>NC_143478.1:5455003-5813875 GCF_027475165.1 Benincasa hispida | reverse complement strand
GATCATAAGAACGAAGTGCTAGCACTGTCTCAAGCATCGTACATTGACAAGATGTTGCTCAAGTACTCGATGCAGGAATCCAGGAGGGGCCTACTGCTGTTTAGACACGGAGTCACTTTGTCTAAGGAAATGTGTCCTAAAACGCCTCAAGAGGTTGAGGAGATGAGACGGATCAATCTAACCCAGGCCATTTTAATGTTGCTGACCCGTTTACGAAGGCTCTCATGGCTACAGTGTTTGAGGGTCACCTATAGAGTATGAGTCTACAGGATAGCCTTTGGTTGGACTAGGGCAAGTGGGAGATTTTCTTATACTGGGCTTTCATGCCCTAGTTTATTGTTTTATACTAGTTTCTTATACACCTCACTTCGCTTTAGGACAAGTGGGAGATTGTTGGGATTGATGCCCTAAAGTCTCGTGTCCTGTAGTTTGTAAATAGTTTGTACGACCGCTTGTGTTGTTAATATATGATATTTACTTCCGATCTTGGTTTTTTGCTCAATTGCTTGTTTTATCTGCTTTACCACAAACCAATAAACATAAAATCCCTGGTTATCTGTATGTAACTCAAGAATGTATGTGGTAATATAGAAGTGGATCATGTCTTGAATGATAACCAAAATGGTCTGTAGTATATGAATATAGAAGGGAAACCTTATCCTGGTAACGCTACGGATGCGGCCCACTTTGTGGAATGGTCACAAGTGTTATGACTTGTCACAAATGGTCTGATCCTGATCATTTGTGTTGAGGATATGCGAGCGGGGGCGTCCTACACCGTTCATGATAAAGACTTCACTTCACTAGGATGACCATAGGTAACATGACCTCAATCCTGAGTGAGTTGAGAACTCCTGCCATTGAGGGCGGTTCTTTGATTTGTATGGGTGTGAGTGGCCAGGTCGCCGATTCAAACCTACCATTTTGGGGATTCGTCTGATTTGGGAGCTGAGAACTCAGCTACACAAGATGGAATTCACTCCTTCCCCGAGGTAGGGGTAAGTAGATAGATAGCTCCCTTAAGGGCTGATTCCGGGGCTTGAACGATGTGGCGCCACACACATTCTCTTGGCCCAAGAGGTGTTCACACATAGTTGGACTATGTTGTATTGTTCATTAGAGGAATCAGTGGTACTTAAGAAGTGAGATGTAACTATAGGGACAAAAAGGTAAATTGGCCCATCTGTACTTACGAACATCTGTGAAGGGTCATCATACTCATGATTGGTTATATCTGATGGACACAAAAATATATCTGTGGTAAGAAGAGTTCAGCTGTTGGGTTTTAGTAGAATGCCGACAGTTAACGGATGGTGGATCTCGTGGCTAAAGAGTTTAATCAGCTATTCACGTACCGTTGAAGCTTTGAGCACAGGTTCATTAGGTCCTATGGGTAGCTTGGATAAAATTCGAAAACCAGTATTTGGGTTAATTTGAAATGTTCAAATTGATAAGAGGAAGTTAGATTATATATGATATAATTAGACTGGTTAATTATATATGATATAATTGGCAAATGTATGAGATACATTATTTTGAAGGAAATTAGATATAAATATGATTCTTATCAAGTAGAGGAGAAAATATTATAGTAGATATGTGATATCAAACTATAGGTTAAAAATATAATATGATTATATTTAGTAATTAATTAGTTGATTAATTATATGATAATTAATCCAAAAATTCACGTTCAGACGTGGGTTAAAGGGGCAGAGTCGGTTATTGTAACCGATGAATTAAAATGAAAAATGTTTTCATTTTTTAATTGTTCAATCAATCGCTTGAAGAGAAAAAGAGAAAGCGCGCGTTGGTGAACATTTAAACGATCGCTTACGTAAAACGAAAGCCTATACGATAGCTCCTCTCTGCCTAAACTATCGTTTACCTCGTGCCTAAACGATCGCACACTATTTCCTACACGATCGGATAGCTTCTCTAAACGATCGTATAATGTGCCGATTTTACTAAACGATTGTATACCTTTTCCTAAACGATCGTTTAGTAAATCCTACACGATCGTATAGCTTCTCCTAAATGATAAGCATTTCTGCTATGCAATAGCGTCCTTTTCCCTCCCACTTTCTTATTGCCTACACATTCGTGTTTCCTCCTTCCTTTACCAAATTCACCAAAGACCACGCTTTGGGTTTTTACTCCGAAAATACCCGGGGCACTTTAGTGGTGGTGTAGTCCCCACGACGTTCGTGTTCGCGGTTGTTCGTGCTGCTGGGCATTGGTAGATCGCTTGGAGGGTTCCGCTGCGTAGAGTTCCGAAGTGTGAAGAACGTCTTCAACTGGTATGGCACTCTCTTTCTTGTTATTTTGTTGTTCATAGCATGTCGATAATTAGTGTTGTTTGCATAACTGTTCGTATGAATGTATAATGTTGTATTTCGATCATTGTGAGATTAGACCGATCCAAGCGCGCTCATGGAACTCTTCAGTAAGAGATCCTTCAATGTTGCATTAAATAAACGTACCCATATCTTGAATAATCATCAGTAAAAGTTATAAAATATTCATAACCTCTCCTAGCTTTTACATTCATCGGACCATAGAGGTTTGAATGTACTAGCTGTAGAGGTTCTTTAGCCCTGTGACATTTTCTAGTAAAGGGTCTTTTAGTCATTTTGCCTTCAAGGCATGATTCACACATAGGTAAAGATTTTTCTTCTAACTCACTTAGAAGTCCATTCTTCACCAACCTTTCAATCCTATTGAGATTGATGTGTCCTAGTCTTAAGTGCCAAATTTGGACATTTTCTTTAGGAGAAATTTTAATTTTTTTATGTTGAGTTATCGTAGATTTAAACATTTAAGTGTTATGGAGTGTCTTAGTTGCTAACGGTCTTAGCACATAAAGGTTGTTTTCTAGTTTCGCAGAACAAATATCAACACCATTTTTTGGAAATAAACACTTTATTTACATGGAAGTAGATACAATAAGATTATTCTAATAAACACTTTATGGAAATTAGGTTCCTTTTTAAACAAGGAACTATATAGACATTTTCCAGTTAAATGAATTTATTCTGTAACGTCAACTGGAGACCTCCCACTGCCACAACCGAGACATATGCTCAGTTCCAACCCGTATCGTCATCTCACCAGCATCTAGTTGCCATCAGGAACTAATTCCTTGAAATTAAGAACAAATGTGGTTAGTGACGCCAGAATCTATAATCCAGACAGAATCATCATTCTCCACTAAGCAAGTTTCCAAAACAGGCAAATCACATTTACCTTGTTTGACCTTCTTTTTTTCTGTCAAGTATTTGGGATAGTTCCTCTTCCAATGTCTATTTTGGTTGAAATGGAAACAAATTCCCTTCGCAACCTTGGCTTTCTTTTGAGAAGCAGTTGGTGGGTTAGCTTTTCACTTTCCACTTTCTTCTTCTCCCATTTTTGGTGCTGGAGGAAGAAGGTACTGACTTTGTCCCAGAGGTCGTACCTCTGTGGAACTTATTAGAGGATGAAGCAACATTTGCTTCATCCTTTTTCCCCTTGCGTTTCATCAAGGACTGAAAGGACTGTAACTCGTTGAGGAGGGTGGTTAGGTTGTAGTCAATCTTGTTCCAAACAACATTGCTACGGAAGTGTAGGAAACTTTCATGTAAAGATTCCAAAATAAAGCTAACCTGGTTGGTTTCATCGATGACGTGCCCATTCATCTCTGCCACATTGAAGTGGACCATCATATTGAGAACATGTTCTCGAACAGATGCCCCTTCTTGCATACACGCATTGAATATGTGTTTGAGAGTGTCATGCTTGAGCTATGCGGACGGAGGTCCGAACATTCCCTTCAGAGACTCCATGATCTCATATGTTGTGAGCATGGGCTTATGTTTCTTAGCCAAGACTTCGGAAAGAATCTCCAAGATATAACTCAGGCCTTTTCATTTGTCGTGCCCAACGCTCGTATGCTTATTGAACATTTCGAGTAGCATTTAGAGCTGGAATGGGAGGACAATCCTCCATAAGGACGAAATGAAGGTCATCGATTATAATGATTGTATTGATCGTGTTTTTCAATGAAATGTACTATTCACTCGTTAATTTTTCAACGATGAGTAGATTTAATGTCGCGGAAGTCATAGAAATAAATTTGTTGAAACATATAAATTATTTATATTAGTCTATTTGCATTAAACCACTAAGACAACCAATCAATTTTAGCAAAATAATCTAATGTATCCTAAGTGATATATATTTTGCAATGATATTTCAGTGAGGTAGGACAAAAGTCACCGTAGGGTGATCAAGCGCCCCTTCACTGAAATGAGACATTCTTAACCAATAGACACTATCCGTCACCATTGTTCGGTCCATAATTTGTTAAACTCGCTTAACGATTCTTATAAGTGTAACCGCTCATTTTAGGTCATAGAGTTCCACCTCAACGAGCCAACCATAGGGAAAAACTGACTGGGACATGAAACTAAAGCAACCCTATCTATTGCTGGAGTTTGAATAAAACATCATGCAAAAATGCCATCCAATAAGGGGACACCCACGGTGCCACGAGGCTATGCATGAAGTTTTACTTCAAACTGATGAGAGAGACCGAGGGATGTGTTGTCACACGTCCCACTCCCACTTACTATAAACACTCTCTCCATTCACCTTGATATTGATCTATACAAATATGATCTGTAGGGGGACACCCATGGTGCCTTGAGGCCGAATATAGACCTCACGATGTGAACTTTAAGGAGAAACGTGAAAAGGATAAAATGAAGTATCGTACATCTCATTTTCCTCTCACTGAGTATTTTACCTAGGTTTAATTAACTTAGGAAAATACGGCTACTGATTTTAATTAAGTGACTATTTAATTTGCCCAAAAACAACATTTGTCTTTGGATAGTTAAACAATTTTGATTAAAGTCTATTAAACTTTTTAATAAACTTCAATCAAAGTTACATGCATGTAACAAATCTATCTAATTCACCTTTCCAGGTAAGTTCCCAGGTAGGGGTGTTACATTTCCATCAACTTAAATATCCCAGCCTAGACAGAACTCGCCTTAGATAAAATGTCCTTTATAGATACATTGGTTACACTATTTAATCTTTTAATTAAGAATCAATTATATTCTATTAAACCGATTAAGAGATTAAATTATATTTATGATCTCATTAGAAACATGATCTTAGGTTTATCTCCATCATATTTTCAAACAATTTAAAAAGATGAATATAACTTAAGATTTGCATGCAACTCTAAATTATCGATTTTGATTCTAATTTCATTTAGTTATAACGATTATAAAGAAATGAAATAATTAAAACCATACATTGCACGCTTTGACATTCTTTAGTAAATTCTAACATTTATAAATTTAACCTAAAGTGGTGTCATGCATCATGCAATGTCATTTCATTACTAACATATACATAGCATTTATATAAGAAAGTAATGAAATATACAATAGCATACTACCACACATACATTGAACCATATATTATAACAATTATAATATAAATAATGCATGGATATGCTATTAATGCATGCATATATATATATATATATATATATATATATATATATATATAACATTTATACTATATCATGCATTAGCATGCTATATGATTTAAATCATGCATAAACATATATTATAATACTTATAATATAGATGATGCATGAAATTAAACGGATATCCTATGGTGGGTTTTAATTTTATATGGCATACGATATGACACACACATACACACACACACACATATACACATACATATATATAGAAAATAAAACATACATCACATGTATATTAAAACAACAGTTGATGGACTAGGATTGGACATATAAATAAAATTTAAAAGTCATACAAAATAAAATACATCCGGTTCGAAATAGATGAACGGGCCTTGAACTGCTCGAACTGGACCAGGAACGGTCCAGAAGAACCCAAAATGTCGAATTAGAGAACCCATGAACCGAACCGGATCGGCAGACCACAAACCACGCACGAACCGAGACTAAACTGCATAAGATTTTCGTCTTAGAGTATCGCAACAATGTGCCCAGCATTGCGACGATACGAAAATTTCCTTCCGTCTATCACATCGTAGCATCATAATGCTAGGGCACAAAGTTGTGACACTACAGCACAGTCGCCCATTGTACTGCTTTGATCTTCTTCCAAAAACCACCAATTTTTGCCTCATTTTCTCCAGATTTCGGTCGAGAACCATCATGAATGACTCAACAAATAATTATAGATTCGATAGCAATAATCAATGCCCCAAGACATGGGCCTTTATAGAACGAAATTCATAAAGAAAGCCATGAATCTAATGTCCAAACTTGAAAAGATCCATCAATGCAAACTATTCAACCACAAATTCATCACATGAATTTTTACATAATGCACAGACTCACCATAATTTGTAAAATCAATTAAAAAAATGAAATTTGGAATCCAAACCTAGCTCTGATACCAATTGAAGGATCCCAATGAATGGTTCTCGAGCGAAAATGATGGATCATCCCAAACCCAATTTTTCAAAATTGATAATTTTACAGAAGAAAAAGAAAAATATGCATTTAACCAAAAACTACAGCATGCATAAGAAAAAAAAACAAAATTATTAATTAGGGTTTCAAAAAACCATTACTTTTGAAGATTTTCTTCACATATCTTTCCCCTCTGTGCAAATCACGAACTGTGAAATGGCCAATTGGGCATGACCACAAGAATGACCTCGGTATTCTCTGGTGAGAATCCATGAGGTGTGGGCTCTAGTGATTTTGGATTGAGAGAGAGGGAGAAGGAAAAATTGAGAGGAAAATGAATTATAATTTTGTTTTCACAGAACTCTTATGTGTTAAAACCTCACACATCTGTATTGCAGGAAGAAGAATAAGAAAAATCAAATTCTCTACTCCCTCTGTCAACCACCCACATAATACGTGGGTGGAGAGAAAATTGAGGGGGAAGTTAATTGCCTCCCAAATATAAAATAATTAATTTTTAAAAATTAATTAATTAATGTAATATATATATATATATATATATATATATAACATATAACATATAACCTATAGTTTTTATATTGTATCAAATACAATATAGCCTATAATTTCAATTTTCTCTCACCAATGACTTTTAATATAAATAAGACTTACATTAATTCAACTATATGGATCCAATTCATATAATTAATATTTGAATCATATTCAAATAATTATTTCCTCTCATAAATACTTAAAATTATAATGTAAAAATACATTATAGTAATTATATCGTATATAATTAAAAAAATTAATTATATCATATATATAATTAATTCCCTCAATTAATTTGAACAATTCAAATTAATCCAAAAACTGATTCTCATTTCAATTAAACTCATGGACCTATAGCTTAAAGCTCCAACGGTACATGAATAATTAATTAAACTCTTTAATTAAATCATTCACCACCCGTTAAAGATCGACAACTGCACTCTTCGAACTATAGATATATTTTGTGTCCATTGAATATAACCAATCAATAGGACGATGACCATTCACAAATTGTTCATAAGTACAGTTGGGTCAAAATTGTTATTTTGCCTCTGTAGTTACATTTAACTCCTTAAG
Organism: Benincasa hispida; assembly: GCF_027475165.1. Classification (NCBI taxonomy): domain Eukaryota; kingdom Viridiplantae; phylum Streptophyta; class Magnoliopsida; order Cucurbitales; family Cucurbitaceae; genus Benincasa; species Benincasa hispida. Next base: position 5,806,284 of record NC_143478.1, on the reverse strand, counting down.
TATCAACAATCCCTCTAGTGAATAATAAAGCATAGTCCAACTATGATTAAACCCCCCTCAGGCCAGGAGAGGGTGTGGCGTCACATTGTTCAAGCCCTTGAATCAGCCCTTAAAGAAGCAATTTATCTACTTGCTCTAACATTGGGGAAGGAGTGAATTTCTTCTCGTGTAGTTGTGTTTCCAGCTCTCCATAGGACGAATCCCCAAAATGGTAGGCTTGTTGAGTCGATAATCTAGCCACTCCCACCCATACAAAATAAAGGACTGCCTTCATAGGCAGGAGTTCACAACTCACTCAGGATTCAGATCATGTTACCTATGGTCATCCTGGTGAAATGTAAGTATCTATTATGAACGACGTTATATCATGAGACTAAACATTTTGTGGTCCGATCTTATACAAACTTCTTTGTCTAGAATATTTTTGCTCACATATCTCTACGTGAATGATCAGGATCATATCATTTGTAGTACTTTACAACAATTGTAACACCTACAAAGCGAGTCATACTCGTAGTGTCACCAGGATAAGGTATCCAACCTTATCCATCTACTACAGACCATTTAGATTATCACTTAAACATGATCCACCCGTATGTCTCTACATACACGTTTAAGTTACAAGATAACCCTAGATGTTAGTTTATTGGTTTGTGGTTAATGCAATTAATTTCGAAATAAAACATCACATATTTTATTATATAAATAAAACGTTTTTACATTACAATACAAACTATAGAACTCTACGAGATTTAGGGTATCAACCCCAACAATTTTCTCATGAATAGAAGTCCATAACTCACTCAGGATTAAAACTTGCCTAGGTCATCCTAGTGAAATAGAAACATAACTAATCAATGGAGTTACATATAGTGATTACTTTTTCGTGGTCCGGACTTATGCAAACTCATTGTATAGGATACCCCCACTCGCATTCCCATACACGAATGCATTGGATCATTGCATTTATACCAAATACAAAGTGGGTTGTATCCATAGTGTCACCAGGATAAGGTACCCAACTTTATCGATATACTATAGACCCTTTAGGTTATATCTCGAACCCGTATGTCCCTACATACAGTTCAAGACTCATACAACAGTCTAGGATGTTAGTTTATTGGATTAGGGTCATTTAGGCAAGATAAATACAAGACAAGTAATAACTTTTTATTGTAATAAACATTGATTATATTTTATTAATTATCAGTCAAATGTTACATTTACTATCTACGAGTTTTAGGGCATAAAACCCAACAAACTTCCACTTGAACTAAAAGTTTAGTCAGTGGGATGTATATACAATAAATAATCCAAAGCTGAAAATGCCAAATGTATAATGTACATTACATGAAAAGTAAATATACAAATACAATAAACTAGGGCATCCTTATACCCATTATATATCTCTCACTTGTTATAGATTATACTATATATATGTCTCGCAAACTTAGACTCTCGAACACTTTAACCGAAAGAGCCTTCATAAATCGATCAGCGATGTTGTGCTCCAAAGCGATCTTGGTGATATCTTCTCGTTGGACAATCTCTCATATCAAGTGATACTTCTTCTCTATGTGCTTTTCTCATTTGTGGCTGCGATGTTCTTTCGAGTTGGTTACAACCCACTATTGTCACAGTATAATGTAGCTGGCAAGTCCATATTTGAAACAACTTCCAAATTCGTAAGAAACTTATTAAGACAAACTGCCTCCTTAGCTGCTTTACAAGCAACTACATACTCAACCTCCATAGTAGAGTATGCTATGCATCCCTGCTTGATGCTTCTCCAAACTAAGCTCCCTCGTTAAGGTTGAACACTGACCCCAATGTAGATTTTCTAGACTCCCTGTCAGTCTGGAAGTTAGAGTCGGTGTACCCTGTAAGGATTAAATCCTTAGCCCCATACACTAGCATGTAGTCCCTCATTCTCTAAAGATACTTAAGAATTTTCTTAACTGTCGTCTAATGGTCTAACCTTGGACTAGACTAGTACCTACTGACTATTTGCACTACATAACATATGTTAGGCTTAGTGTAGAGCATAACATACATCAAGCTGCCCACAGCTGAGATGTAGGCAATACGTTTCATATCCTTAAGTTTTTGGGGTGTCTTAGGACATTGTTCCTTAGACAAGTGATCCCCATTCCTAAAAGGCAATAAACCCTTCTTGGAGTCCTGTATTGAATATCGAGCCAATATTTTGTCGATATACGTTGCTTGAGACAATGTCAATGTTTTGTTTTTACGACCTCTAATGATTTGGATCCCAAGAACATATTGCGCCTCTCCTAAATCTTTCATTTGAAATTAGGCCGCTAGCCAGATTTTACTTCAGTAAGATACCCTACATCATTTCCAATGAGTAGAATATCGTCCACATAAAGTACTAGAAAAACTACTTTATTCTTGTTAATCTTCTTGTATACACAAGCTCATCAACATTTTGGTCAAAACCAAAAGATTTGATCGTAGTATCAAATCTATGTCCCAAGATATTGATGCTTTTTCAACCCATAAATTGATTAATTCAGCTTGCAAACCTTTTACTCCAGACCTTGGACTATGAACCCTTCAGGCTAAGACATAAAGATATTATCTTCAAGATTATCATTCAAAAAGGCAGTCTTGACATCCATTTGCCATATTTCATAGTCATAATATGTGATAGTGGACAAAATAATTCTTAAGACTTTAACATAGCAACGGGAGAAATAGTTTCCTCATAGTCAATTCCTTCTCTCTAGATATAACCCTTTGCAACGAGTCTAGCTTTGAAGGTCTGTACCTTCCCAGTTGCATCTCTCTTTCTCTTATAGATCCATTTGTACTCTATGGGTTTTACCCTTTAAGGTAGATCTACAAGCTCTCATACTAAATTGAAGTACATTGACTCGATTTCAAGCTCTATTTCTTTGACCCATTGGTTCTTACCTACGTTATTCATTGCATGTCCATCATCAGGTATGACGACTTGAGTTTCAGTTAAACCCAAATAGTGGTCAGGTCTGATACAACCCCCCCATTGCGTTGAGACATTCTCAACGATTGAGAAGAACAAGACGGACCTAAAAAAATAGTTCATTCATCAACAACTCTTGTTGACTCTTCAGTAGCTTTTCCTAACACTAACTTACTACGTGGTTTGTGGTCCCTCACGTGGTCTTCCTCCAAGAAAGTAGCGTTTGTCGATACAAACACCTAATTTTCTCGTGGATCTGGGAAAGACCACCTCTAGTTTCTTTTAGGTCATCAACAAATTGACACAACCTTGAACGAGGTTCCAGTTTCTTAGGAGTTTTCACAAGCACGTGTGCTGGACAACCCCGAATCCTAAAGTAGTGCTAAGAAGCACAGACACAGATATGGATATGATACGATATGATAATACGTTAATTTCTAAAAATACTAAGATATATATAATATATATAGTGTCTAATTAATTTTTATAATATTTATTTTAAGTTAGATTCAAGTAGATTCAAGAAGAGAGTGAAAACTTGAAAAAAAAAATCCAGTAACGTCGAATGATTGTTTAGCGACTAGATTTGACGGTAGGAAAGAAGTATAAGATGAAGATGAATGAAGTTGAGGATAAATAGGGTGTGAATCATGATTTAAATAGTGAGAGAGAAGGGAATAATGGAGATTTAATTATGTTTCAGGGTTTTTTTTTTTTTTTAATGTTTTTATCATTTTTAATTTATTTTGTTTTGGATTGCTCAATTTAAGTGGACTTTATGTTTGGAAGTGATTTTAAAATGGTTAAAATCGCTTTTGTTATTTTCAAAATCACTATGAAACATGTTTAATCCTTCAAAATTAATTTTGACGATATAAAATTGCAAATTGTATTTAAAAGTGTACAATAGAAACTAAATTAATTTTGAGTAATTAAAAGTATGTTTTCGAGTGATTTTAAAAATGAAAAAAAAGTGACTTTTAATGATTTTAAAATCATTCCTAAACATGTACTCAAATAAAATGGGTTGTGGGTTTGGGCTTTTTAAGTGGTTAGGCTTAAATTTGGCAGGAAAAAAAAATTGACCGGCGTATCTGCTTCCAGATACGCGTACCTGAAAATTAAATTAAAAATTAAAAAATCAGATACTTCAAATCACGTATCAGACATGTATCTACCACGTATCTAGATGTATCCGTATCGTATACCAATTATCTGCACAATTAAAAGTATCTGTGCTTCTTAGAATAGCATAATCTAGGTTTACGTCCCCTCCATAACTCGAAAGGTGTTTTAGAAACACTCTTCGAGAGAACATTGTTCAGGATGTGAGCTGCAATCTCTATTGCATACCCTCAATCAAATTGAAGTGTTTTAATAGTTTTACGTAATAGGTTTTCAACCTCATCCTTAAACTCGAATTTTTTAAGAGCTTCAAACTTATGCCCTATTAGGTATAAGTAACCATACCTTGAATAATCATTTATTAAATAGATAAAATATTTGTATCCACCTCGAGCTTTTACATTTATTTGACCACAAAGATCCAAATGTATTAACTCTAAGGGTTCTTTGGCCCCATAACATTTTCTGCTAAAGATCTTTTGGTCATTTTTTCCTCAAGACACGATTCATATGGTGGTAATGAGTCATCTTCTAACTCATTTAGAAGTTCATTCTTTACCAAACGCCTGATTCTATCGAGGTTTATGTGACCCAGTTTTAAATGCCAAAGATAATTCTTGTTACTTTTAGGAGAACAACGTAGCCTTTTTCTTTGAGTCAACAATTTTAAACATCTCATGATTTAAGATTTCTTGTGCTTCGATTGGTCTTAATACATATAAGTTATCTTCTAATCTAATTGAATATATAAGAACACCATTCTTGAAAATGAATGCTTCATTACTTTCTAAATTTACAGTATAAGATTATTCAAGTAGACAAGAGATAGAAACTAAATTTCTCTTAATTCTTGGTACAATGTACAAATTCTTAAGAAAAACAAATCTATTTCTAAAAATAACTTTGCAGCTCCCATTGCATTAACTGAAACGACATCTCCCGTTCCGACCTTAAGCATCATTTCACCTTCTTCTAGTTGCTGAAAGGAACTATTTTTCTAAAAAGAAGAACAAACATGGTTAGTTGCTCCCAAATCAAATATCTAAACAAACTCATCATGTTATATAAGACACATTTCTAAAATAAATAAATCGTATTTACCTTCTTTTTCCTTCTTTTTCTTAGCGAGGTACTTAGGACAATTCCTCTTCAATTGTCCATCCACGTTGCAGTAGAAACACCTACCCTATCAGCCAACTTGGCCTTTCCCTTGCCTTTTACAACAGCGACAGGAGCCTTCCCCTTATCTCCCTTCTTCTTCTGAATTTTTTTCGAAGCAGAAGATTGGGGAACAAACTTAGTTCTATAGGATGAACCCTTATGGAGCTTCCTTTTGGAATGGGCAATGTTTGTCTTTCGTTTAACCGGTCCCTTATTTTTCATAAGAGACTGATATGTCTGTAGCTCATTAATGAGACTGGTAAGGTTATATTGGATTTTGTTCATCATCGTATTATTGAGAAATTGTAGGAAGCTCTTCGGAAGAGATTCCATGAGGAACTCAACCTGATCGCGCTCGTCTATAACAACTTCGTTTGCCTCTGTCACGTTAAATTGGATCATATCCAGGGACATGTTCTTGAACAAATGTGCCCTCTTTTCATGTGGTAGTTGTAAATGTATTTGAGGGCATCATGGTGAAGCTGATAGGATGGTTGTATAAACATCTCCTAGAGAGATTCCATAACATCCCTTGCAGTTTCCATGAGCTCATATTTCTTAGACAGAACTTCAGATAAGCTCGTTAAGATATAGATGCGGGTCTTTTCATTGGCCTTTATCCACCGGTCATAAGCATCCTTCGTAACCTGGGATGCATTACGAGCAGGGGCCAGAGGACAATCCTCTGATAAGACGAACCGTAGATCATCAACAATAAGAATCGTATTCAAGTTAGATTTCCATGTAGAGTAATTATCGCCAGTAAGTTTTTCATTTTTAAGTAGTGCAATTATGAGGAAGACATTGCTGAAAATAAAAAAAGCAAACATTGACTGTATTAATTATCTTTGCCTTAACCCATCACATAAACAAAAAATTACAAATTATCCAATCAATTTAGCAAAAACAAACAATCATAGAATCCTAATAAACCATTGATTTAGTTTTTGCAACAATGCTTTAGGAGTTGAGAGCAACAACCATCGAAGGGTGATCAACCACTCATTCTCTGAAATGAAATAGTTCTCGGCTAATTCTAATACTAGAATAACTCATATTTTTATAGACATTAGCCATCGTTGCTCGGTCAAGGATTCGTTAACTCTTAACTCATCCCCGTAAATGTAACCTCTTCCACTTTTAAATCTTAGAGGTACGCACCAACAGGCTACTATTAGGAAAGACAACTATTTTTAATTAACCTGATTGATCCTATCCTTTTCAGGAGTTCACTGTGTTCCGAGCCCTATGATCAAACCCTTTAAGGGATGGTTGCTCCAGGACAACACATATGCGGATCATGGGAATCTCACGGTGTAACCTAGGGGTGGAGATCAAAGAATAGGTTGAAACACGCGTCCCGCTCCCACTTACTATAGACACTTTCCCCATTCACCTTGTTATTGACCTATGCAAATACTTTTTAAAGGGAGGCTGCATCCAAGGTGACACAAAGCCACACATGGATCTCACGTTGTGAACGTATAGGAACGTAGGAGCAAATTTTGATATGAATATCTTGTTTTATACCTTTTCTCCCACTAAAGTGTCCTACGTATTTTAGGGTTATTTAACATAAATAAAGTTGTCTAAGTCATTCTATCTAAGTCTATGCCTATTATAACTCCTATAAAAAGGTCTTTACACTTATTTTCTAGGTGAATTAAACCCTTTTAGTTAACCTAGTGACATTGCATGCTAACACTAAACTATGATTAATTCAACTCAAGTTCCAGGTTAGTTCCTAAGTAGGAGGTGTTTTGTAAACTGTACTTAAATACCTCCAGCCTAGACATAACCTAACCGGTAGAGTTCCCTTATAATCATAGTAACATTTTTCCTACTTAGTTCATTACAACTATTTTAAAACTAAGTAAAAAATAATTATATTCCTATTATAATTAAAATGATCTAAGTCTAACTAATTTTTAACAATTTAAAATTAATTAATTTATCCTACGATCCTATGTTTGCATGCAATTCTTGAATATAGATTAACGATCTCTAATCATTAATTTTAAAAATATTTTCAAAATTTAATGGTTAGTCTATAATCATGCTCTCTATGGTTTAATTTAATTAACAATCATATTATAATTAATTAAATAATTAAACCATAAAAAATGCATTACATGAATATAATATAACAATTATATTATCACTATGGATGTATCATGCTCAATGAATCTTGATTTTAATATTTAATTAACATAACTCCTTATATTAAGCTAAGCATGAAAATCATACAAGCATGCTCTATACATTGCATTAAATATAACTATTTATATTTAACCTATGTAATTACATGCTCAATCCTTTATTAATTTCATTAAATTAACATAACCGTTATATACAATATAAGTATTCTAATATATGAAAATGCATGAGCATGCTTAATCTAAGGTGGGATTATATCTAAATAACATCCAAAAAGCATTTAAAAAGCATATGAACCGATTAATTGGCCACTAGGATAAAATTAAAGAGTAAAATTACATCTATCTTACAAAATTGATCCTAAAAAGCATTCAACCACTCTATAACTGGACCAAAACTGATTGAATCGGCTGAAAATCGCTCGAACTGGGTCAAAACTGCTTGAACCAGATGAAAATCGCTTGAACCAGCCGAAAAAACTCTCAGACGACCGATCGAAATCACTTGCCCAATCAACGAACTAGTTAAACTAGCCAACGAATCGTTGGACCAGTCAACGACCCACACGCCAGACGTCGATCCGGACCGTTGTCGAATTAATCCGACCGCTAAACTAGGGCTGACGTCAGCATCTTCTATGTTACGCGTGATGTTGACGTCACGCTTGCGTCAGTAACATTTTTTTCCCGAATTCCAGCCTTCGTACCTCTGTTTTCCACCGTTTTTTTGCTAAATTTGGTCTTGATTTTCACCGATCTTCATCAAAAAAGACCTAATGTAGACTTGGACTTATAGAAGACTTAATTTACAGTTTAAATGTCCAAAATGCAGGGACCCTTACATGAATGAATCATATTAAAAAAATTATAAATTCTAATATCAATTAACCAAATTAGTTCACAGCAAAACCCAACAAGTTCATGTTTGGTGTTTATGGCAACACCATATTAACAACTACTTATTTTTCCTTTTATTATTTTTATGCATCTTAAATGAGGCACTCCATAGTACGTGAATATTATGACATATGCATGCAAGTGTTGCAAGTCGAGTGTTTGGGGTAACTTCTTTTTTAGGATGAAAATATCATGGACAGTGTCATGGTAATATAGTTCCTTGTATTGAGTTCCTTTTTACAAGTCTTGCTTTTGGTAAAATACACTTAAAAGACAATATGACATTTGTATGAGAGTCGTCATATCTTGATAGCATCTAGGTTGATGGATGTTTGAATGACATTGACCCATGGATTAATTATTAGTTAACGTGCTTGTACGAGCAGCAAGTCAAGGTGAAACTTAAAATAAGCTAACTATTCAAGATGGAATAACTGGCAATCAACAAGCATTTGTAAAACTACTAGTTGTAGTATGTGTGAGAGGCAAGATTGATATAAACTACCAAGTTAAGATACTTCTCGATATGTATTAGCTATAAATCATCTCAAAATTACCTAGTAAATTTGTTAAGTTAGTTGTATCCTATGTATGCATTGTAAAGTATATTATAGGCCCATTTAGCTTGTTACGACATGATTAAATAACATAAATCATCAACTAGTACTTGTTACGCATTTTAAGCTAGTTTGAGCACATTAAAGATTTAAAGTATTCACTAATGTAAGGTTATGACTTTATGATAGAAATGAGATGATCAAATGGATAAGAACCAATATGATGCAAAAATGATGCGACAAGACAACGACTATTAAAGGACTCTGTCCCAATGAACGTGAAAACTAGAGTTGTGACAATGAATACATATGAAAATGACATATATGGTTGATGGGTAGTCAACTTGCTCGCGCAGATATGAACACAACCCTGAGACTAAACTTCAATAACAATATATATGATATCTCAAGTCAACATTCAAGACAATATTGCAATACAAGTATATTAAATATTAATTGAGGAAAATAAAACGTTAACCATAGTACGAAAGAGCAACTATGCTTATGAAAATAACAATGGGTTTAGTGTTAGGTTCTAAAGTTGACCAAAGTTGAGTTGAAATTACGGTGTTGCATAGTTGAAAAGTGTAAGATTATAACACCTTACATATTAGATAGTTACTTGATAAAGAAGAACAATACTTACTCACTAGTTAAAGCAGGTTGCACAATACCAATGACAATAATAAGGAATCACTCAGGTGCATACAAGCTTAAGAAAAACGTTGCACTCATTTTCATTATTGTTATCTTTCCTTCTCATGAGTCATCATTTTTTTTTTGTTGATCAATAGAAAAAGTTTGAGCTTTGACATTATCCATTACATCACATATTTATACACACACACCATGTTGATACAAGAGGTTCAAATTTGACATTAAAAAAGACACCATATTCGAGTATCATGGGTGACTCCCTTTGAGAATAGGAATTTGAATGACAGTGTTGAATGACACGTGTGCCAAATGCATAACCCTAATGTTTGAGCTGATTGTCTATTTAATCATTGAAATTTTAGAAGAAACACTTTAACCCATGGGGTTGTTTGAAGACAATTTTAATTGAATTTTAGGCTTATTTTAACTAAGGGGGTGTTTGACACGTAGAGTTGAGTTGATAATTATTATAGGAGGAGAGTAATTTGGAGAGTTGATGCGAATAATGATATGAAAAATGTGAGTTAACACGAATAACGTGGTAATAAACCTCTTTAATAATTGGTGAACTAAACGGTGAGTGAGTTTTTTTTACCCACCCAACCCAATCCAATTTGGGGGCAAACGCTCCCTCATTGTTAGAGAGAGTGCAGTGGTTAAGTTGACAATTTTACTGTGTTGATTTGACAGAAATATCCATTTAATAATACTACTAATTGTATTTATTAATTCATTCTCTATTCTTCTTAGAATTCCCTCTAGCCATAGGTCGGTCGCCATGATACAATTCTAAATTGTCAGAGAGAAAAGTGGAAAAAAAAAAAAAAAAAAACCCTAAACATAGAGGAGCTAATGACTAAACCATTTTTGTCAGAACAGAAAAAAAAAAAAAGAATAATAAAAAATAAATGAACATTTAATTTTGAATGTCCCTATGAAAGCGCGGTATTATGAGTCAAAAAAGGCCAAAATCTACATCATAACGTTTGCCCTATTAAAAAAAAACTCTATTTCATGATTAATACCTTTTACGGTCCCCTATTTCTTCAGCACATATTTTATTCTGCTTTCTTTTTTATCGATTTAAAACCAAAGAGAATCGTTAGCGACGAGATAAGACAAAGTTAAAATTAACCACGAAACAAATAAATTATTTAGATTAAAATATGGTCTATTTTAAATATCAATAAATCTTAAACTTGATAATTTTAATTTAACAATAATAACAATTCGAAGAAATCAAAATGAGTATAGTTAAATGATTTTTTTATCATATAGTAGTATGGATAATTTTTTATATTATATCTATTTATTGTGTATCGCGTAATGTCCTCTTATAATTAAGGTGAGAACCATTGACATTAATGCGAAGTTTACAGATATTTATGAAAACAAACTTATAAGGTGAATAAGGGGGAGTATGGTACTCTCATAGTACTAGAATAATTCCCATAGTTCAATTGCATAATATTTATACTATCAACTTCGAAATCAGATATTTCATTTCCATTCCCATATTATAAAAAAAAAAAAAAAAAAACAATGAAAACACTTTTTTAACCATTAGAGTTTGAGTCCATTTTTACTTGGTCCTCAAGCTTTAAAATGTTTTATTTTACTATTGATTTTTTAGTCTCATTTTTCATCTAGATCTGATAGTGAAAAAAAATAAGTGAAAACTAATGCCGTTATAATCAATTTAATTATTTTAGATCAATCAATGTGATTATTTAGTAACAAGTTTAAGTTAAAAGTATACATCTTGACGTTATGAGAATCTAATTGGAACAAAATTAAAAATTAAAATGTAATAATGTAATATTTGAAACCCTGTTAGATATTATATTAAACTTGTTTTCACTCATAAGTATGTTGGTCTAGGATGTCTTGTATTCAAGCCCTAGTCGTTGTTTCCTTTCTATTTAATTTTCATTTTCACTTGTGGGTTATTTTTCATATTTCAAGTTCATAAATGAGAAGTGTTAGATATTATATTAAATTCACCTTCACCGATAACCTTATTTTGGGTCAATTGGTAATTTAAGAAACCTAAGAACTAAACTCAAAATGAGTAGAAATGTAATATTTTGAAAGCTATAAATAAAATAAAAAATAAATTCAAAATAGAGGGAGTAAAAGATATTTTTTTCTATCAATTTTCAAGTAGTTTCATACATGGCCTAGATATCTTTAAAAAAGAAAAATAGAGTTGAAAAAATCACAAATAGTATTTTTTTTTGAAAAAAGCAATAAATAAACCAATTAAATTTAAATTTAATGAAAGTATATAAAAAATTGTGCAAATTTGAAAATTTGGACCATAATAACATTAAACAAAATTACTTTTGCCGCGAAATCAGTATTTTTTGTTTTTCCCATTGAAGATAATTTCATTTTCTTCTTAATGTAGAAATAATCGTCACGAAGGCTCGCTGTGAAAACCGTCGGCGATATTTAAGAGTGGTCGCCGACGTGGGGGCGTTTTGGCCGCTGCACAATTTTCTCCGACGAGTTGATCCACATCGTGGTCGATTTGTTTTCTCTCGATTTTCCTCTTCGTAGGACCTACCGATCTGCGACCATCTCTGTCTCCTTCTCACTTCGTTGGGCTCCACTCCTTTCTCCATCATTTCGCAGTGTAATCAAGCCAGCCAGCCAGCCAGCAAGCACAAGCAAACGCTTTCTCTTTGTCCCATAACTACTGGTTTTTTCACTCGCTTTCACTGCCTGCTTGTACCAAGCAGCTTCAGAAAGCTAGCCGGGACCATACGCTCTTGAATCCTGGATCGACGGTGATTTTTCTGTTGTTTATGTTCGGATTTTATGGCTTCGAATGCTGCTTATCGGAACGGGGGCTCTCAGAGAGGTTCCTTCAAGGTGGATCGGCCACCGCATGCTGCTTCTAACCTCAGGACTTCGTCGTTTAAGGCTAGGCCCTCTATTCGTCGGTCTACTTCTGCGTCTTTCGGTTCCAATGCAAATAAGGATGGGGATGGAGGTATCTGACTATGTATCCTTGTTTTGATTTTGAAAATTTGACTTGCGAAATCAAGTAGATAGAAAGCTGATTTGTTTTGCTTGTTTTCGTGGCTATTAATTTTTCTTTTTTTCTAGTCAAGTTTCCTATAATTACCATCTAGTGTTGCTTTGACTTCAGCCTTTTCTTCATTGTTCGATCTACGAATTTTTTTCCTCCCTCTTCAATGTTGTATATTTATCATATTTCGAAGTACGATTGTGGGTTTGGTGCATTCAGCACGTTAGGATGAATTAGAAGGATATTTGGAAACTGGACCTCGAACTCTTCGTCTTTTACTTGATGGAAATTATTTTTGCAAGTTTCTCTCCCTCTTTTCCATATGTAGCGTGCAATGACCAAGCCTTGGTTATTTTCTTCCATGTTTTATATGATTTGGCCAGTGCCAGGAAGAGTTCGTGTGGCTGTTAGATTACGACCCCGAAATGCAGAAGAGCAGGTGGCAGATGCAGATTTTGCTGATTGTGTGGAACTGCAGCCAGAGGTTAATAATAACATTATTATTGTTGCTCCATTCAAACACCGATAGAATTGCTTGTTGCTCAGCTCTTATCTTTTATGATTTATATTAATTTCCGCTGGACGCTCTTTTAGATGCAAATGTGTTCCTTAGCAGTCTTGTCTTGGTTGTAGGTTAAGGATCATTCAATAGTCCTTATCAGCTCATAGTTTGAAAAATTAAATATAGAGAACCAACTTAAATTTGCTTATCATTTCAATGCATCGATATTGAAAATTCTATCCCATTTTCAGCCAATCTCGAGCAGAAGAATAGAGCAAATAGTATTAGGAGATTAGAAAGAACATGTTTCTTGTCCGTTTAATTGAAGTAATTCCAGTCTCTCGAGAATGGATGACAAACAAGATTCACTTACTAGTAGTGGTACATTTGAGAATTATTAGATTACTTCAGGATAGAAGTTTTCCCTGGGCCAACAACAATATATTGACATTGAATTCTGGAATATTGGAAATCAATTTAATAAAATGGGTTAAATATGATGGAAACAGAAAACATAGGAAATCACCTCCCCACTTCTAATGGCCAAATTCAAACGAACTCTTTTTTTTTTTTTTCACATTATAATATTCGACATTGACCTTATTTTGTTACTTCATGGCAGCTTAAAAGATTGAAACTTCGAAAGAACAATTGGGATTCTGACACATATGAATTTGATGAGGTGCTGACTGAATCTGCATCACAGAAGCGTGTGTATGAAGTGGTTGCAAAGCCGGTAGTGGAGGTGCGTCATGCTTGCGATATTATTTAGTTTTGTCAGTGGGAACCAGATGTATGTCATGCCAAAAAGTTGTAATTTTTATCATTCATCTGGTTGACTGTATGATGATGTATGATTCACACTAGCATGGCATATTTTACATTCCTGCTGCGTAAGATCTTATTTTATTTCATTTTCTTCTTCTTCTGATGGTGATGATCTGCTTCATTTTCTAGAGTGTTCTAGATGGTTATAATGGGACCGTGATGGCTTATGGCCAGACTGGTACGGGGAAGACATTTACGCTTGGACGATTAGGAGATGAAGATACTTCCAATCGTGGCATTATGGTCCGTGCTATGGAGGATATTTTAGCCGATGTATCACCAGAAACAGATCTAGTTTCAGTCTCTTATCTGCAGGTGTTAATCCACTGGAGAACATACTACACATGTTGTTTGATTATGCTGTTTAACTCTTGTGGTTTTCTGGATTTTCCTTCATACTTTTTTGTAGCTCCAGATTTTTAATTTATGCAAGTCTTTTGGTACATTGCAAGCAACTTACTGTCTTATGTTCGGGCTTCTGTTGTTTAGCTTTATATGGAGACTCTACAAGACTTGCTTGATCCAGCAAATGATAATATCCCATTTGTGGAAGATCCAAAAACCGGTGATGTTTCCGTACCTGGGGCAACTGTAGTAGAAATCAGAAATCAAAGCAGTTTTCTGGAGCTACTTCGTCTGGGGGAGGCCCACCGGTTTGCTGCCAATACGAAGTTGAATACCGAGTCTTCTCGTAGCCATGCAATTCTGATGGTGAATAATTAGCATCTTACCGTTTATATATTCTTATGTGACTGTAAATTAATATTTCATGATATACAATTTACTTGATAATTCAAATTATATCAACGCTGTAGTGCAGGTACATGTTAAAAGATCTGTTGTGAGGGAAGAGGTCCTTTCAGGTGAAGAGGGTGAACCTTCAGAGTTGGGTAGACCTTTCAGGCCACTTATACGAAAGAGCAAGCTGGTCGTAGTGGATTTGGCAGGGTCCGAGCGTATTCACAAGTCAGGTATGTTCCACTTTCATCTCCAGGGATCATCTCCAGGGACTGTAACAGATTATATGCTGAAATCTTGTGTGTCTTTACTTTTGTTGGCGGAGATGATGCCTTAATAATCTTCAGTTAGCAGCGTGGTTGAAATAAATATCAGGCGTTGCTATTGATTATTTATTTATTTATTTATTTTTATAAGAAATGGTGTATTATAAATAAAAAGGGACAGTTGCTATTGATTATTAATTTTCCATAAAGGGTCTTCCTAGTGAACCAAAATAGGTCGTCATCTGGTTAATGGTGAGAGAAGTATGTCATAAAGATTGCATAGAGTAAAGGAAAAGAACAAAAAAGAAAAAGTAAAGGAAAAGAAGAAAAAAGAAATAAAGGATAAGAGGAAAAGGAGGAAAAAAAAAAAAAGAGCATTGATCTTTAAGACTTCGATCTTGTTCTTTAAACCCAGTCTACTTAGAAATGGATAAATATTATCTTTAGGGGAGAGATAAGAGTACCATAGTTGGTACATCAATATATCATTTTGTAGTTTAATTTGATAAATTAATTATGTTATATTGACACAACTTTGTAGTAGTATTTACTTCAATGAATTTGATTCATTTATAGCCAATATTTTTAACAAATATGTAAAGTACTTTTTTTTTTTTCCTTTTGAAAACCACACTGGGTTGCCTAGTAGTCAATAAGGGTCATGTGAATAATAAAGGACTTAAAGAAAATGGATTCAAGCTATGGTGGGGTTTAATTTTCTTTTGTTTTTTCCTTTTTAATGAAAAAACTTTTCATAGGAAAAAAATGAAAGAATACAAGGGCATACACAAAGGTAAGACCCACAAAAAAAGGAATCAAACTATAAGACAAGGCTCAATCAAGAGAAATGAGACCAAGCTAACAATGACATAAGAGCCTAGAAACCAAGCCATGATGGGGTTCAATATCCCATGAGTTAATTTACAACCAAATGTAGTAGGGTTAGGTGGTTGTCCTATAAGAATAGTCAAAGATGCACCCAAGCTGGTGCGGAAAAAAAATTTGCTCTTTCGAAATGTGCTCATCTCTGATCCTTTTCTTGCAGGGAGTGAGGGGCATCTGTTGGAGGAAGCCAAGTCTATAAATCTATCACTTAGTGCTCTAGGAAAGTGCATAAATGCTTTGGCAGAAAATAGTGCTCATGTTCCAATACGTGATTCCAAACTTACGAGATTGCTCAGAGATTCATTTGGAGGTAAGACTTACAGGTCATGGGTTTCTATTTGCTCTATTGTAGTAATTTTTGATTCGATACTGATAAGGAATGCCTTTGATCAATGAAAGTAGATATAGAGAACATTGGAAAAGATATCTAATCCTAGCATGCTAATATATTCCATTAACAAATGTAAGTGGAACCTTCTCGAACATAATAGCAACAAATGCTCGAAGAGGCAATCAACTGATATCGATTACACTCTGTCAGTTGTAATGGAATAGGCCAAGTTGTCCTAGAATTGTGCTTTTCCCATGGCTGCCATGCAGTAGACAAGTTATCGCATTATCGAAGCACCATTTTCAACCCACACTATGAGGGCAAGGTGTGTTTTGGGTTGGAGTAATGATAGGATTGTGGTAAGAAGTTTATTAGAGATGTTATAGGGAGGCATAGCTGGTAAGTTTGTCAGACAATGAGAAACAATAGGATTGTGTATATTAGTAGTTAGCTGGTAAGTTTGTAAGACAATAGAAATGTGTATATGCTGGGTTTATTCTTGAGAGAGAAATAAGCCTCTTCAGAGTTTAGTGTTTTTTTTTTTTTTTTAGTACAACAATTGTGGGATAGGAGATCGAGATTCGAGCCTCCCACCTCTAGAATGGGAGGCCATGATAATTACCGATGAGCTAAGCTTACTTTGGCTGCCTCTTCAGAGTTTATTAAACCTTTTTATTTTTCTTTGATATTGTAATGTAGTTTATCCCCCTTTTCTTGATTTTCAATTGCGAGTTCAGTTGCCTATCAGTTCCTTTGGGTAGTTTGTTTTCAAGGTATTAATACAAATGACTTAGTGCGGAAAATGTGGGCAACTGTGAATAAATGAAGTAAAATATTATTAGTTTTGTTGGGGTACTTGTCGCTTTCTTCTCCCAGGTTCTAAAATAGCAATCTCAATTCAATATTCTGATAATCATTTCTTTAGTGGATGGATTATGCTATCACAATATCTCTATTATCTTGCTTTCATTTTCTTATTTTGTGTCAGTTGATTATGGGGATGCTTTTCGGAGTTTTTATAGACCCTTTTAGCAGTTAGCTTTGATGTCCCTATTTTAGTTTCACTTTTTCTTTCATGAACCTTAGTGGTTGTGGAAGTTGTAGTCTTTTTATCAGGGAAACAAATGTTGCCACATTGTTTTCTCCTACTGCCCATCCTCTTTTAAAGTTGTTATTTATGTCATACAGGTTCAGCAAGAACTTCTCTGATTGTGACAATTGGTCCATCTCCACGCCATCGAGGAGAGACTGCAAGCACTATTCTGTTCGGCCAAAGGGTGATTCTTTTGAGTTTTCTTAGTTAACAATGTGGTTCATATTACAGACTATTTTTCTTCAATCTTGCATGTTTTTGGAGTATCTCTATCAGCGTTTACATCTCCTCTCATTTGTTCCCATCTTCATTATGTGAAAAATCTATTTGTTACTATTTAGATGAAATAATCTTAATTGCCCTTTCTGTCACAGGCAATGAAGGTGGAAAATATGTTGAAAATAAAAGAGGAATTTGATTATAAAAGTTTGTCAAGAAAGCTTGAAGTACAGCTGGACAAACTGATTGCTGAAAATGAAAGACAACAGAAAGCTTTTGAAGATGAAATTGAAAAGATACATCTAGAAGCTCAAAACCGCATATCTGAGGCTGAGAGAAATTTTGCTGATGCTTTAGAGGTATATATAATTTCTCATAGTAGCTTTAAGTATCATGTTGCCCAACCTTTCAACTATATTGCTGGTCAATTAATTAAATGTAACATGTCACAGTAAAAGTTGCGCATCCCTCCTGCTTCAATTTTACACTGTTTAATTGTCTATTTATGAATTTTTTTTGAAAAGTATTTGTGAATATATAGATTCTGAGAAAGTTATCGAAGGTTGAAATTCTTGTTTCCCCTTGAATGACGAACTGGTAGTTTCTTGATTTTGACTTAGGGATTGTGGAACCCTTACTACATGTTTAATCGCTGGGCATGTAACTACTGTTGTAGCTTGTAATTTTTTTGAGTTATATGTTCTTTATCTTGCTTCATAAACGTAATCTCTAAAGAGAAGGAAATGTTAAGAAATGCTTTCAGCTTGTTTAGGACAGTTTCTTCCTTTTTTTTAATTTTTAATTTTTGCTTCTCAAAACATTTTTCTACAAGCATTCTCATATATGTTCTTAGAATCTTACATAAGCTCCCTTCTATCTCTGACTATTAGAATTGGTGGGTTTTTTCTTTTCTTTTCTCTCTCTCTTTTGGCTTCCTGTAGTGATGAGGGCCAGGGGCATTCGTCACCACTTATGTTGTTTGAAATAATTTAATGTCTTCTGTAGAAGGAAAGTAAAAAATGCCAGTTGGATTATATGGAAACTGTCAAGAAATTGGAAGAGAAGTTGGTCTTGAACCAGCCAAAGATTGATCATGACGATTCTATCCGTGACAAATGGAGTGGACAGGTAAAAATATCTATTTCCTGCGTTAGTTTTCTTCAGCAGGAGCCTTTTACTGTTGATCAATGTTGTTAAACGTTGGTTACATGATTTTGAACATTTTCACATGTGTCTACTAAAATTGGTATTTTTTATATGTTAAAGTCCCGTTTTATCTCAATGCCTGAATGTTGTATGATTTTCCAAATCTTTGTCAAATTTCTTGGATTGTCCTTTAAATTTTTTTATTCCTTTCTAACCAAATCAACCACAAAATAACTGTTGAGGCATTCTGTCAAAGCACTTCAGCCATTAAAGTTTTAATAGTTATGCAGCCACTTGCAAATTCTATTGCTGTAATTGATATCCACCATTTTCATTGTCGTTTCAGGCTTTCTGCATTTTGAATTTGAATTGTTCGAAATACTACATTTTACTATTTATTTGAGTCCATAGCATGATGCACCTTGTCTATTGTTGATGGTGGAGACTCAAATTCTCTCTCTTGGTTAAGGATGATTATCTGACATTCAAGCAATGGTTTTGGAGGATTATGTAGGGGGGCTTCGTTTCTGCTGCTGAAGAAGTTGAAGTGAAAAAGTTACTTGAAAATGAAGTAAACCTGCGAAAGGTGGCTGAAGAGGAGGTCAACAGGCTTAGACATCAGCTAGAGCTATACAGGCAGCCAAATGTGTGTAGTCATCTGATAAATGGATTAATTCAACAGTAATGTTCGATTTATGTCAATATCTATGCGGACATGGCAACTGAATGTGCTTTATGGTGCATAGGTAGGTGAAGAATCTGATGTTGTAAAACTCTCTAAAGTTTTGGAGGAGGAGGCTCTTGAGAAAAAGAAACTTGAAGAAGAAGTAATAATATTACGGAGCCAATTGTTGCAACTGACCCTTGAAGCTGAGCAGGTAGTGGTTACACAGAAAATAATTCCGTTGTCTTGTTATAGACCTAGGGTTGCTTTTTGTTGTATACCCTAAGTCACAATGCTCTTGCTACCTTTAACTTGATTTGGAAGTATTTTAAGTTCTTTATTTGCATAGAACATGCACAATATTGATTGTATATTTCTAAAAAGCATGGGACACTTTAGTTTGGCTGGCATGTCTGTGTCCTACACTTGTTGGACACTTGTTGGACATGTATTGGGCACTTGTTAGTACAACATATGTGTCAGACAGACATAGAATACTTGTTGAGTAGATTAAAAAAACAAATATATGACAATAATAATGAATATTGAGTGTGAAATACACAAAATTAAGTTTTTTAAATATATAAATGTATCAACTCATTTACTTATAAATTTCTTTTGGTATAAAATGATATATATTTTTAAAAATAAATATTTTAATAAACGTGTCCTAGATTTTAAAAAAATGACGTCTCTGTGTCGTGTCGTATCCGTGTCTGTGCTTCTTAGGTATATTTCATTTTAAATTAAAGTGAGTTCTAGAAATATTGAGTCGCTAAGATTAGGTAGTAGTCTCATTCTTTGACCTATCGCACTAGAAGATCATGGCCTTTTGTGTATGAAAATTAAAATGGGGGTGGGAGGGAGTCTAGGCAACCACTTAAAGAAAGATGTATTGTGCTGATGGCATCATAATTTGTAAACCAAATGGTTTTGTTGCTTGCATGCAGATGAGGAAGTGTCTTGATAGGGGTGGAGCTGAGAATGGATTTCCCGCTTATGATACTCCCATGTCTCCCTTTAGACATTCTCAACTCAAAGAAACAAAGAGCGGTCACAAGCCACAAGTTGCCACTCTTTTTGAACAAGGTAAACAAGACTTTAGCAATTTAATTTTGCACTGACGTCATTCTTTTCCCCACACACATATATATATTAATGTTTATGTTATTTCTTGCCTCCTTGGCAGTTGGTTTGCAAAAAATATTGTCCTTGCTGGACTCGGAAGATGCCAATGTACGAATTCATGCTGTTAAAGTATTAGCCAATCTTGCTGCTGAAGGTATGTTTTGCTCTTAAGGATATTTATCACATGTTCGCGATGTTTAATATTTTTTTTTATCCATATGTGTCAATATATAGATCAGTTTCTTATCAAGATGAATATTTATACATAAAGTAATAGATTTCTGTTTTCTGTGCTCTACAATGATACTATTGTCTCTTCTCTCAATGCCCTACTTTATTTCTGAGTTTTATGGTAGCTTTTGACATTTTGATTAGCAGAGTCGAACCAGAAGAGGATTGTCGAAGCAGGGGGTCTTATTTCATTACTGATGCTTCTTAGAAGCTATGAGGATGAAACGGTTAGAAGAGTAGCAGCTGGTGCAATTGCCAACCTTGCTATGAATGGTAACGTTCATCAATAATTTTTGGCTACTGACAGCATCTTATCGACTGTATGTTGCATCCTCATTTTCAGTTTCTTTGATTTGAAATAATTATATTTTACTTTTTCTTCATAACAGAAGCCAATCAAGAACGAATAATGGCTGAAGGGGGAATTAGTCTACTGTCATTAACTGCCAATGCTGCCGAGGACCCACAAACTTTGCGCATGGTTGCTGGAGCCATTGCTAATTTGTGTGGCAATGGTAATGAAAATAGAACTTCATCTCTTGGCAGTACCCATCACTAAGTTACATTAGTAAATTATTTACCACGATATAGGATTTGTGTTTCCTCTATTGATTGATAGAGGAAGACCAATGATTATATTGAGATTATTTTAATAATATTTTCTTAATCTGAAATTACAATAGAAATTATCTCCAAATCTTAAGAAGCAGCAGCCACCTTGGTGAGAAATATATAGGTTTAGAGAGATTTTAGTTTGACGTATATTTCCCCCCATTAAGTTTATGAAGTTTTTTACTTGGGATATATCTGTCTGTTGATTTCAGGCTTATGCATATCATATCATATTAGTTACTATGTTTTGGTCTCTCTAAATCTTACCAGAAAAACTACAGTCGAAACTGAGATCTGAAGGTGGTTTAAAAGCCTTGCTAGGAATGGTGCGATGTGGACATCCAGATGTTCTTTCTCAAGTTGCTCGTGGAGTAGCAAACTTTGCAAAATGCGAATCCCGAGCAGCTAGTCATGGTAAATGCCCAATTTAACGATTTTGTTATAACATAGTTATCAATGTCGGTGAACTTTGCTAGTCAGATTAATTGCTCTTTCTTGCAGGGATGAACAGTGGCAGATCCCTTTTGATAGAAGATGGAGCACTTCCTTGGATCATACAAAATGCAAATAATGAAGTGGCACCCATCCGTCGCCATATCGAGCTAGCTCTGTGCCATTTAGCACAACATGGTTAGTCAGGCTTTGATAAGTCATCTGCTATATCAAATTTGAATCCCCTTCTAATCTTTCATTAAATTTCCAATTTTCCAGAAGTAAATGCAAAGGAGATGATTGGTGGAGGTGCACTTTGGGAGTTAATTCGCATATCGCGGGATTGTTCTCGAGAGGACATAAGGAATCTTGCTCGTCGAACACTGACTTCCAGTCCTGTGTTTCGATCCGAAATGCGAAGACTGAGAATCGAATGCTAAAGTTTCTTCCACCAAAGACGTCTTGGGATTTCTTTCTAACCTTGTCCTGGGGCTTTGCTTGGATGGAAGAACTTCCTAGTATCACGGTTGCATCTCAATCTCTCACAAGTCTTCCTGCTTAATGAAAAAAGCACAGGTAAGTTGAACTCTCTCATTACTTTATTAAGCACAGGCTTTTGATGCTTAATCCTGGGGGCAACTTCCTTTTTTATTAAGCATTAAAAGCCTTTGATTAGAATGGATTGGGAAACATTATTGGAATAGGAGAAAGAAAGGAGGAGAGAGAAAGAGAGAGGAAAAGTTTTGTAGAGTGAGAGTCCCGAGCTCCCTTAAACTGGGACCCACTTAGTGATGGAAATTTATTAGATCGAATATTGTATAAAAATTGATCTGAAATGCAAGCTGTTAACATTTCAATTTTTTTTTTAATCTTTCCTGGCAGTTTCTGTCCCCTTTTCCCTTCAACCACTGCCAATCCCTAAACATGGAATTTCCTTGAAAATGTTTTCCCCCACCAGATACTCTGTGGGTGCAAGGGGAATCAATTATTATTATCTTATGCTATGTCTAACTCATTAATATGATTATAAAGATCTTCAATAACTTAATTTATTTGCTTAACTCATTATTCTTGTAAACATCCTTTTAATCTTGTAATTTGAAACAAGCAGAAAAGACCGGCTGACAGCTGAGATAGGGAATTGTGACCAATTTGTGCATAATTCTCATCAATCTCATAAGAGTGCTTGGATAAATTGGAGGGTACGTAACTTATCGAGTTATTGTGCCTTTCTGAATGAATTAATGGGAAATTTTATTTTATATTTAAGAAAAAATTTTAGAGCTTGTTAGACATTTGATTCCAAATAAATATATTACTTTCCTTTTGTGATTATAGTCTTCTTTAACCCTAAAGTAGAAAGTTAAAAGACTATTTTGATAACATTTTGTTTTCTGTTTTCTGTTTTCTATTTTATTTAACTTTTGCACTTTTCTTAAAACACGTTTGAAGTCTAAAGAAAATCTCAATAACAAAGTTTAATTTTAAAATGGAAAATGAAATGATTACAGTATGGGTTGGGGTTCCTTTCATGGTTCGGCTTCAAGAGTATCAATTGAATTTAAGAGAATTTGGTCAGTATAGTTTTAGAAATTCAGTTGCATCCATTCAATTTAAGTAGAAGTTATTTTTAGACTTACCTTTATAAAATACCGCCCTTATAAATCACAATTCACAAGCCTGTATTACACCAACTTTAACATCTCAAACTTGTAAGCTTAATGCTTCTAAAGAAGTGTTTTAATAACTACTGTCATCATGAGTTTGTTAAAAACAAAAGACAGGCAAGGACTATAATGATTATTTTTTTTGAGTTCGGGAATGAAATATATATTTCAAAAGTTTAGAGATCAAAATAAAATAAAAATTTGAAAATTTGGAGACCAAAATAAAACAAGATTGAAAGTTGAAGACCAAAGTAGATTTAGACCTAATAACCATAACTACTAACCAAAGTACTTAAAAAATATATATGTAGTACAAGTAAATTAACCTATCTTTGTATATTCAAATTCAGTGATTGATCAACTTATTTTTGCTAGAAATCATCTAAAGTTTCTTTCATAGTTAGCATAAAGTTAGCATAGGTCAATTGACATAAAGCGTTTATTCTCAACCAAAAGTCTTAGATTTGAACTTCCCAATTCATATTAAACTTAAAAAATAAAAATTAAAGAATAAAAAAAAAACTCAGTTAAAAGTGGTACATTTCTTTGAATTCAGAGTGATATTTGTCATGTCAAAGAATACACAAAAATGGAGTTAGAGAAGGAGCATTTGGAGCTTTGGAATATAGTCTGCAGTTTCAGATCAATCAATTAAAGAGAAGCTTCACCCACACCTTTTGTTTTGGTGAAAGCTAATGGTTCCTTCTTGAAAGAAGAGCAACAGAAAGTTCAAAAAAAGATGATGCATTTAGTCTAGTTGTTGGGAATCTTAATTTTGCCTATTCTCCTCTACTCCAATTCTCCCTTCTTTAATCCAACTTCTTTTTTATTTTTATAAAATCATATATTTAATTCATGAAGTTTGACACTTATGTCTATATATGTCTCTAAACTTTTAAAATTACAATTAATTTAGTTTTTTTACTTTCAAAAATTTTAAAACTCACGTATTTATTAGTCGTAAATTTGAAAGTTTATGATTTTTTAGATCTAAAATTCAAATTTATATCTAATAGATAAATTATTTTTTGAACTTTAGGACCTATTAGAACAAAATCATAAGTTTATAGATATATTTATTAAACATGTTTGATAGTCTAAGAACTAAATAGACACAATGCTAGAGAACTATTAATTTATAATTTAATCTTTTATTTCTCATGAAACAAAATGAATTATGCCATAAAAACGTTTCTTGTTTTCTCTTTTAAATTATAAATAAATTTATTCCCAAAAAAGCCAAAATCAAATTTTGTTCATTCATGGAGATTTGATTAGATAATCAAAGTTGTTCTATATTAGGACTTACAAGTTAGTTCAACCCAATGAAGGGATGCCTAGAGTTCACTGAAGCTCGAAATTCGAAAGTAGCCAATTGGTACAAAGGTTGATTTGTTTAATACAATATATTTGGAAGGTGGGAAATCAAAATTCAGATTTAAAAAAGAGAGTTCATATCAATTATCACTAAGCTAAACTAGAAATTATTATTTTTTTAAAGTCGGTTTACTATTCGACTATAGCTCAAGCATGTAAGAAAAACCCTACCTCAAGGCAACGGAGAAGGCAAGAAGGGGTTGTTGCCCTCATTAATTATCAACTATTAAATATTAAAAATTAACTTGTAATTTAATCCGCCAATATGAGTGTAATTCAAACATAAAACATGTTCGATTGACCAAAAGAGTTAGAAGTTTGAATCTCACAATTTATATTCTTGAATTAAGAAAAAAAATATAAATTAATTTTTTTGAACAAGTTACTAGAGTTAGGATAGTGGAATCAGAGGGTGTACTAGGACATTCCAGTTAGGTTGACAGCTCCTTAACACCCTTATCGTATCTCGATACCAAATTTCAAAAGTGTAAGTTAACTTGAGCTTTAAACTATGTTTAATAAGTTTCTAAGGCCGCATTTGATAATCATTTCGTTTTTGAAAAATAATCTTATTTCCTCTCATTTTCTTACCATAGTTTATATTAATCTCAAGTAGAAGAGTTGAATTCTTAGCCAAATTCCAAAAACAAAAACAAAAACAAGTTTCTTTTAAAAAATACATTTTTTTAGTTTTCAAAATTTGACTTGGTTCTTAAAATCATGGATAAAAGTTAGATATCAAAGCAAGAAATTTAGAGATGGAAAAAGTGTTTAATGTTTATAGGTTTAACTTTTAAAAATAAAAAAACTAAATGGTTACCAAACCAGGGCTAAACTTTTAGATTTGTATCAATTTTTTTTCCAAAACTTTAACAAAATGTCTATTAAATATTTAAAATTTCAATTTTATGTCTCTTAAATCCTTGACCTATAAAACGTTTTTAAACTATACGGATCTATACGAAATAGATTAGTTGAAAGTTTAGGATCCTATAAGACATAAATTCAAATTTATATAAAATATATTACTTCATTTTAACAGAATTGAATTATGTCAAGGACGATACCTATTAAAGATAAAATTGAAAGTTTATAAATTTATTAGACAATTTTAAAATTGAGATCAAATAGACACATTTAAAAATTTGAAGATATATTAATCATTTTTAAAGTTTACACAGAATCAAATAGGCACAAACTAGACAATTTAGGGATTGTAATTTAACCTTTAAAATATTATATAGAAAAATCAAGATTATCATTATTTTTTTTAAGGGTTGTTTTTAAATATAGAAAGTTGTTGGAATTATTTTTAAATATAATAAATATCAATATTTGTCAATAATAGATATGGATAGATATCTATCATTATCTATCACAGATGGTAGTCAATTAGAGTTTATCACTGTGATAGACACAAATATTTTTCTATATCTGTAAATATATCCTATTTAAAACAAATACCCTTATTTTAATTTAAGTGCACCTCCTTCCATTTTTAAAATTTTGTTCTTCTATTGGTTAACTTCATTATTTTTTCTAGGAAAAAGATATAACGAGTGAATTTAAATTATTATTATTATTATTATTATTTTATTTTTTTAAATCTTATTCAACCCTAAACTTAAAAAGCAAGAGTTTACCACTATCAATAAATAAATTTTACAAAATAAATGAGCATAACTCTACTTATATACATTAAAGAGTTTGATTCTCCCTCTCATATTTTTTTAATAAAAGAATCCACGAAATTTAATTGATGAAAACATAAAATCAAATCAGAAAATTACCCAAATCCGGCCATTAATAAAAAAATCACACACCAAAAGAATCAATTAGCTAAAAAAACGCCAATTGGCCAATAATCCCCATGGAAAACATCAACTCGGCAAATAATTAGAACAACATTTTTTTTATATCTTTAAATGTTTAGATCAGTTTACGCGCAGTTCGACTAATCTAACAAATAGAACCAATATTTATAAAGTCTCAATTCGAAGAACGTTTTTTTTTTTTTTTGAGATGTCAAAAAGACTTGTGTTGTTGTCTAGCTTTTATTAAAAAGCTCATTTGTTCTCCTAGAATAATTATGAACATCGAAAATTTTAAATGCAACACTATTTGTCATTCCATATACTTTGTATCTAGATTAAATATTAGGTTTATTGGAAATTGGAGAAGAAACATTTGACCAAAACCTCATTTTAACCAAAAAGAAAAAAGAAAAAAAAAATGATTCAAAGGAATATTTTGAGTAATGGTAAGGGAATTCCATTGTTCATGAGAAAAATCAAAACCTAAAGCTAGCTAGGGTTTTATTTTTCCTAATTTGGACAAAAACTTGTCTCTAAAAACAAGATAGAGAGAGAATAGAAGATTGTGAATGAGATTTTTGGGTTTAGGGTTAATGTTTTTTCCTTGGAAAACAAACATTTTGCCATACAACAACAGAACCCACTCAACACCTTACCATTAACCCTAAAATGTCTCTCTAACCAAAAAAAAAAAAAAAAAATGATAATATTCAATGCTTTGTAATATTACAAGTTCACAATGATTTTTCCTTAGTTCACAAGAATTGGAAAATAAAAAGAGATTCAACAAAAGACTCCCACATTTTTTGCTCCAATTTTGTCTTTGTTTTTAGATTTAATGACAAAAAAATCATTCCCACAAAATTGTCTTTCCAAGGAACAAAAGGAAATATTAAGAAAGAAAATCCAAATTAAACACCATATTTAAATTTGAAATATTTCTAGTTGGGAAAGTAAATGAAACATTCTGGGAACAAGGTACCTTGAATTTCAAACCCAAAAAAAATAAAAAATAAAATAAATAAAATAAATGAAATAAAATAAAATAAAACATTGGCTGTTCTTGCTAGTGCTTCATCTTTAAGCTAAGCTACCAGAAGAACTATTTTTTAACACCATTTCAATTAAATAACCTATATATCTTAAATCTGAAAATCCCCTTCCAAAGGGGGAAAAAAAAAAAACCCTCGAGGAAATTAAGGTTTTTTCTTCCTCCTTTAATTTAATTTAATTTTTACTGAAATCATTTTTTTTTTTTAAAAAAAAACCATAATTACGATCAATCCCTAAAATCCGAATCCAATACTTCTGCTATATCACATCAAATTAAAAGAACGAAAATGGGGAAGGGAAAAAAAAACAGATTACTCCAAATTCAGAAAATTACCAAAAAAAAAAGCACAATTTTTTTTTAAAGTTTCTGTTTATGGGCTAAAATGGTGGAGTACGACCTGTGTCCCAGTAGGGTTCCGTCGGCAATTGACACGTGTTCATTAGATGCGGTGCCAATCCATGAAGTTCCGGCAAAAATTGTTGCTGTTGCACGGCGGTTTCCGGTGACCTCACCGGACTACTTCCGGTATCCGCCGCTTTCGCCGCTTCCACGTCATCCTCCTCCAACGGCAGCCTCTCGTACGCTGCGTTTCCGAATGAAGCAGCCGTAATCACCACTGGCCCCGAACTCAAAAGTGGGCCCACTACGCTTCCTCCTACCACCTGCCCCTGCCCGCCGGACAAATACACGGTCAGCCCAGATGCCGCTGCCGGCGCTGGCGGAGGCAGAAACGACCCCGACAGCGATAGAATCTCGAATCTCCCCGGCAGAGAGATCACCGCTCCAGCAGCGGCGACCACGGCGCCCGGCTGCTTGAGGGTGACGTTGGTGACCGCTCCAGCGCCGGTCAGAACGCAAATGCCGCGCTGGCGTTGACGTGCAAAAATGGTGAGGGTTTCAATCACGTCGTTGGCGTTGGCGATTTCGATGACGTGGCACCGGAGTGCATTGGCGCTGTCCCGTGTGATTATCATCGGTGGCTTCGGCTTGTTCTTCGAACCAGCGGGGCGACCACGTGGTCGTCTCAAGACCTCGCCGTCTCCGCCACCGCCGCCGCCGCCGCCACCATTTTCGTTGTGCTGTTTATCGGGGTTTTGTTGGAGGAAATGATGATGGGGATTGAGATGGAAGTCTCTTGAAATGAACGGCGGCGGAAGTGGACGGCCGTGTGCGGCGGTGGCTCGATCCATATAATTATAAATTTACAATGAAATATATATATATATATATAGAATTAAAGTTTCAAAGCTGAAATTGTTCAATGATTTCAAAACCACAGGAAGAGATTTTTCGAAATTGGGAAATCTATTTGTTGATGAAGAGAGAGAATTATGGTTTGATATTTAGGAAAGAAAATGAAATGGGAATGAAATTTCAAAAGGAAGAGGTAGCTTCGAATAATTTTTGAGAAACACTCCCAAAATAAGCCATCTTTTTTTCTTATCATTTGAAATTTATATTTACAAGCAAATCTCTCTCTCACTGCCGGGTTTTTTTTTTTTTTTTTTTTTATTTTTTTTATTTTTTATTTATATATATATATATATATATATATATATTATATATAAAATTTTTAAAATTTAAAAATTAGGGTTTGGGATGGAAATGAAAGATAGTGGCTCTATTGAGTGTAAAAGTACTAAATTTTGTTATGTGTTTTTTTTCTTTAAAAAAAAAGGTTTTTGAAAAATCAATGAAACTAGAACTGTGACAGTTAGAAAAATTATGATTTTTTTTTTAAAATTATGTATTGCATCTTATTTAGGTCCTATTTGGTAATGAAATTATGAGTATTTTTTTTTAATTATATATTGCACCTTATTTAGGTCCTATTTGGTAACCATTTCATTGTTGGTTTTTTATTTTTGAAAATTAAGTTTATAGATACTACTTTCACCTCTAAATTTATTCTTTTATTATTATCTATTTTTTACTAATAGTTTAAAAACCAAACCAAATTTTGAAAACTAAAAAAAAAAAAAAAAAAACTTTTAAATTTTGTTTTTTGTTTTTAGAATTTGACTAATAATTCAACCATAGAAATGGGAAGGAAATAGACTTAATTTTCAAAAACAGAAAAATGAAATGGTTATCAAATGGGGTCGTAGCTTTAAAAACTTGTTTTTGCTTTTCAAACTTGGCTAATAACTCAACCACTGTACTTAATGAAGATACAAATAAAAATGGAAAGGAAATAAACTTAATTTTAAAAAATTAAAAACAAAAACCAAAATGATTACCAAACAGAACATTAACATTTGGTTTTTTTCTTATTACGATAATATAATAATACATTTAGGTTCCTCGAGACTATTTGAAAGTTTGGTTTCTTTACTTTGAAATAGTACCTCTTTGTAAATTATTATAGGCCTTAATTGGAGTCTCTTCCAGCTATTTTACACATTTAAGCTAGGTATTGGAATAGACGATAGGTAATAATTTTTGCTTGAGCTAAATTCAATATATCAATGGTAAACTTAACTATTTTTTCTAACCAATACTCTAATAAGTATTCTTCTCCCCTTGTGAACACAAAAATTTATAAAAAGGGTTCAACGAGTAGAAATCAGTAATTAACTAAAAAGAAAATAACATTTTAGAGTTCATACACTGACCTTACTGTATTGATATATACCATATTAAATCAACAATCAATTTGAATAAATCTTCTAATGAGAGTTAGAATATATATATTTTTTTTCACTTTTTATCAAATATTTTAATATAGTAGTAGAGAGTGACGACACACCTATCTTAATGAAAGATCGAGGTCACTAGTTTTATATCGTCTTCAATAATAGATATACGTGAGACACTATGTTAGGTAGGAGGACAAGGTGTGTGTTGTACCTTCAAATGATGCAAGGTTATCCCTAAGCTTGATCATGGAGTTCATCTCTTGAATAGAGCCTCAAAGCATACCATTAGACATGAAGTTAATTTAATTTTCTTTTAGAATCACTATAGGAAAAAAGGTCTATGATAGCTTATGAAAAAAGTTATGATAGATCTTTTATAGCATTTTACAAAAATATATGACAACCCACGCTATAAAAAGTATGGATTTTTTTTTATAGCATTTTATAAACACTAAAAAAAATTTCACCTTTCCCACGAAAAAAAACATCGGGCAAAGTACTAAAAACGTCGAGATAGGTTATGCCAACTCATTTTTTTGCATCTTCATAATCGTCGTCATATCCATGTTGGGAGAAGTACCTCTCGACGAAAACTATTTTCGTTGATATAAATACCATTTTTGCCAATGCAATTTTTTGCATCAGCATATGTGTTTTCCCAATAAAATACAATTTGTGTTGTTAATAGCATATTTCTAAACAACAAATTTTTTAATTCAATAGACAGATTTCTGCTAATGTTTATTTGCATCTGCATAAGTTGCTTATTATTTTATATATTTTTTGTAACAATTAAATAAACAAAATTTTATTTCCTTAATACCTAATTATGCATAAACAAAAATTAATCTTCAAACAAATCAATCGGGGACAAATATAACAAAATAAGCTTATATATTTAGAAATAAGACTAATATTTAATACACAAGCTATAAAATTCTATTATAGAAACTATGTATACAATTAAATTTGAACTTTTTTAGCTTCTTACAAATTCCCTACATAAAAAAAGTTTAATCTTCCTTAAGCCAAAATACCCTAAGCCCAAATAAGTGAGATACTAAACCAAATTAAGTAAGCATCTCAAAATCTTCTCGCAATCTTCAAAAAAATATTCTTTAAGAGTTTATATGAACAACCTGAAATAGGAAAAACAAATACTATGAAAGATTTTTTAAAATCAACAAAGAAAAATGCACAAAAAGATCTTAACAAACACGCAAAGACTTAAACAAAATGTTTAAAATGGCTATGAGAAATGATCCTTTCTCAAGTAACAAATATGTCGTCAATGTTCATAATTAAAACATGGACACCACAAACAACCATTTTACTATCTAAAAAGTGATTAAAATAGTTATAATTAAGACGTGAACCCTCCCCCACGCTACGAGCATATCGTAAATCTACTTAAACAAATACATAAACGTCCCTTAAACCTCCACAACTATCAGATCCCTACAAATAAGCCAAGAACAAAGTTCCTTTAAAGTACGCAACTAGGCTTCAAGATAATCTAAAACACAACTACAACATATACATCCACCTCCCTCCCCCAAGCTACGAACGTGTCCTAGTTCCACCTAAGTGCCATTTAAACCTACAAAGTAACAATAAATGCATAGAAAGCATCAAAGTGAATCCTTCCCCCCTAAATCTACCTAAATTTCTTTCAAAACTAAACCTGTCATTCGATAGTCCTAAAAGCATATAACTTAACTCTCAGATCCCTACAAATAAGCCAAGAATAAAATTCCTTTAAAGTGCACAATTAGGCTCCTAGATAATCTAAAAAATAATTACAACATATACATCCCCCCTCCTCCTAAGCTACAAACGTGTCCTAGTTCCACCTAAACGACATTTAAACCTACAAAGTAGCAACAAATGCATAGAAAGCGTCAAAGTAAATCTTCCCCCTCCCCCTCCCCCTCCCCAATCCTCCTAAATTTTTTTCAAGATTAAACCCGTCATTTAATAGTCCTAGAAGCATATAACTCAATTTTCGGATCCCTACAAATAAGCCAAGAACAAAAGTTTCTTTAAAATGCACAATTAGGCTTCCAAATAATCTAAAGTGGCTACCATAACTACAAGATAGCCACAAAACAAACAAATGAAGTTCCTAAATCCACTAAAACACTCATATTTGAAGTGGCTACCATAACTGCAGGATAGTCACATAATAACCAAATTAAGTTCCTAAATCCACTAACCAAGAACTGAAAGTTGTCATAACGTACCTAGTTGTTCGAAAGTCCATCACACTGCTTTGTTGCGCACCTAACTATCTTGTAATTTCAGTCATTTGATCTTGAAAACCCGAAATTATTGACTTCAATATGGCATTTATCTCCTTTAAGCTTGCCACCTTCGCCTCAACTTTTCATACTTATTCATAATATCTTTCTCAATTTGTGAGGAAGATGTACCACTTGTAGCTAAATTGGGTTTTGGGTTCCATCCAAGATCTTTAGTGTGGCCTGTGTGGGGTTGTATGTTCTAAAACTCGCAGTTTGTAATGATAAACATATTCTATTATCAATAAAGATATTATTGACGTTTATTCAATAAAACTGCTGTCGAATATGTGAGTTGGACTTGTAAAGACTAAAGATCCATGGCTATTATATGAATACATGAAATTTATGTGGAGACATAAGAGCGGATTAAGTTCAATAAATAGCCAAAATGGTCTATAGTATATGAATAAGGCTGAGTATTTTATTCTGGTAACACTATTGAATGTGACCCACTCAGTAGTTGTTACAATTTGTTGTAAAGTGCTACAAACGAAGTGGTCCTGATTTGTTCACGTATTGACATGAGAAGTGGGAGCGTCCTATGCAACGAGTTTGCATAAGATCAGACCAACAAATAAGTCACTCGTACTTTATAATGTTGTTTACTTTTTAAGACTGACTATTTCAAAGCGATGACTTAGGTAACTTGACCTTAATTCTGAGCTAACTATGAACTCCTGTTTATTCGACATTATCCTTAGATTTACATGGGTGAGGGTTGACTCAACGGTGTTGGCTCAATAAGCCTCCCATTTCAGGGGTAAGACTGGGTAAATAGTTGGGGACATAGGATGCAAGACGAAGTTCACTCTTACCCGCTTTTAGGAATAGTAGAGAGGTCGTTCCCTTAAGTGCTGACTCCGGGTCTTGAACAAGGGGCCCCACCTTTTCATTGGCATGAGAGGAACTCAGTTTAGTGATTGGATCACAAAAAAATTGTTCATTAGAGGATCAATGGGACTTAAGGGGCAAGATGTAATCTCGAGGGTAAAATAACTTATGAACCAGTCGTTATTATGAACAACCTGTGAAGGGTTGACTTACTTATCATGGTTATATCAAATGGACACATAATATATCTACAATGAGGGGAGTGCAACTACGGGCTATAGTGGACAGTCCTGTTAGTTAATGAATGTTGATTAACTAGGTTAAAGAGTTTGATCGATAAGTCCGGATCATTAGAGCCCATGGTTTGTAGGTCCATCGGGTCTCCTTGCAGCTCACTACGGACAAAATTGAAGAACTAAGTGAAGTAAGAATTTGAAATGTTCAAATTCGGGCCTTAGGGAAAATCATATTTTATATGAGATAAAATTTACAACTAAATATTTAATTTATTAATTAATTATTTATTAGAATATTCTTGAACATTAGCATGAAAATGTTTTTTAAAATTAATTAATGTGATTAACCATTAGGTGTCAAAAAAAATTTAATACGTGATATTAAATTTGTTTTTAAATATTTCTAAACTATGAAAATGTTTTTCATAAAAAAATGATTTATTTATTTTTTAAATTAGTTAGTGGAAAAATCCAATTGTTGGATTTTCCCACTAACTAAGTGGACTTTGAAGTCACTTTCAAAGCTTGATACCTAAAGATTACATGCTAGTGGGGTTTGAGGTGGAAGACATGCAAGATAGGATTTTGCATGTAATTTGTCTATAAATAGTTTGGTTTTTGAAATGTATTAAAACTAATGCTTCTTTGACTTTAGGCTTTACTTTTCTATCAAAATCTCTTTACTCTCCACTTTACAAGAATGAAATTCCCTTGTCTTCACTAACAAAACAGCCCCACCACCGTGTTCTTCAACTGGAGAATAGCGAGGATTTACCGTTGGTGGTGTCGATCGAGCATGAAGAAGAAGATTGCGGTGGATTCTACAAAGGTTGTATTTTCTAATCCTTTATGCATGCTTATTCTTAATTTTATGTAATTAAAACGTTATCGATCTTCGTTTCCACTTTTCCATGCTTTCTTTATGTTCCATCAGCTTGGTTGTTTTTCCAAAATCCGTTCACAAATAATTTCCACCGTTGTTAATTTAAATCCATCTTGTGATGATTTTCCAATCTCCTCTTACATTGCCACCTATATTTATAATGATTTTTGAGGTTATATATTATATATAAGGATTAATATAAAATTACGCATATATGATACAATATAACTTACAAATGCTTCTTTGGTGGCTTCGCTTATCCACTCATCATTCTCTGATAAGTGACTTTTGTAAAACAATTCCACTTGACCTACTTTTTCACCCTTCTTGATGGAAAAATTAAAAATATATTGTAGTTTTAAAAACTATTTAGAAAAATATGGTACTTTTCAAACTATTTAGAAAAATATTGTTTTTTTTAATAGGTCGAGGGTTCAAAATTCGACCTAGTAGATTATTTTTTTCTTTAATAATTTAGACATTCGGCCTTCTTCTTTCTTTCTTTATTTTTTTTTTAATTTTTCATTTTATAAAAACAATTTCTAAAAATATTTTATTATTTTATTTAAACTCTAAAAAGAATAAATTAAAAAAATAATATCTCATAAAAATAAAAAAAGTGTAAATTAAAATATCTCATTTATATAAAAATAATTACAAAAATCAATGTGTCCCACAAGGCGGACGTCGTCGATTTCGAGCTGGTTGTCGTTGTCGACTTCGAACTTGAGGTTGTTCGGGTTCATCTTGATGTTGCTCGGGTTCTTCTTAATGTTGCTCGGGTACTTCTACAGGCGCTTCATAATATAAATATTCATTATGCTCTCCACGACCCCGACCATGTCCATGCACGTATGAAGACGAAAAACCAGCTTTTGAGGCATAATGTCCTGAACCAAATGCTGGCATCATCATCATCGGACTAACATAATCAGTTTGACTTTGCGTCTGCATCACAAGGGCAACTCTTCCACATTATGGGCAACCTCATCAAACTCATCCTTTTCCCGAACAGGTCCTCTACGTCTAGGAGCTGGTGGAGGAACAATAGGTATATCGTACATATAATGTATCTCCTCCATATAGCTTTCATTGTCACTACATATAGCAAGAACTTGGTTCAGATCATTCGCAACTTCACAGAGTCTACTGTTGTTCGATCTTTGTGAATTATAAAACAATTACATAATATTTAAAATAAATTTAAATTGAAAATAATTAGATAATATTCATTCATTTACCAGATGACCCACAACTGCTCCCGGACGAGTGACGTAGCGCCTTATGATATTATTATACCAATGAATATATTCTTGAGTGACATCCCTGTCAAACTGTTCAATAGAAACACCCACTGCAATAAACCTTGCACGATAGTGCCATCGCACTACCAAATGTGCAACTTTTTCGGATCAATCTCCAGTCCTCAAGTCAATATCATACAGTAGGGGTTCAATATTACAAGGCGATGGGACATCCTACTGAAAACCGAATTGTCTCATCACCCTGTCAGGAAGATGCCACTCACTAATGTGACAACATATGAGAGGACTCATCGTTCGCCATATGTTTTGACCATTCGTACAAAAATTAGGCAAAGTATGCATAATAATTTTGTACGGCTCCCAAATAACTTGAAACACAAAATATTATATTGGATAATATTAAAGACAAATACAATAAAAATGTGTATAAAATAATCAATTAGATTCAGTGTAATGTACCTGATCAGGTTGAAGTTGAAGCAGATCAAACATGTATCTATACTAGCTCACTACATGTGGGTTATCCTAGTCACACAAAATTTGTCATTCCACCTAAATTTTTAAATTGATAATTTAGAATCTAAATTAACTAGATCAGTGATATAAAAATTAAATTGAATTAAAACAATATACCGAGAACCATAGGCTCGTCCAACTAACTGGGCGTCATTAACATGTTATAGCCGTGGAGCCATTGTTGGAAATCGCTCCCAAGCCCATAGTTGCAAAAGTATGAGAGGCCCAACTATCTCTCGAACCTCAAGTCTTGTTGCTTTGCATAGTTGTCTATACAACCATGCCAAACATGCTCCACCCCACGAATACTGCCCTGTATCATAGAGGTTAGCTAATAGTGGCAAGAACATCAAGTGAATAAAATTACTTGATTTATCAGAAAACAAACTTCCACCCATCATTTGTAGTATATATGCTCGCACATATCTTATGACGGTTTCCTCGTCTGCATTATCTGTGAGCTCACAGAATTGTGTTTCTAACCATATCAAACTTAACTTCGATCCTTTAATCTTGTCGGCAAGTGGGGTCGCACCGAGGTACAGTTGATAAACTTGTGACCAGTCATCATACATCACTCCGATGACCGGCTCACCGTCAACAGGTAACCCCAACAACACTTCTATGTTTTGTAAAGTGATAGTGCACTCTCCAATAGATATATGAAATGTATGTGTCTCGGGCCTCCATCTCTCGACCAAGGTTGTGATCAGATGCCAGTCCAACTGAATAAATACCAATTTGGCAACCCTATAGAATCCAGATATGCGTAGTAGTGATAGTATTCAAGGGTAGAGCGGGGTGCACTGGAGAACTGTCTCTCGACGCCTGCAAGATATTTCTCCAGTAGTACGATCTCGCCATACAACAGATGATCAATGAATGGACTGGTCGTACAAAACATCGAGATCAACAGGTCCTGGATTTAAAGCCATGATCTGAAAGAACAAAAAAAATATTTATTTCTCAATTAAAAAAATATTTATTTCTCGATTAGAAAAATAATGTACAATTTAATTAACTTAATTAAATAATGTACAACTTAATTAAAAGAATAAGGTACAACTTTATAAATTATAATAAAAAAATTGAATATACAATAAAAGTATTTACACTTAATTAAATATACATGATAAAAGAAGTATTTATTTCTCAATTAAAAGAATAATGTATAACTTTATAGATTACAATAAAAAAAATTGAATATAAAATAAATTATATAAAAAAATTGAATATACAATAAATTATAATAAAAAATTGAATATACAATAAAATGAATATATAATAAAAAATATATATTTATTTTTCAATCCCTAACTATTTGGAGCCCGTAACGAAGGACACTTCCTTCGATTATGGCCTAACTGATTACAAAATCCACATCGTTGTCGAGTGGTTGGTTCTGTCCAGTCCATCTTGTTGTGATAACATGAACTTTTCGGTCTACCAGGTTTTCTCAACAACATGGATCGGATGTAAGACGGACATATTAGGGTGCGTGATTCAGTAATCTTCATGTGGTACAGGTTGAAATTGAGGAGAGTAACATTCAGCATACGTTGACAATTTAGAGTAGTCCTCAATAAAGTCTTCATAGTTCATGTTAAAATGTGAGCAAACGGCCATAAAATGCGAGCATGGAATGCTGAATGCTTGCCACTTGTTACATGAACAGTACCGCTCCTCAATATCTGAACGTTTCCTTCTTTGGCATTGAGACTATGATGTTCGGTCTTCACATGAAACACACCTTCATACCGATCGTATGATTGTACTTCATGTTTACTAGATCTTGCAGCCCATTTATTTATTTTCTCGTGTGCGTACCTGGATTTTTACTCCACTTAGTATTATAAAATATGTTTGAAATAAATTATTAATAACATATATATATATATATATATAATATATACACAATAATATTACCGGGTGTATTTATCTTGACACTCCAATGCATCCCTTATTTCTTCTCTTCTTTTCTCGAAATAATTCACGCATTTGAAGAATGTTATCTGAGCAAGAGCATTTATAGGCAACATTCGAGCTCCTTTGAGGACTCCATTTATGCACTCTGATAGATTCCATCATGTACTTGAGTCCATTGCTCTAAACTAATGTTGTCAAAAAACTCAGACAGCTCCGATTTATTCCTTTGATATCTTCAATTGCTTTATTGAACTTTCGAATTTGAAACTGACACCCAGCACGATAAACATAATTTTTCAATGAATTAAATCTATACTTTTTATTAAAGTTGCTGATGATATGTCGTAAGCAGAAACGATGGTGACATTTTGGTCCCGTCCAACCATTTGCTGGATTGTTCACTGCTGCGATTATACAGCATGTCGATTTGAAATTAAACACACCTCTTCGTGTGTTACAATTTCTCTCAGGTGTTTCAGGAACCATCCCTATGAGTCTGCAACTCTTCATCAGCAACGGCAAATGCAAGTGGAAGAAGATGGTTGTTCGAGTCAACTGATGTAGCAATCAACAATTTTCTCTGTATTTGTCGTACAAGTGTGTACCATCTATCTGAATTATTGGCCGACATTTATTAAAAGCTTCTATACAAGGACCAAATGCCCAAAATATAGAAGTTAGGATAACATGGCCTTCAGTAAGCGTTTCTTTTACTCTACACATTGGTCTGCTTAACCATACAACCACCTGGGTAACAATTTGTAAGACTCATCCCAATCACCGAACACTTTAGCCAACGCTTTTCTTTTGCCCTCTCATACCCTATGGTAAGGAACATGATATCCAAACTTTGATTTGATGTCGGACTGCAGTTGTGCCACACTGATAGATGGTTTTTCTCTTACGGCATCACAGAACTCTAGTGCAATCATTGATGAATCCAATTGCACATGACTTTGACTTAGTTCGAATAAAAACATGTATGTGCTCATCGTACTTAGTGATCTCGAACAAGCCATGCGATTTTTTCTTTATTGCACGAAGTCTCCACTTGCAACCTTCCTCCCACTTCTTACACCGAATTGTCCAAATCGTCGGTGTCGATTCAACAACCTCATATGGTGCATGACATTTTATTGTAAAACATTTGACCCGTTTGTAGCATTTTCTTGTCTTGACAAATCATCCCTTTATACAATTGAGTATTGTCAACGTCCACTGGGGCTACAATTGGGTCATGTTCTCGAATGTTATCCAGTACATTCATATCCAAATCGTTGAATGTATCTGAAAGCATCTCATGTTCACGACCATCGAAATCCAACTCTTCAAATTCATCATCCGTTTCAGTTCTGAAGTCTCTGTACAGGTTGTTAGCCGTCATATCTTCATTATCACATGGCGATGCAACTAACTCCGGATCAGGATCAATACATTGAGTTGGATCTTCAAACTGGCTAAATGATGTATTCAAGTTTATATCCATCCCTATCCTATTTACATTTACATACAAATGCACTAAATTGGCAGTGGCAGTGGCATTGAGAACATCAAGTTCATAGCTTGTGCATTCGAAATAGGGAATGGCATAAACCTTATTGATTCTGATGGTTCTAGGTTATGTCTATATATTATTTCTATCTGATTCCATATCTACACTAATTCCTAACCATTTCAATGAATTGTTCAAATACAATTCCACTTTCACATGCTAAAACTCCCACTTGGTGGTTGGTCATAGTCAACTCCATCAATATCATCAATCATATTACCATTTGTAAACAACAAAAATCCCAAGCATTTGCCCGCCATTTTCTTAAAAAAAAAGGACAAACATCAACTTTTTGTATTATACTTTTTATAAGAAGTATATTAAAAAATATTAAACTTTTAAAAAAATCACAATAATTTTGTATTATACTTTTTATAAGAAGTATATTAAAAAATCACAATAATTTTGTATTAAACTAAAAATATTAAACTTTTTAATTTATAAACATAAACTTTTTAAGTTTTTAAAACATCAACTTTTTAAACATAACAATAGATTAAATCTTTTATAACTATTTTTAAACATAACAACAAATTAAACTTTTCAAATTATAATAGGTAAACTTTTTAAAACTATTTTTTCAAATTTAATACAAAAAACAAAATAATTTTTTTTTCAAACTATTTTAAACTACATTTTCAAAGTTAATACTAGAAAAATCAAATATCATAAGAAATATATTTAAAAAAATCACAATAATTTTGTATTAAACTAAAAAAACTAAAACGTTTAAACTATAAACATCAACTTTTTAAACATAACAATAAACTAAATATTTTAACACTATAAACATCAAAGTTAATACTAAAGAAATCAAATATCATAAGAATAAACTAAACTTTTCATACTATACTAAACTTTTTAAACTATACTAAACTTGTTAACTATCACAATAATTTTGTATTAAACTATAAATATCAACTTTTTAAAACATAACAATAAACTAAACTTTTTAAACTATACTAAACTTGTGAACTAAAAAATAATACTAAATATAGAATATCATTAAAAAAAAAAAAAAAGACAAATAAATAAAATTACTTATTGATCTTCAATTAAAAAATAATATTAAAAAATTAACATTATCATGGTAAACATCAATATAAGGAATAAAAATGATATATTTAGCATAAATAAATATAAAAACAAAAAACTACTAATAAATAAAAGTTAAAGTTCAACTCACAAATTCGACGGTAGTTCTTTTTTTTTCCTTCAAAGTGACAACGTTCACCCTTTTTTCCTGATATTTGTTACTTGGCAAAAACTACAAAAAATTAAAAAAAATAAAATAGAATCTATAAAAACATAATAATATAAGAACAAAAATAAAATTTATAATTATTCTTAAAAAATAAAAATTTAGTAAAGTAACGAACCAGTATAGTTTGTGATCAAAGGAGAAGTGTGGGAATAATGGAAATTTCAAAAATGAAATGGCAATGGCAATGGAAATCAGTGAGTTAAAAAATAGGAGGGGGATTAATAGAAGAAGAGAAATAGAAATGAAAAGCAACGAGTTTAAATGAGAGGAGAGGGATTTAGTAGAGGAAGAAGGCAGAGAAAAGTGAAATGGCAAAGGCAAAAACGAAAATATGATATGTGAGATCTATGAGAATAGCTGGGGTTTAAAACCACATAGGTCGAGTGTTCAACACTTGACGGGAGCTAAATTAAAAGCGGTCGTTGAGTTAGCGGCAGAGCACGGCAAGAAAGTTAAAAGCAGTGGTTGGGTCAGTGGCAGAGCATGACAGAAAAGTTAAAGCTACCCAGATTCGTCAGCGGTGCAGTAGCGGCAGGGATGGGACGACTCAGCTTGTCGAGGGTTGAACTTTCGACTTATGTAGGTCAAATGTTCAACTCTTCGACAAGTGAAGAAGGAAAAGCACGTCGAGTTCTCAACCCTCGTCATCCACCTTCATCGAATTCTTAACCCTCGATATCTTGCCTCGATCACACAAAACAACCATATTTCTTTAATTAGTTTTAAAACCACTATACTTTTCTAAATAGTTTTTTGAAGTACAATATTTTTAAAAGAGATCCCTTCTCGATCGTCTATAATTTAATAAACAAATTCATTCTTTAGATTCTATGGAAAATAAATAAAACAATAACGAATTTGCACCATAAACTCAACACATATCAATATATAGTTTTTATTGTTCCAACTTCCAGAACTTTAATAATACAATAAAATTCATCTCTAAGACCAACAAAATTATAAACTAACACATATCAATAGTTTTTGTTATTTGATACTCCTTGAAACTCTCCAAATCAACATGTCAAATATTTGATAAAGTTCAAATCAGTATAATTAAAACTCTCAAATCAAGTAGTCAAATATTTGGTAACC
This sequence comes from Benincasa hispida, assembly GCF_027475165.1. Classification (NCBI taxonomy): domain Eukaryota; kingdom Viridiplantae; phylum Streptophyta; class Magnoliopsida; order Cucurbitales; family Cucurbitaceae; genus Benincasa; species Benincasa hispida. The sequence goes on along the minus strand of NC_143478.1, from coordinate 5,764,232 downwards.
CCCCACTGACAACTAACAAATATAAATAGATTCACTTCCAAGGAAAAGAAAAGACCAACAATAAATCTACTATTTTCGAAGATGCATTAGATACCCCCAATAAATTTGAAGAAGAAGAAGAAAAAAAAGCAATACACTATGGATAAGGTAGGATTGTGGTAGTTTGAAAACTTTTCCATATTATCATAATACTAGAAATTTTAGTAATTAATTTAATTTTCTTTTACTCATTATAAAAAATGAAAGGACTATTTTAAAATGAATATATTATCTATCCCGAATGTATGTTTGATTTCATTATCAATAACATAAATTATATTATTTAATGAATATCAATAAAATCCATATATACTCAATAACACCCAATAAATAATTAAAAAAAAAACTTAACGGTCTTGTGAATGAATATTTCATTCTATACCTCGTTTTTTAGATTTTTTTTTTGGTCAGGTAATTGTAACGATTTATAAACATCAAATCATGTATGCAATAATTAATGTTGGTTAAATGTCACCTGTCAGTACCATCCTTACTAGTTACTACTCGACTTAAATGAGTTGCAAAAATATATACACCTTATTTAGTTAGCAACTTTCTTTATAAATTGAAACCTTTAAATTCTAAAGACGTGTTTGGTAAAGAATTCGGATTTTATTTTATGTTTTCAGATTCATTGAGTTTAATAAATATGTATTTGGAAGACCACATGAATTTTGTTTTGAAAACTATTTTCAGAATATGTGATTCAAACCGTGCAAATTCTGAAAACGATATTTTTGTGTTCTCGTTACTCAGATTTTAATTTTTAACGTCCAAAATTTAGAATTATATTAAATAGAAATAATAATATTTAGAAATACAATTAGTCATGTTATAAACTCAACTAATTTTTTTTACAAAATATACTGTATATTATGTAATGTTTATAAATTATATAGCATTATACAATAATAATTATATGATTATTTTTAATAATATTATTGTCAACACTAAATATTAGTAGTTTTATAATTTATAAATATATTGTATCAACTGCTTAAAGTAAAATTCAATTTTTGAAATCTTCTAGCAAACATATATTTGAAAACATAAAATACAACTATGTTTTCATTGAATCCATTGTTTTCAAATTTCTATTTTTAAATTCTCTATCAAATAGGCCATAAATCTTTTATTTGATTATAGAATTCCATTTTTTTGTTTACCAATAGTAAGAGTAAAAAATTGAACTACAGACCCCCGAAATGATAATTAATCGTCGAATTATAAAATTGGCTAAAAGAAACTAAATCGAAAAATCATGAACATTGCGTATAAACAAGTGAAAGAACGACAACAAACCAACAACATTTCCCAAGAAGAAAACAACATCGATAAAATGTTGATGTGGATGGATATATTTCAAGAAAATTTATAAAAAAAATTTAAATTAGTAAATAAAACCTTTTACGTTTTTTAAACAAATTAACAAATTTATAAATATATATTTTGTTATATTTACGTTTCATGATTTGTTTACGATAAAATAAAAAGGTCAATTTATTTTTTTATTTTAATATAAAATTTATAAAAAGGAAAATTATCAATAAAAAAATATCATAATTTTTAATACATATATATTACAATAAATTGAAATATACTCTAGTCGACAAAAATATAGATTAGGGTTTAGGGTGAGGGATGAAGGAGGAGGATGATGAGTTTTTTTTGGTGTTGGGATTGGTAAGATAGAAAAGCATGCGCATGGGCGGTGGGGAGTGGGTCCCACCCCATTCCTCCTTTCTCTAGTCTCTCTTCTCTCTTTGACACAATCAATTCAATTATATTATTTTTATCCAATGGCCCCAACATCCCATGTTTTCTCTCTCCCCTCAATAATGTCTTTTTGTCCCTTCAAATCTTTTTGATGAATGCATCAACCAATTCAATCTATATATATATATATATATTTTTTTTTTAAAATTTTCTTCAAATTTAATGTAATTTAATTCATGCTAATCCAAAATATTATAAAAAAATCGAATGTTAGTTACAACCTTCTTCTCTTCTAATTTCTTTAATATTTTAATTTAAATATTTTTTTTATAAAATTTTAAGGTAAGAAATCGAACCTCTGATAATATAAATACTAAGTCAATTGAGATATAATTTAAAAATTTGAATCTAACCATTTATTTTTTTTTGTTATTATGATTTAATATAATAATTAATGTAGTTTCTTTCACCAATTTGAGATAGAATCAAATGAATCTTATCACTAACTAAGTATAATCAAATTAGTTAAGATTATTCTCGTTTAAAATGTTAGAAGTTAAATTAAAAAGAAAAGAAAGAGCATGTATTTACTCTAAACGTCCTCTATCCTCTTCACTTGAGAAATATCCTTGTGGACAAGATAAAGATCCAAATCGCCCTGTTAATAAAAAAGGAAAAAAAAAATTAACGCCATAATTTACTAGAATAAGAACTCATCATGTTCATTTTCATATATGGAATTCCAATAATTAATTTTCATATGAAAAGAAATCAGTTAGGCTTTTGTGATTTTGAGCAAATTGTGAAATCCTCTTTCAGAAATTGAATGGTGAAATCCTAATTATACAAGATCAAAGTAAACATAAGGGACCTAATGAATTAGCCTAATTGAAAAAAATATATAAAGATTGTGTCTAATTTTAGTTTTTAATAAATTTATTTTAATTTATAAAGAAATAAAATTATTTATTTTTAAAAAAATAACTAACGGATAAAAATTAAAATACAAAGATTAAAATGAAACAAAAATTAAAGAGTAAAATATTTTTTTAGTCTCTAAGAAGAATAGGTGTGTACAGTCCATCATTTTTAAAATATATATTTTTAGTCCTTAACTTTTTTAAATAGGTGTATTTAGTCATGAATTTTTAAAATATATGAATTAAATAATATTTTTAACAAAATAAAAATAAAAAGAGAGGTAAAAAGATAAGAAAGTTGGTTATTGTTTGGGTGGCAGGAATCTGCGGAATTAAGGGCATGCAGTCAGATAAGGAGGAGCACGTGTGGGGTCCTCGGGAATTGCGCTCCACGTGGGACCCATTCCCTAACTTATTCGCGCGTGACCCACACCGCTTTTTTTTTCCTCTTCTCATCACTCTCTTCGCGCGTCACTACACGCGCTCTTTCCCAAAATTGTTCGTGAATCCCATTTTATTGTTGATGCGACATACAATAAGTAAAGGTAGTATAAAAAATTGTCAAAAAAATTTCTCAAGAAAATGTATGAAAATGATCGTATTCTAGATTATATCGAAATTTTTTTTAATACTATAAAAGTGGCATATTCCTTTTGTTCACACTATAAATTTGACCTCATAAATATTTGTGGATCCTATATTAATATTAGTGGGTTTCACCTTATTTCTAAAAGCATGTTAATGTGACACAAAGTTAAGATAGTGTGAAAAACTATCCATACGATTGTAGTATAGGAAATTTTGTCAAGAAGATATATGAAAAATAAACAAAACTCAAATAACACTAAAAAAATTTCTAGTACTGCAAGAGAGTAACATATTCCTTTCGTTCACATTATAAATTTGACTTTATAAATATTTGTAGATCCTAACTTAATATCAATGGATCCCAATTTCCACCTAATGCATTAACGTGACAAACAATAAATAAAAGTGACAAACAATAAATAAAAGTGGTATAAAAAAATTGTGCATACCAAATATTGTTGTAATCTAAAATGAAAAAGGAAAAGAGAGAGTAAAAAGAGGGGGAAAAGGGGTTAAAAGTAAAAAGGTTAAAAGAGAGTTTGACTGCGCACAAAGTCCAAGAAAAATGTAGTTTGAATGGGCAACCAGTGTGTGTGGGCAAAGGCAAAGGCAAATGGAAATGCAAGCTAAAACACAGCACCAGCAGCTGCCATTTGCCATTTGCCATTTGCCATTTGCCATTCTCAATATTCATCATCAGAAACCCCCGGGGATGGCGCTGACACTTTCAACACTCCCACCACACTCACCAATCACACACTCTCTCTCTCATTTCTACATATTCAAACATGTTTTTTTATGCTCTTCCAAACAAATTTCTACCATATGGATAGACGTTTGTCTAAACTACTATATATATATATATATATAGAATTAATAAATTATGAAATTGATATAGAGTCGGTTTAAGAACTCGTTTCAACCAATTGTTTATATAAAGCAATAATGGTATATTGCTTGTAGTTGTAAGTTTAATCTCTAAAGTATAAGGGTTGTGTTTAAATTAATCTATCAAGATTTTTCGATTTTGTGTTTACAAAATCTCTGGTTTATAAGATATTTTTTTAGAAATTGAGTATCTATTAGATGCAGAAATCTAAAAGTAAAGGTCCTTATATACTAGAATAATATATTATTTAATAAGGCAAATTGCAAAATTCACATGCTCATAGTTGTGATTACACCTTCAAACTTTCACTTGTAAATTGAACCCTCCGACTTACAATAGTTGTTGAAATTGAACCCACAAACTAATATAATCGTTACCGTTTCTATAATTATGCAAGTTTGGAGGTCAAACACTTATATAAGTTTGAACACTCAATTTTTATGATTAGGAGTTTAAGGATGTAATTGTAACTATTACCCTACTTTAACGATAATTTGCGTAATTTGTCCAAATAAATAACTTGTCAAGTTGTGAATGGAAAAAATAAATATTACAATGATAATAGAAATTCTAGAGTAAAGAGAGACATTAATTATGTCATTTTGTTTTGCTGCACCTATCTATGGTGCACCTCTTGCACCCAAATAAAAATTGACACGTGTCGATTTTAAAAAGAAAATGATTAAAAATATTCCTTTTATATATGTATAGAAAATGAAAGAGTATGGTGCTTAGATACAATCTAGATTCTACCTAAGTATTTGCTTTTTTATTTTTGGTGCTTTTTTTTTCCCTCTCCCTCTAGAAAGTAGTACACTGTGTGCAGGTTAAAGTACAATTTGGCTGCATGCTCCAAACACCATAGCTTCATCCCTTCTCAACAATTTTCTTACTTTAAGGGACATACTGTTTTTTATGAGACAAATGAATATCATTAAATTATTATATATTTTAGTTCATCTATTCTGTATTTCTTTTCATTTAATAGTTTATTGTTTTTTTGGAAAATTTTACAATAAACTATTAGTAGAAACCCTTTGTAAATAAATTTGAATATTTTAAAATTTCAAACTTTTCAATATATATAATCTCTGCCATATTTCTTTTTGTTCTTATTAAATAATTTAAATTTCTTAATCAATTCATTATAGATATTAGAACGAAAGTTAAAGATAAGCATACTAAATAAGTTATGAAATTGAAATCTATTATAAAATTAGACTCTTTATCGAGTTAATCTATATAGCCTAAGAGATGAGATACTAATTATCATTTCAAATATTGATGGTTCAAATTTTTTTCTTTTTAAAATTGATTCAATCTTTCACTCTCATAATTGATCATATAGTCACTTTAAATTCTAAATATAAAGTTAATTAAGTATGAGTTAAACTTAGATCGTGGAGTTGTATCAACTTGGAGCCTTAATTCAGATAAATGCCGGGTCCGTGAACTTGTTTACCTTTTTCTAAAAAAGAAAATGAGGGGCACCGATTTTAATTAGTTGTTATTGGATTTTATTTGATTTGTAATTAACGTCTAAATGTTCGTTGGTTAATCTTTTTCAAAAAAAAAAATAATAATAAAAATAACAATAATAGTATACATTGAGATCGGATGGTTACTAGTTTTTCTTCCAAAAAGTAAAAAACATAATTAATCTTTTTTATTTTATTTCTAAATGATAATGTATTTGCTCTCCAAACTACACTAGATCCACCCTCATTAATATCCAGCTGCTTCATAAAAGTGAAAAGCAATAATATTTAATCCTTTAAACTATTCCATAAAAAAATTGTTTTTGATATCGTTGCCTTCTATTTTTTGGTCCTAGAAACTACAATGATTTTTCAAAGTACAGTTTTAATTAATGGAGAATCGCATCAATTATTTTACTTTGAGAAGAATATGTTAAGAGTCTAAGTTGCTAAGCTAACCAAACAGCTGCAACATGTGGTGGGATAGTGATTGATTCGGAATTACTAAATCATTAAATTAGTTTGGATGGTGTATAATCTCTTCATTAATCATTAAATGACCTTTTTAACACAATAAAATGTGAAAGAGCTTGTTTATTAGTCATCTTATTTGTTTGTAATCAATAAATTCAAACGGTAAAAAGATTAACAAAAACAAGTTAAATAAAATAATTAAAATCAACATGATCACACCCACACCGACACTCATCCCAAAATTGAATCTAAAAAGAAAAACAAACCCAACTCAACCCAACTAAATCAACTAGACTTTGAATAAGGATTCCTCACCCAAAGAGGATATCTATAGTTCAATAAAAAATTGAAAGTTGAGATTTATTAGATCGTTTCAATTTTTTTAATAAAAATATAATTTTAAAGTTTAGAGACCTATTAAATTAAAAAATCAAGACATAAGTTCTAACTTAATCTTCTGCTAGGGAACTTAAGAGGATACCTCTTTCTGGCTAGCGCATGATTTTTTTTTTTTTTTTCAATACAATTGAGTATAGAGATTCAAACTTTCAATCTCAAGATGAGTAAATGTCAATTACAGTAGAGCTATGCTTATATCGGGACATCTCCGACATCTCCTGCCTGCCTTATGCACAAAGAGTAGATAAACGAGACAAAAAAAAAAAAGGACTATCTTCTTGGGAGAAAAATATAAATGAACATATATAAGAAACTCTACAGCGATTAATATAAATGAAAGGAGGGGTGACTCTCCAGAATAAATTAGATTCAATACGGTTTAGAATTACTAGCGAAAATTCGAAACCATGGCTACCTCTTTATGCTACAACCCTAAACTTATGCTAACATAATTGAAGCAGAAAAAGAAAATGTAATGAAAAATCAATTGGAACAAAGAGAAAAAAAAAACGACTATAAGGCTTCATAAAAATTTTATCATACATCTCAAAATGTGAGGTCTGGACTTACCGAGTAGATCAACAAGACCGAAGCAAAATGGGACCGACCGAAGTACTGAGCATTTCACTGAGAGCTACTTGGACCTCATTCGATCCATGTTCACAACTTATCAAGCTAGACAGTAATGGGAAGAAGCCGGCCAAATTCTTCTCGAACGAAGCCTCGTTTAGGTTACAAATAGCCTGAAGAATCGCAACGATGAGAGGTGCCCGAGCAGCTAACTCCCTTCGCTTGCCAGAACCTAAGGGAATTGGCCAATGAGGTTGTGTGCCACTACTAATCGATCCTTCAACCACATACCCATACCGCGCTGTTTCAACATAGAACTGCAATACCTCGCGGCAAAGTTTAATAAGGTACAATTCGACCTCTGCCTCCTCATAACAATGAGGTCTATCCACAATGAGATTCTGTACAAAAGAGAGGCAAATTTGGTAAGATTCGTTTTCGAGCCGTAACAGCGGAGGGTCTTGCATTTGTGTTATGGAGGCAAACTCTTGTAGCTTTGAACGTATCGGCCCGCTGGTGTTAATGCTATGAGCATGAGATGCTACACTGTGTAAAGCATCGAATAGGACCAACACATTTTTAGTCGAAAGGTGAGACCTATACATGTTGTAGATCTCCAAAACCGCCTGCAAAATTTTACAAGAGAACTGTCAGATTTTATCCAAAACAGCAGAAAAGTTGGACATTTGCAAGTTATATAAACAAATAAGAAGCTTCTCCAATTTTATCAGCAAAACAAGCAACTTAAATTGTTCAACTTCAGGGGTCCTTACATCCACAACTATATCTGATTCAAATTACAAAGCATCAGATTTTGTATTACCATCTTTATTTCAACAACAGCTAGCTAATACTTCCATGTATACAACAATATCGCATTCTACATTACCCACCAATAATTATATTCGATTCCTTGAGACTAAAATATTGAAGAATGACACATATGTTGTAATGCAATAAGCAGAAAGAGACGGGTAAGCTTACAGAACCTACCTGTATCAATAAAAGTTGAACAGCAGCTCGACATTTGGCATCAGATATTGAAGTGTAAACATGTTGCACTGTCAGGCTTTCGGAATCATCGTCGGGTAACTCAGAACCATTGGTCTCTGCATTTTTCTCCACATTTAACTCAAGTCTGTGGCTCCTTATCGTAGACTCGGTATTGACTAGGAAAGTGAAATCGGGAAGTGTCGCAGTTGTTGCTTCTTTTAATGAGAAAACCACTTCTTGCCACTTCTCCTCAGAAAATAAATCTCCTGCATTGCTCATCAAGCGAACAAATGCAGCAATTCCAATGCCAGCAAGGCTTTGGTGAGGACGCTTAATAAAACTAACAAGAAGTGTCAACACTTTCTTCAAAAGGGGATTGACGGTACTATAAAATTTGACAAATAGATCAACAACTAGTTGCAGAGCCAAGGTACATGTCTCGTACAACCAGGCATCCTGATCAAGTTCACCATTCTCGCTATCAACTCCCTGCTCTGATGAACTTGCACTTGATGGATCAATAGCATGTCGGACATAATCAAATATTGGAAACAAGACAGACTCAAAAACCCGTTCCCATAATGGTAACGAGAAAAGGTGGCCATGCTTGCGTAAGGTATCAAACAACACTTGTAAGGCACTTTTTCGGATCTCAGGCCTGGGATCAAAGCTCAATTCTGACAAGCCTGCAAAATCCGAAACAAAATACTTGACATCATTAGAATGAAGGAAGTGAAAAGTTACTCTAGCAAAACCAAGCTAGATTACCCAAAAACAATAATTATATATTGTCTGGATACAAATGCCTGGCAGTTTAAATTAGATGCAAAATCAGCAGCGTTATTATACCAGCTAACAAAGGGAACCAGAAATAGAGATGGTTGTCTTTGTCGTTCATATCTGCATCGTGTTTGCCATCTTTTGCTTTCTGGGGAGAAAGAGGAGAACTTTTTCCAGAGAGCTCCCTGTCCTTGCTCCTTGATGAGGATCCAAGATCTCCTTCAGCAAGTTTGGTTGCACAGAACCGTAGAAAGGCAATGGCATTGAGGCTAATGTCCTTGTTGAACCTATTATTGGTAAATGCGATTAGGCAATTTACACAATCTGTAAAGGTGGTTGTTTCAGTCTCCGTAATGTATGGGAAATAGTCTCTTATAATCTTCTCAATTATTTCAAAGGCCAGAAGAACAATATTCTTGTGGTCATCATAAGCAGCTGTAGTGAAGACCTGAAAATAAAGACAGAACAACATTTCATCAAGAAATCAAAGACGATAAGCAAGGTTAAAGTCATAAACGAATAGAATAAAAAAGTAGGATGGAGTTCACATAGGCTTTCCATACCATGAACATGCTCTTCCATCCGGATTTAACATTATTAACTCGGGACAAGACCATCTGAGAAACACATCTAATGATCAATTCTCGAATCTCAACAGCACTACTCTTACGCATAACAATGACAAAAGGCTTCATAAATTCATTCTGAAAGTTGTAATTCGCCAGCTCTTCTCGATCTAAGAATTTCATGGATAATTGACGCAAGGAATCCATAGCAAATATTGCAATTGAAAGGTTTTCAGAGCATCCAATGGTCACAAAGAAATCAGAAAGCACATGCCAGATGCTTGACCATACAAGTCGGATGCGATTCATGTTATAGTGCCTGAAATGTTAGCAAACTGCATTATGAATTCTGTAATAAACAAATCCGTGCTAATCATTAAGCAGGAGTAATAACCGAGGTTCCAAAAAATGAAAAGGACAAGAGTTCATACGCAATCTCAACTATCTTTGTAAGACTGAAGACACGAGGATCAGACGTGGAACGCAACTCCTCCATGGAAACTTTGCAAAGTGCCTTAACAAAGTCCACAATAGCTTCACTGTTTAACTTTTGACTCCTAGTGAAGATGCGGTTCATTTCGGAACTTCCAACTTGTTCTAACATGTTGAGATTAGAAACTAAATTGTTCATCTGTTCCGATGTGACACCGGAAGCATTGCCAGTTATACCAGCACTATCATATGATCCCCTCATCACAGCAGCAGCTGCATATTGAATCCTCCCAACTCCTTTCTTTTTCAATACTGGAAGCATAGTTGCCTTGGATTGCTTTGACTTTTCAGACTCATTTTGAGGAAAAGCGAAGAAAGTGGCATCTGGAGGAGCACCCTCGCCCAGGAGATGTAAATGCTCAAACCGAGAAACACATGTCAAAATATGTTCCCATGCTTCTTGTAGAAAATTTCCCTCCTCGTCTGCAATCTTAACTATTGCCTATTGAAATTTCAGATAACACATTTACACAATCAGATTCATATTCCACAAAAGTACAAGACATTAAAAACAGTTCTTTCAGAAATTGCCAAAAGTCAATTTCATTCTCAAATACTTCATCTAGGGGAAATAAACATGTTAAAGGTCCTTAAATAGGTGAAACGTCGGTTATTATTTATCACCGACTGATGAAGGCAGGTTTAAGTTAGTAGAATATCCATGAACGGTAATGGGGCTTGTTACTGACACTACTGAAACTCAGAACCTACTTTGAGTACCTTTCACCTTCCATCATATTAAGCTGGAATTTGTCTTCCATCCAGAATTAATAATGCATAAAGTTTGCCCTAATATGGGCAAGGGGGTTCACTTATGGTTCTATAATTTCAGTTGTACTATGGAATTTTTTCCTGTTTTGAAGTTTATATCAATTGTTGATTACTAATTCATGGAGGTTGGGTAACAGGTCACCAAGCCAACTACAAGCTGGAATGTGTATGGACTACAACGAGACATCACCTCATTGTAGCGATGGACCTATTACTCCAACTTATGTGATTTAAACTGCAAAAAGTACCCAAAGGGCTAGCATATGGTGAGGGCTTAGGATAGTTAAAGAATCTCTCAAAGGTCCTAGTTCAAACCTTCATATGGAAAATTTAAATAATATAAAACTCTAATTGTCTCCTTAAGCTGGTCTTGGAGTGAGCAAATCTTCCTCACAGTAGGGATGAGACATGAGCATAATTAATGCAAGGAGTGGGCACCCATACCCTGACAACAAGATAAAAACAGAAGACAGAACATACAAAAACCAACCTTAATTGCATCAATATTTTTTTGTTTGATATCAGCAGGAGAGTGGAGGGAGGTAAACTTTGCAAGAGAAGTCACAAAAGCATCTCTGTGAGTCTTCATGGACATTACTGCAGTAACATGGATAGCGTATTGAAAGCCTTCAAGACATAAAGCTATAATTACTTCATCGTCACTTCGGTCAAGTGGAACACTGAAGGCAGCCAGCATAGGAGCCCAGCATACCTCAATCATGAATCTAAGAATGACAACATCTGTCGCTGCATAATAAACTGACCTAAAAAATGACAAGAAAATTCGATTTATGAACCAACCAGAGTCACATTTCAAAGGAACTTTCATGAAGCTCAGAATTTTTATGGGAAAATATTAGCTTCTAGGTGTAAAGCAAATACAAATATTCAAAGATCAAACCACAGCCTAAATTCAGTTCTGTGTGCAGATCAGAAAAAATAAAAAATCATGAAGAAGAAAAAGTAAAGCAGTGAAGATTTTCATGGAAAGCCATCCAATCTTACTCAGTTTTGCGAGCCTTCTCTTTAAATTGTTCTTGCATATGCCTGATAAGATCATCACTGGTTTCCATGTTCTGGTCCTCCCCTCGCTTACGAATCACAATATTAAGGATGCTGTCAAAGCCTAAGAGTTTGTTGGAGTTTGTAGACTGTCTCTGTTGAGGAGCCAATTCATCATCCTTCATTTTAATCTCATTTCTTGATATCCTTTCATATAATGATTTCAGATACTCCTCAGGCAAATCTTTACCATCATCTATGCCACGATTATTTCTAATGAAATCTTCAGCAGACATCTGCATATTAATCAGCCAGAAAAAAAGGAAATTATATCAGCGTTCTCACTTTAACATCACAACCAGGTTATCAGAGAGAGTGATCAGACCTTATTCTTCACCATCGGGTTATGGGCATCAGTATTAAGCAATATGACAGAGTATGCAAGAACATAGGCCGTATCAGCACTTATGAAAGCTTTTGGATTACATTTGCAATAACGCTCAGCAAACTTTTCCATGATACGATCGATTTTTTGTGCCTCACCGGGCAACCTAAAACCTTTAAGGAGTGCTCTAATAGCCTCATCAAACTCCAATCCTTGAAAATCAAAGGAATCCACATATGCATGCATTACTTTAAGTGATAAGTCTTCCCTCTCCCCTAAATAATCACCGATCAGAGTCTTGTCCAAACCAGACGCATCTTTAAGAAATGCAGCTATCTCCTCAGGTGAACTTCCCACCTTATTAGCATTGATAAGAAATTCAATTCCTTTCTTAGGTTTGCGATTGAAAAGTGATATACCTTCCTGCCACAAATCATCAAGTAGTTCCACGATAGTTAACTGACAATGCAGGAAAGGATGGAGATGTTGCAACAGAAGAGAGAACGGCAGCTTACCTGGAGTTCAAGCTTGTAGGCACGACGTTGCTCAATTGTTAAAACATCAGAAGTCTCAGTGGAAACTTCAGACTGGGAATCTGAACCTTCACCATGCTCATCAGTAGTGCCATTTGATATTGGAACACTAACAGAGTTGTTTTCAGCCACTTCAATTTTCTTGGTGGAATGAGGATCTGGAATCCTTAGCTGCTTATTCAACCAGTCTCCCATTGATTTCAAGATAGCAACTAAGCACTTCATAGCTTCATGTTTCATGGTCAATTCCTGAGGTGGCAGTAGTGTAGTTGCTACACCAGGAGGAACACCTTGAGCAGTTTTAAGAAGTCCATTGACCATTCTGAAAGGATCAGGCATCAGGTGAGAATTCCTATTGCTAGAATACCAAGCATCATGTTTGAAAAGTTGCAGACCTACCTCTCAAATATGTTGGATGAATTGACATCACAATCATAATTAATAAAAATATCCACCAATATTTGGGAATCAACACACAGTTTTTCTACAAATCGAAGCACTATCATCTTCTGTTGAAAGTTTGGTTGAGCGACATTTTCCAACACTCTAAGAACGATCATGGGGAAAAAGACTCCAATCTCTGCTTTTAATCCAGCTCTAAATCGTGATACCAGACTGATGAAAATGGAGCACGATAGCTGAAATATAATCATAAGAGTTGAAGCACTGTTCTTCAACAATGAAAGACACAGATACTGCTTAATGGCACCCAGAAACCTGTTGCATACACATTTTTTAGTACTAATGATTTGCCAGCAGAAGTACAACATGGTAAAATCTAAAGCATATTTCTTGTGTGTGAAAAAGCAAGTTCACCAAAATGCCATGACAGGGACACCAATCAAGGAAGACTAATATCAGAGTGGGCAAATCTACCACATTTCCAACTAGCTTTCATCAAGAGGAATACAAGTATAATTGAAATTTCATTATACTCGTGACTCATGACATCTACTAATCCATTTTCAAAGAATTATCGTCTCCAATACAATAAGTAATTGGCACAAGCTAACCAAAAATCAAAATCTGCTCAAAAAGTTAAATTTCTGTGTTTTGACCTTTATCTAGGTTTTTTTCATTCATGAACCTTTCTTTGAGAAAAAAATGAAAAAAATACACTAGCATTCAAAAAAACGAGCCAACAAAAAAAGGAGACTACTTAAGAAGTGTCTCCAGTCTTGTAAAATAAGACCAATCGAGTAATTAAAAAATAAATATATAAGACCCATTGATTAATTATCAAAGCCCAAAGAGAAACATGAAATTTAATAAGGGACTAAACATCGCTTGGATCCTTTTCCAACTCTTTAAACATTATTTTTCTCTCCACACAAATTCCGAAGCACACATCCCATCAAGCTAAAATAAATGACTCTTTTCTTAAAAGACGGATGGAGAAGGAACTCCTCAATCATCACAAACAAATCTCTATGACTGAGTAACTGTAAGCCAAACCATATCCACAACTCCAGAGATATGTCCAAGTGTTCCTGCCTTCCAACAAAGGATACAACAAAACGAGCCAATGAACAAAGGCCACCTTCTCAAAAGCTAATCTAGAGTTTTAACCCAATTGTGCATAACCCGGCAGACAACAGACAAATAACTTAACATTCTTTAGAATCTTCTCTATGGCCAAATAACTTAACATTTTTTAGAATCTTCTCTATGGCCAAATAACTTAACATTCTTTAGAATCTTCTCTATGAAAGTTGGCCTTTTATCACTCAAAAAATAAATAAAGAGAAGAAGAAAAAGGAGAAAACTAAGAGTCAAGGAAACAAAATCTCTATCAGGAAAGGGACCAGCGAGGAACGGAAAAAGAAACTACAATATAAACCTCCATGAGAGTTAAAGCTCCAAATACACACATCCCTTATCTCAATCCTTACATCAACTCCTGTCTCAACCACATCCATCATCTTCTTGTCAGACAAAAGACGATGGAAACCAAATGAAAAGGAAAAAGGCTCCCAAACTAAACTAAGGCATCAGCCACAAAAGAATTTTTTGAGAAAGACAAATGATAAAGACAAGAAAACATCGTGTAGTGGATCCATCTCCCACCCCTTGTTCCTCCCACAAATACGTTTCCTTTCCCTCCTCCACAACACAACAAACAAGATCAGAGAAGGAAGGAAGCACAAGGGAAATATCCTTTCGCAAATTTTTTTAATATGCAACCTACCCAACAGGCACTCAAGGGGATGACACGATAATCCTCCACCAAAGGGAATTTGGCTCAAGGGGAAAAAGCCAAAGCTATTTCGCCAACCATGCTTTGTTACAAATCCTTAAAATCCCAAGCTCTAACCTTACCAAGTTCACCGGCTTTCCAATCATCTCCCATCTCACGAGATGAGCCTCTTTTCCTTCATCAATTCCTTCCCATAGGAATCCCTCGTAAGCTTCTCAATGCCCCTACAAATTGAGCAAGGGCTTCTAAAGAGAGGGGAGGGAGGGGGGAAAGGAGGAAAAACCGAAGATTCCACTCAACATATATCTGATAAAGGTAAGCTTAATGCCTTCCGAGAAATAACTTATTTTCGAAGAAGCCAACCCCTTTCTAACCTTAACTACAAGAGATACTCTAGGATCACTTCCAAAGAGAAGGCCTAGATAAGAAGAGGGAAGAGAATCAATGTTGCACCCACGAAATCTTTGACCTTTATCCATAATAGAGCCAATCCAAAAGATAGATAACAAAGGAGATGACATGCTATGGCATTATTCCCCAAAACTACTTTGAAAGGAAGCAGAGGAAAGCCAAAAGACCATTTGTACTTTCATTGCCATTGTTGCTCGAAATTATGGACTCTTTTTTCCTCATTCCAACTATCTTGGGAACTTAATGTCTCAGTTAGAGACAATATAAATAGGTTATGCATCCAAGGACTTCTATATATTCATATGTAAAAATTATAAACTATGAACATGAGAAGTTGAATTGCGCAGTTTAACTTTCTCATAATTGGAAGGAGAGAAATCACAAGATCTTGAAGATAAGTTGACTTTGGTGAAACATACGACTTTTTGGCGATAAGAAATTCATTCTTGTAATTATAGTCATTCTTGATCATTACAGACTAGGAGACTCGTCTTTAGTAATCCTTTAGTAATTCGGGGGACAACTCCAAAGCAAGTAGTACAGATCCTCCATTACCCTCTTGAATAACACATGCCATAAAGGTCCCAGAACCAAGTAAGAAGAACTTTAGTCCGCGGAATTTAACCTTCCAAAGGTAACCAACCAAGCAACAACTTAATTTCTTATTTTAGCCTTCCAGAGCCAGGTAAAGATATAAGAGGTAAAAGATGGTTAGACAAACAAGTAAAAAGAGATTTAGTGAAAAAGGTACCAGAAGGATCGAGAGTCCAAATCATAGGGAGAGACGCGAACTAATTGGAGTAAAGAAAGGAGTTGATAGATTTTGATGGGGCCTTTTCACTTGGTTTCTCGTTAATAATAATTTTAAATTATTCAAAGCTCAACATCTATCCGCTGCATTGTTCAACCAATCCTTCTCTAAATGACATCCGTTAATTATGTGGTGAAAATCGCATATATGACAAATCACATAAAAACATGATTTATCGACCAGAAGCAACTTCGAAAGTTGACACATGTAATGCAGTTGTACAGTGGAGAGACTGATATAACAATGCAGATTCCAACTATAAGAATGCTGTAGTGCCACCGAATATAAAATACCTCTCACTCGTTCGAAAAACAGCACCAGCATTTTCCAGCAAAATTTTCAACAATTCCAATGCGACAATCTTCCCCTTCATCAACTGGGGATCCGCCATTGCCTCCTTCGGTGGAGTCTTCATGGATAACTTGCAAAGAGCTCTAAACACCAAGAATGCATCCCTCCGCAGCTTATTACCAATCTGAACTTCCAAATCATCATCTCTCTCACCCTCCCCATCTGCCAACTCCCCTTTCCTTCCCTCCAGTGCCGTTTTGTACATACTAATCTCCCAATACTTTGCGTCCAACATATCCTTGTCAGTTGAATCCAGCAAATCAGCAGGATTTGTTGTTTCCACAGTAGTAGTCTCAAATGCACCATCGTGCGCACCTATTGAAACCTTGCCGGGCGTGACTGGATTCAAAACCCCGTCAATGTCCTGCATAATTTTCGTTATAAACCCTTGTACAAACTGCGTCATCGACCCATCTGTGTCCGTTTTCTCAATCGGTTCCATCAATTCCGCAACAACAATTGGCTGAACAGGAACTGTAGATGAATCTGCCTCCATCCTCCGAAACACGATCACTAGCATTTGAATCAATGATGCTTTTGCTGTAGTTTGATTAACCACATTCTTACTATCCAAGTAGATATCGTAACAAGTTTTAACAATCTGTAGCAAACAATCCCCGTGAATTCGTAACGAGATCGACGTGACAGCGGATAAAAGCGTCTTGAGCACCAAAAGCTCGAGAGCATCATCACCTAAATCGTGACATTTGCACACCGATTCGATCAGCTTGGCCAGAAGTTTCCCTTCAACGCCTCCGCTAGGGTCAGCCTCCCCACGCAAATAACCATGCGCGATCAACTTCTGAATGCAATCAACTGCTGGATCAGCTATCTTGAGAACTCCGGAGGATGAAGCATTGATGAGAGGGCTAAGAATAGTCTCAGACTCGGCGAGCGAATATTCATCCGGACCGCCATCGTTGAGTGGACCAGGAAGCGTGCCTTCAGCCTCTGAATCAGTAGGAGACGACGGAGAAGATGGAGAAGAAGGCTTCGGAGATAACGTGAGACGTTCAATAACAGATTTGCATTCATGTGCGAGCTTGGAGTGCTTCCGCCATGACGCATTCTTGATAATCTTCTCAAGAGCTGGGGATATGACCTGGCTCAGACGGGAAGCGGCTTCCGAAGAAGCCATTCCCACCCAGTTTGTAAGATCCGGACAAGCTAGTCAGGATCTACCAAGAAATGAACAATTGTTAGGGTTTTAGCCTCAACTCTGGTCACCGGAACGTTACCTGCTCCGGCAATGGCGGAATTTGAGCCCGTCAGATTAGATCGCAAACGCCGCCGAGGACGTCGCCGGCTCCCGGAGAGAGTATTCTCTCTGTGCCAGAAAGAGAGAAAGAAAGATCGAGGAAATGGGGGAAGGGAGGGGTTGAGATTTAGATCGCGTTTGAGCCGTCTTTACCTCTCTGATTTAGATTTAGTTTAATTTTTGGATATAAAATTACTAATACGCCCTTTGAATTCAAAGGAGAGTCCTTGTTAACGTTGAAGTAACGCTTGTCTGCTCGGGGGTTTTCAGGAATAAATATTTTAATGGCGTGTTTTTAACTGCTCTGATCGGCGGGTAAGGTATACTCGGGGAAGGAAACACGGCCTCGTTAATCGTTAACGTTGCCTGGATTATTACTACTCACGAATTATATTATACGGATAAATAAATAGTAATTTGCGGAAATAACACAACCGCCCCTCCTAATTTTGAGTTTTTACTAGTTCGCCCTTTAAAGTATCTATTGTTATTTAGTGATGATTTGATCTTACTCTCTATGGTCTTTAAAATTAGAAAATATATCAATGATATATATATATATATATATTGCTTTTTTCTTTTTAAAGAAACTACAAAATTGCATTAGTATCTCCAAACATCAGTAAAGAAATAAAGTTCTTTCGATCACGACTATAATTAGCAATCAACTATTTAGGGGACAAAGAAGATCAAAAATGGAAAACACACACAAAGAAAAAAAAACCTCGACGAGCTAACACGTGAGCCATATGATTTCACTCACTACACACATAACGAAAACTCATGAAATTAAAAGATAGAACAGTCTCCAGACTTCCTCAATCGACGACTGAACCTCCAAGAAGGAGTCACTCGAACGATTAAGCATATTAATAAGTACCTCATAATCTGAAAATACAATAAAATTCTTTATCTGAGTTCGAACCGCCAACTCGAGACCTTCCAATATCACTTGGGCTCTTACTCCATGATCTTTGAAATAAGAAACAATTAAATAAAAATTTGTTAATATTTTGAACTTTAAATTGTTATTTTACGTAGTTATATGTAATAGGTACTGTTTAAATGACATATTAAATGACATGTCACTTGGGCAAACATTAGTTGATTTAGTAGGACTTGAAATATAGATGGTAAAAATAAGTGAACTAACAAAATGGTGTGGCATGGATACTAATGTCCACCCACCATAGTACTACTGCATTTTTATTTTATCTATGTTAATTTCCTCACATCTATCCAATCACCCTAAATCATCCCACATTTATTGCATAAATATTTTAGGTTTGTTCCATGAAATTTTATTGAGAAATATAGTTCGTGAAGTTGAATTTAAGTATATGTTGATTTGTGTGGGTTTGATTTGACTAACACTCAATCTTATTATCATCTCTCTTAGAAATGTGCTTCACTTGAGGATGGTCGTCCGTAGAAGTTTTTTAGATTCGAGTATTGTCTGAAAATTGTAGGTTTTGATGTACTTGAAAAATGGATAGAAACTGGGTTGTTAGCAATCAATCTTATGTTTACCCCAATTTATTTTAAGATGGAGATTTAAAGGAATTATTATCGACTAAATAAATTCGAGGTGAAATCAATAAAAAAAAAAAATCTAACTCTCTATTATTTCTCTATAAATAGAAAAGTTTATGTAATAAAGAATGTGGGAGAGATTTGTGAAAAAATGCTTATCTGATTGTAATCTTCATTCCAACATCTTACTAATAAGATTGATTCTGCAGTGGATGTAGCCCTCATCTTGATCGAACCACTCTAAATATTCGTGTCATCTTTTTATCCTCCTCGCTTAATTTGAGTTTTTACTCTCCCTTGTGAAGGCTCATCTTTTCTCTATTTTCTTTGCTGAATTAAATGTCCAAAAATAACGGACCATTACATGATCAAATCAAGTAAAAACAGTACTCTAAAGTCCCAAATTCAAAAACGTCTATTTGCAAATCCACATTCATAACGCAAAGAAAACAACCCACCTTTTTCTCTAATCTTTGCTTCTAAAAACTAAAAATCAAAATTGCAAGAATCCGACTCTAATATCAATTGAAGGGAATCCAATTCCTGTGAAAGTGTGGGATCGCCTTACAATTTTGAAAAACGATTTTGTGAGAAACTAAAATCAGTGAACTCATGGAAATATTCAAATGATAAACATATAAAGTGATCTAAGCACTTCTAATAAAGAAGAAGGGAAGAAATAAACTCATCATCGTGGATTCTTTTCCTTATTCACATTTTTCCCTCCAAAGATCACAAACAATCTCGAGCTTCTCAACGAATAGGAACACCACTTCTAAGGTGCTGGAGTTAGAAACATACAAGTGAAAACAATTAGGATTTAGAGATTATTTGAAAGTTTTAAGGTTTGAGAGTTAAATCCAACTTCAAAAGCTTAGAATTTCAACCCTTCTCTCAGCAAAAGTTCTTCTATTTAAAAAAGAATTAATGCACTTCAAATCCACCTCCAATAGACAACCAATTCAACACTAATCAGTGGAATTTTAGGTGTTTCAGATAGGTTAATTTGAAATAAATCCACTAACCCATAATTTTTTAATTTTCCACAAATTCAAAATTTTAATTAATTTGAATCAAATCAATTTTAAATAAAATTAATTAACTTTAAATAATTTAATTAATTTAAATTTAATATCAAATATTAAATTAATAATTAACACCAATTTCGATCATGAATCCCTATTCATGTGACAATATTTAAATCATATTTAAATATTGTCAACTCCCCAAATCATTTAATTGATAATTAAACAATAAAACTTTAAGTATATTGAATATAAATAATGCTTATTTCCTGAATTTGAACAATTTAAATTCCATCATTACACTGTTCTAAGGTTTAGTTCAATATGAGCTAGGAAAGAGTCCTAATGGACCTATAAATCATGAACTCCAATAATGCGAGATTAACCGGCTAAACTCTTTAACCCAGGTAACCAACATTCATTAACTACCATGGCACTCCACTATAGCCCAGTAGCTGCAATCTTCTCACTATAGATATATTTTTTTCCATTCGATATAACCATGATTAGTAAGTCGATTTTTCACGGGTTGTTCGTAACTATAATTGGGTCAAAAATACCATTTTACCCCTGTAATTACATCTTGCTCCTTAAGTCCCACCGATCCTCTAATGAACAATTGGTTTGTGGTCCAGCCACCAAATCGAGTCCCTCTCGGGCCAATGAGAGGGTGAGGCCTTTTTTCAAGATCTGTAGTCAACACTTAAGAGAATAATCTATCTACTATCCCTAGAATCGAGTATGAGTAAATTCCATCTTGCAGGACTATGTCTCCCAACTATCTACCCGATCTTATCCCTAAAATGGGGGGCTTATTGAGTCGGTGAACTCGAGCTACTCTCACCCATGCTGATTAAAGGATAGTCCTGAATAAACAGAAGTACACAGCTAGCTCATAATTAAGATTGAGTTAATTAGGTCATCGTATTGAAATAGCCAGTTTTAATAGTAAATAGGGTTATAAAGTAAAAGTGACTATCTCGTAGTCTGGTCTTATGCAAACTCATTGCATAGGATTCCTCCACTCGCATGTCTTCACATGAACGATTCAGGATCACATCGTTTGTATCAAATACAAAAAGGGTCGCACCCATAGTGTCCCCAAGATAAGGTACCCAGCCTTATCCTTATACTATAGACCGTTTTGGCTATTTACTCGAAGTTGGTCCACTTTTATGTCTCCACATATAGTTCAAGTATTCATGTAATAGCCAAGGGTACTTAGTTTATTAGATTTAGGGTTTTTAAAATATAATCTACATATTCAATAACATCTTTACTGAATAAACCTCAATGACAACTTTACTACAAAATAGAATATGTTCATTGTTTACAAACCACGAGTTTTATGATATAAAACCCAACAAGCTATCACTTGAACTAAAACTCCAGTGGGGTCATTTACATATTATGTTGAGCGTGAGATAAATACAATAAACTAAGACATCACATATCTATGACTTCTCTCACCGGTCCTAGATTTACAAAACTCGTAATCCTAGACTCACTAGGTGACCCTCAAACACTTTAGTCGTGAGGGCCTTTATAAATGGATCAACAATGTTGTGCTCCGAGGCTATCTGTTTGATGATCATGTCTCCTCGTTGCACAATCTCCATGATGAGATGATATTTGTGCTTCATGTGCTATCCGCGCGTATGACTTCCAGGTTCTTTAGAATTTACAACTACACAATAGAGGCTGATAGGCAGATGCATATTTGGAACCACTTCCAAATTTGTTAAGAACTTCTAAAGCCATTCCGCTTCCTTGGCCGTTTCACATGTAAATACATACTCAGCTTCCTTGGCCGTTTCACATGTAAATACATACTCAGCTTCCTTGGCCGTTTCACATGTAACTACATACTCAGCTTCCATGGTGGAGTCAACAATACAACCTTGATTTATACTCCTCTAAACTACTGCTCCTCTAGAGTGAACATTGATCCCAATGTAGATTTTCTTGAATCTTTATCGATCTGAAAATCAGATTCAATGTATTCTGTAAGGATCAGATCTTTAGCGCCAAACATGAGCATATAGTCCCTCGTTCTTCTTAGATACTTGAGGATGTTTTTAACGGTTGTCTAATGATCATATCCTGGATTAATCTCGGGGGTAAAACGAATTTTGATCCAACCGTTATTACGAACAAATGTGAAGGATCGACTTATTGATCATGGTTAAATCAAGTGGATAAAAATATATCTACAATGAGGGAAATGCAACTATTGCGCTTTAGTGTGGAGTGACCCGATAGTAAATGAATATTGATTAATTCGGTGTAAAGAGTTTAGCCAATTAATCTCAAATCGTTGGAGCCCATGTCCTGCAGGTCCATTAGGTTCCCCTACTAGCTCACAAATAAACTAAACCTTAAAATAACGTGATGAGAAAATTTAAAACGTTGAAATTCGAATTAAGGGAATCAATAATTATATACGATATAATTACACGTTTAATTATCAAATTAAACAAAATTGAAGAATTGGGTAATATTTAAATATGTTTTAAATATTAATTACATGAATAGAGATTCATTGTTGAGGAATTGGTGTTTAATTAATTTAATACTTGATATTAAAATAATTAAATTGTTTAATTAATTTTTTAAAATAAAATTTTTATTTAAAATTAATTTTTTGAATTAATTTTATTTAAAATTAAAAATTTGAATTTTATGAAAATTCAAATAATAAATTCAATTTTTGTTTTAATTTAAGTTTTGAAAATTTAAATTAAAATCTGGAAAATTGAATTTTATTGAAAATTGATTTAAAATTCTATAGTGGGGTTTTCCCACTTTGGACACTAATTTCCCTTAAACCAAGTTGTTTTGGTGTCAAAATTACACACAATCTGACGACATGATGATTTTGATAAAGATCAAAATTATTTTAATGGAGAAAGGGACGTGCAGTTGTGATTTTTTCTAATTTTTAGTTGAAGAAGTGTTCTTCAACACTTGAATCAAAACTAGTTTTTCTCTAAAAAAAATCCATTGAATTCCTATTCATTTTAGATCCCACAATCCAACCTAGGGTCCTAAAGGATAGTAGGGAAGATTAAATGGTTGTCTTCAATGACGAGAGTGAAGATTCGAGCTAGATTTGAAGTTTTGAGGAGTTCTTCAAAGGTATAACTTCAAAACCCTATTTCTCTTATTGAACATGCTTGCTCGTTTGCTTA
Source organism: Benincasa hispida (assembly GCF_027475165.1). NCBI lineage: Eukaryota > Viridiplantae > Streptophyta > Magnoliopsida > Cucurbitales > Cucurbitaceae > Benincasa > Benincasa hispida. The sequence goes on along the minus strand of NC_143478.1, from coordinate 5,740,860 downwards.
AATTGATAGAATTAGAGTGCTTAAGATCCTAATTGCTTCTGTATGTTGAATGTCAACCATCAATTGATGCCAGAGCATGATTTGAGCACTCAATTTGCGTTAATTTTAGCCTGGTGGGTGATTTTCATAGGTTGTATGAAAATGGGTGCTGATATGGACAATTTCAATTTTGGCATTAGATGTCTCTTCAATTCAATGTTAATTGTTGTGGTTGACTCTTTGTTTACAAGCCTTAATGTGTGATTAAGTGTCAGTCGATTTGAGTTAATAGAGTTATAATTAGGTTGTAATTGAAGAAAAATCGAAGCAAGCTCAACAGTTGGTAGCAGCAAAAGAAGCTACTGCTTTGCAGCATTGCAATGCTGTTCTTCAGCCAGCCCAAAAATGAAACAAATTCTCATGGCGTTGCAATGTTGGGATGAAATGTTACAACGTTGTTCATTCCAGCCTAGAAGGCATGCGCGCAAATAGACTGATTCAGCCGGTTTGAGTCAAGGAGGCCCAGTTCAACTAATTTTAGACCGGTTCAGCCCATTTTGGAGCCCTAGAGGTCCGATTCGGGTGGTTCCGATCAATTTGTGAAGTTCAAAGGCTTTTGGAGGTTGTTTTTAATTATTATTGTAATAATTTAGGTTGTTTGCTTGCTTAGGATGCAAAAATTGGTCCATATCAGTGTGTTTAATTATTTATGCATTACGAATGTATGTTGTAATCAAATAATCTTGTATGTGCATATAATATGTCATGTAGATTTAAAATCCCACCATAGGAAGCATGTTTCATGCATTGAAAGTATGTTATAATATATAGGTATGCATGATTTAAGATTTCATGAATTTAATATAAGTAGTCATATTAAATTATGGAATGCTTGATGTATGTTGTAGTATGTCTATAGTTTAATAAAGTGTTGTAAAATGAATTAGACATTTAAAATCTATAACAAAGATAAGATGCATGTTCACCTAGGGTTAACAAATAACAACTTGTTTTAATAGTTAAAATAGGTCATTATCTTGTAAAACTTTGGTTACAAACTCACCCAGGCTAAAATCCTATCTAAAGCTATAGGTACTTAAGTTGACGGTTTACGGAACATTTGCTACTTGGAAATTTTAGCCAGTTCTTGAGCGTTATTAGCCCAGTTTTATGAGCATGCGTGAGTGATGTGAGGTTTTAAAATTGGTTTATCACCTAGACATCTAGGTTAAGTCCAAATATAAACGTTATACTTAGAAAATCACCTAGACATAGGTTATTTTATTAGCCGGAATATACCCAAGTACATATTTACCCAAAACAAATAGAACACTTCAGTGGGAGATTAATAACATATATGATATGTGGGAGATTCATGCTCGGGTTCGTGTAACCCTGGGAGTGACATCTATTCGGGAAGTGTTTGCATGGATCAATAACAAGGTGAATAGGGGAAGTAGTTCATAGTAAGTGGGTGAAGGATGTGTGTCAACGTATCCTATAGTTTATTCCATTAGTTTAGACCGTGAGATTCCTATGTTACGCTTGTTTGTCATTTTTAGGTGACATAAGTTAGTCGTTTTATAACGGCTATCCCCTCAAAGGGTTGTAACATGGGATTCAGAACAACTCAAACTCCATAAATGGATAGGATCTCTTAGGTATATTCCCAACCATGACTTTTCAATTTGATAGCATCGCTAGGCCGACCTCTGAGGTCTGAAAATGGAGGATTACACTTACAAGAGTTACTAAGTGTTAGTAAGTTATTAACAAAAAAACGGTAACTAAATTACTATAGGAATAAGAGTTATTCTAAAGTTAGTATTTAGTCAAGAATGTCTTGCTTCAGTGAATGAGTATTTGACTGCCCTTCAGTAGCATCTATTCTGACTCACTAAAGTGTCATTGCAAATAAATAATGAAATTCAGGTACATTATTACTTTCTGCTAAAATTTGATTGGATATAAATGCAATTTACTTATTAGAATTTGTTTATGTTTTTAGCATGTCGAATTCTTCTAAATTACTCACTTTCGATAAGGTTAACAATTGTAATTTTTCAACATTGAACATAAATGCAATACTAGTAGATGATAATTTAAAATTTATTTTAACAGAGGAATGTCCTCCATCTCCCAGCTCATCTACAAACCAAAAAGTTTGGAATGCATATGACAGATGGATTAAGGCAAATGAAAAGGCTTGAATCCATATCTTAGCAAATATATTTGATATACTAGCTAAGAAATTCAAAATTATGGTTTTTGCTAAAGAAATCATGGATTCGTTACACACATTATTTGGACAATTGGTTAGCAACGATATTTTTGAAAATGTTTATAACCACGATATAAACGATAAAACCTCTGTTAATGAACTAGTTCCTGGAGGCAGCTTACAAAAGGCGAAACAACCTTTAAGGTAGGGACTGCTGAGGTTGTCTTAGCAAAAGCAGTGGGAGATATGAAGTTATTTATTGAAGATAGATTCGTTTTACTTGAAAATATTTATTACATTCCTTTCCATGAAGAGAAATTTAATATCCATATCATGTTTGCTAGAACAAAATTACAAAGTCTCTTGTGAAGATAATAAAGTGTTTATTGTTTCAAAACATATTAAAATATGTTCTGCAAAACTGAAAAATAACTTATATATGTTAAAACCAACTGAGGTAAAAGTTGTTCTGAGTATAGAGATGTTTAAAATAGCTGAAATTCAGAATAAGAAACGAAAAATTTATTCTAATGCTTATCTTTGGCACTGGAGATTTAGCCACATCAATCTTAATAGGATTAAGAGATTGGTTAAGAGTGGACTCCTAAATCAGTTAGAAGACAACTCTTTACCATCATGTGAATCCTGTCTTGAGGGTAAATGACCAAAAGATCTTTTATGGAAAAAGGTTTTAGAGCCAAAGAACCCTTGGATTTCATACATTCAAACCTTTGTGGACCAATGAATGTTAAATCCCGATGAGGGTATGAATATTTCATCAGTTTTATCGTTGATTATTCTAGATATGACTACATTTACCTAATGCATCATAAGTTCGAAACCCTTGAACTATAAGGCAGAGATTGAGAACCAATTAGGTAAAAAGATTAAAACATTTCGATCAGATCGAGGTGACGAGTATATGGACTTAAAATTCCATGACTATTTGATAGAACATTGAATTCAATCTCAACTCACAACACTCGGTACACCTCAACAAAATGGGATAGCGGAAAGGAGAAATAGAATCCTGTTGAACATGGTTCATTCGATGAAGAGTTATGCTTAGTTGCCTAACTCTTTTGGGGGACACATAGTAGAGGCTATTATGTATATTTTGAACATGGTTCCCTTAAAAAGTGTTTTAGAAACACTTTACGAGTTATGGAAAAGATGTAAAGATAGTTTACGTCACTTCAGGATTTGAGGATGTCTAGCACGTCTCGGTACAAAACCCAAAGAAATTGGAATGTCGTTCAAAAGTATGCCTATTTATAGGCTACCGCAAAGAGACAAAAGATGGTCTATTCTATGATACTTGATGCTTAATTTTATGAAGTGAAAATGTGGATGATATGCGTTAATGAAATTACGTTGTGCACTCAAGTTTCCTCAGCGGAATCCAAGTATAAATTCCACTGAGTTTTCTGGTAAGTCCAGGGTTGAACACAGGGACTTGTGAAAACAGGTTCCGTTGGTAATTTTTATGAAAACTTTGCGGTAACCAAATAAATAAATTGTTAGTTTGTTGTTGATTACGTTAATGAGAAAATAAACAAAATGTGACGGATTTTAGAAAAGTCAGTTGTGTGATAGATGCACTGAGTATGTGATGAACGGGTTGAGAAGATCTTTAGCTAGCATGTAAACCCCCGAACTTAGGTTCCCTAGATAAGCATGTTTAGCCAAAGGAATGTTATATTACATATTTATTAAATAGAAATTCATGTTGTTTATAGGGATTATGAAGGAAGGGAAGAAAAAAAAATATATCAAATGAAGAAACTCAATCATTAGTCTGCTGGAGGCACTAAGTGTGGAGTGACGTGGCAATTAATTCTTTGAACTCAGGAAGTGGCAGAAAGATTAAAAAGGGAAGTGAAATTTCAAAAGCATGGTTTTGGCAATTGACAAGAGCAAATTTAGCGAATTCAGTGCCATTTGAAAGCTGGGAGAATCTAGTTTTCAAAGTTATCCTGCTGGAGAAAAATTACAAGAGGAGAAGAACAAAAGTGGAGAATTTGCAGAAGAGGTAGAACCACGGATTAATCAGGGCTTGAGGTGAAGTTTGGAAGTTCTAGGAAAAACTATAAAGAATTCTGGGCTAAAATTTTAAGGTAAGGAAGCCAACTAAAATCTAAACAAGTTTGTAGAAGGAAGTTTCTTGAAAAGAGCTCTATATTTTGAGTTATGAATTTTTGAAGTTATAACAGGAAATTAGTGCATAAGCAGGCAGCTGCTTGTGAGGAACAAGCAAGCAGTTCATCAGGGAGAATTATAGCGAGATTTGGGCATGAGGATCTCATTTATAAAGGAAATCTCATTGATTTTTTAAGGAGGATCTCGCTCTAAGGGGAAATCTCGCTAGGAATTGAGGTGAGATCGCTAAGAATTTCACAGGAAAAGTTTGATCTCGCTCTAAAGGATCTCGCTGGTATCGCTCTAGAGGATCTCGCTAGCATCGCTCAGGGGATCTCGCCAGTAAAGTTGTCTGTATTGATGGAAGTTCCTTTAATAAATGAATTATTTGAGATATTTTACTAGGAATTCTAAGTAGTTTAATCGGGAATTATATCTTTTCAGGCCAAGAAGAGCTAGGGGAATTGTATAAACCAATAAGAGCCTGACGAACAGTGAGTGACTCAGTAAACTTAAGGTTTCCAATACTCATGCATATATGATCAAGTAAAGCACAGTGACATTAATGATGTATTTAAATTTCCTCAAGCAACAAATGGTTGGAGAATAACTTAATGCATGTTTCCCGGCTTGTATGTGTGTAACACAGGCCAAGGTATGTTGTGTAACCATTATAAAAGCTGTGTTTCTGATTTTGATGTATGGTTCCTAGAGGAAGGCTATGAGAGAATGATTTTTTGTGTAAATGAGTGGCAATGGAACAACTCTTGTGTAAATACTAGGCAATAGAACTTAATTTGGTGTTACAAAATACACATTTGATACCGAAGGACATTGAGAAGGTATCTAACCAATTAGGTACCGAAGGACATTTGAGAAGGTACTGGCCAATTTGTTACCAAAGGACATTTGAGAAGGTATCTAGCCAATTTGATTCCGAATGACATATGAGAAGGTATCATAGTAGCTCAATACTGAAGGACAAATTTGAGAAGGTATCTGAGCGGAAGTACCTAAAATATGATGGTACTTAGTGTGGCCACGTGCACATAGGCAGTTATGAATGAGAAATCGAAGTATGGATTTCTTGGTCGGTAATAAATGTTTGGGAGCTAGAGCGTTTAGGCTCGTTCTCAACTAGGGAATAATAATGTTTAATGATGTCTGAGAATGGTTTACAGCTACATATAGAGACAAATGCTTGAGTTTATGCATTGGTATATTTACATGTTTATACTGAGCTTTTAGCTCACAGAATTTTTGTGTTTTCTCTTTTTAGGTAGCAGTCAGTTTCCTCAAGGTTGATCCTGCTGCTGCTTCCCACCGAAAGACTCGGCTTATTAAAAGACTTAGGTTGATAATCCGTTTATGTACACATGTTTTGTGAGGGACTAGGGTTTCTATAGAAATGTTTAGGCCACCTGTGAATATTTTTCTATAAAAGTGATGTCTTGGCTATATGCTTGTAATTTTGTAATCTTCATAAGAACTTAAGGGGGAGGTTAGCTGTTTGCGTATATTACTAATAAAATGAATAATTTGGTACCTAAATTAGAAGACTTGGGTGGTGAATGCTGGCAGTAGGGCTAGTAGCTACCACGGTCATATCCTCTTCCAGAATAAAAGGGTAATCTGGGAGGGGGTGTGACAAGTTACTTGGGAATACGTCAGACTATGTGATCATGCTACCACCATGCACAACAAGTCATTTTCCAATGCAATTGCGATGCTCCTAAGTCTAGGATGCATGTGTTGAATGCAAAAGTGTCCATAAAGCTTATCCCTAAGTCTCTACTCTTGTCCTATGCGATGATGCAAGATGCATAAAAGGAAGGTGACCGCATACAATCATATCCAATCTCTAGGATGCATACGATGCGTTGATAACAAATAGTGCTCGTTCCTAAGCTCCTATCTCTTGATTATGCGTTCTAATCTAACTTTCCCAAACCTAGATTCTAACCTAACCTTCCCAAGTCTAGATCCTGTCCTTAGACTACCCTCCCGAGTATCTCTAATGGACGAATGAAGCATACATAATACAAGATAATCGCATAGCATGAAGGTTCCTTAGTTGTCTAGCTAAATACTTCTCAACCCATTCAACTAGTTTAGCTACTCATGCGTAAATAACAAAGAGTGAACAGATATAGAGAAATAGATTCCATTTCGATAAATGAGTGGAGTACAAAATGACAATGGAAGTTAAAGGTAGAGAGCCTGGTAGCAATTCCTTGCTAACCGAGGCTTTTACATTGTAATCTCTATTCGGTTCTAAAGATGTTCCCGCTTCTACAGGCGTCAACCCTCTCTCTGTCCTTGAAGCTTCCGGCGCTTTCCCAAGCTTACCGAAACGATCTATCGGCACAACCTTCTCTCTCGCGTCTGCCTTAAAACGAAAGAAAACTATAAATAAGGGCGTGCGAACTTGTGGAACAAAAAATAGTGAACTGGTGAACCCTTTTTCTGAAGGATGCCTTTGGTATTTATAGAACATCCAAGGTTAACGGCGGTTTTTCTCTCATGATTGTATAGATGGGACGACTTTAATTCCTGATTGATGCGCCGAATATTTGTCAACCAAAAGCTGAATGTACTTGTGATCGTTATCGGCTGTCAACTTAATTCGGATTCGACTGTCATCAGGTTTCTGTCTCATCAGAAAAGTAACTCCATTCCCAACGGTCCAAAGATTAAAATCTTTGGAATATGTTTTGAGCGGATGAATATGAAATTGCTTTTTCTTTTTTTATGGGAGAAGTTGATCGTTAAAATGATAATTGATACATCACGAATGAAAATAGAACCAGCAATCATTATGATTTGCGATTAATTAGCCTTTCACCCAGATGTGCCCACCATGCTGCCCTGACCAAGTTACGGCGATCCTTCTCAAGTGAATGTTTGCGAACGCGGTGAAGTTGCACTCGACCAATGATTTCCTATGATTGCAATTCTTGCATTGCGTCAACATATATTCTGCATAAAAACACTAAAATCAACTGTTTCTATGCGATAAATGCATGCGACCGCAATACTATGAAATTGATGCTTGATGGATGCAATTTAACATGTTTTATCAACGCAATCCAACATTATTTAAGAACTTAGCACAATGATAACGTGTATTTCTGCCTGTTATCACACCCCTAAATTTAAACAATGCTTGTACTCAAGCATAAGCTAAAGATTCTTTTAGCAAGTCAACCACAATATTCTTTTCCTAGATTTCTCAAGGATGCTTCGTTCAAATCCTATATACCAAAATTTCCTTAAGTCTTGTTCAAGTCTTCTCTCAAAATATTTCTAAGACCTAGGGGCCGCAAGCTTAACTTTCAAAAAGACTTTACTAACTTCCGGAACATCGCATGATTTATTTCAAAAAGAAAATTCTTCCACCGGGGTGTCAAATGATTTGATCCTTGCATATTTCTTGTCATTATTATTTTTTTCTGACCTTGCGCTGATCCAAGTGTCTTGTCTTCATTTTGGCTTGCCCCCACGGGTGTCATGCGGGCATCCAACTACGAACAATGCGCTCTTTTTCAGACTAAACTCATACCTACTTGGCAGCGGAGTTACAGTCATTTATTTATGCATTGATCCTGGTGACTTACTTTCATTTTGGCTTGCCCCCACATGTGTCATACGGACATCCAACTACGGGTAAGTGCCTTTCACAACTTAACTCTTATCAACATAGGTTTTCCATTGCGTTGACAGTAGAGTCGTTAATTCTCAATTTTTTTTTCTTTTCAAAATAACAAGGTCGAAAATAAATACCTCACCCCCAAATTTAAAATGTGGCAATATCCTCCTTGCCAAAAGATTGAAATGAGTCATGCGATGTTCTTAGAATACGTTGTAAAGAGAGTTTGAAAGAAAGCTAGCAAACCCCTAACTTCTAGAAATTTTATGAGGTAACTATCTTAAGACCAAGTTGTCTCTAGTATATACGAAAGAAATAGAAGCATATTTTTCATCATTGAAATCATACTTGGCAAAGAAATAACATGCGGTAACCTACTAAAGTTATCTACGTCAAATGATTGCGGTAATCAAAGAGGGTGCGATGATAAGATTTTTAAAACTAAAATGCGATGTGATAGCTCAAAATTTGAAATGAAGATAAGGAAGAATACATCCCTAAATTTGCGCTGTCACCCTCATTTGTGTATTGATGCATTCATCATTGCGGCGATTTCTCTCCTTTGGATTGCGGTGATAGAGTGAGATAATTTGCTGCTTCATGTAACATCTTCGCAATCCTGTGCCTTAATCGTTGTAAACAAACAAAGAGAGGGTCAAATGATTTTAAACAAAACAAAAAGTTTTTTTTTTTTTTAGATATAGCAATAAGTAAAATGAAAATAGATAAATGATGATAGAAGTGACGAAGGAATGAGAGTTCAAAAATCAAACAAAGGGTATTCTGGGTTTCTTAGCTTCACGGAGGCCTTTTCTGGCTGGAAATCACCTCCGCAATATGCCTTAACTCGCTGTCCATTAACCTTAAATATCCGGCTTCCATCCTTAGTGCTCAGCTCCACTGCACCATGTTGGAATATTTCTCTAATGATGAAGGGTCCAGACCAACGTGATTTTAGTTTTCCCGGGAAGAGCCGTAGACGTAAGTTGAAGAGTAAGACCTTTTGCCCGACTTGGAGGTTTTTACCGCATATGCGTTTGTCATGCCAATGCTTGGTACGCTCTTTATAAATCTTTGCATTTTCATATGTGTTGATCCTCCATTCTTCTAGCTCGACCAGTTGTGTTTTTCGCGCTTCTCCTGCCTTCTTCAAATCAAAGTTCAGCTTCTTTATCGCCTACAATGCCTTATGTTCCAGCTCCAAAGGCAAATGACACGTCTTACCAAATACCAACGTATATGGGGACATACCTATTGGTGTTTTAAATGCAGTCTGATATGCCCATAACATCAAGCTTTGTTGCCCAATCTGTTCGTGAAGGCCTTACTACCTTCTCAAGTATCAGCTTAATTTCTCGATTGGACACCCCGTCCTGACCATTTGTCTGCGGATGGTATGCGGTGGCCACTTTGTGGAGAATGATGTATTTGCGTAGCAACTCCTTAATATTACAGTTAACAAAGTGGGATCTTTCATCACTTATTTCCACAAAATGTTACCTGTGCGTTGGCACCGATCACATTTCATTATGTAGTCAGCCGCATCCTTGAACAATGTAGGCTAAAAGAATCCACTCTATAAGACTTTGGCTGCAGTGCGCTACCCTCCAAAGTGTCCACCATATGGTGAGTCGTGACATTGCGATAATATGCGTTGTTGAGCAGCATTTGGTACGCATAATTGAAAAATCTGGTCTGCACCTCTTTTATACAGATTCAGCTCATCCCAATAATAATGTATGCATTCATTTTTGAGCTTCTTCTATTGGTGGTAGGTGTAATATTCGGGAAATTTCTTGCAAACCAAAGAATTGACTATGTCTGCATACCAGGGCAATTCTTCTATATGGAACAACTGCTCATCTGGGAATATGACACTCACTTTAGACTCATTGCGATCAACCTCAGGATTTTCCAGTCTAGACAAGTGATCAGCAACTTGATTCTCTGTCCCCTTCCGGTCAATTATTTCTATATCAAATTCTTGAAGGAGGAGAACCCATCTGATCAACCTCGACTTTGCGTCCTTCTTTGTCATTAAGTACTTTATTGCCGAATGATCAGTATGGATGAGTACCCTTGTTCCCAACAGATATGCCCGAAATTTCTCCAACGCAAAAATTACCGCCAGAGGCTCTTTCTCCGTGGTGGTATAATTAGTTTGAGCAGGATTTAATGTTTTACTCGCATATGCGATAGAATGCAAGATTGTTTTTCTTTTTTGCGCTAAAGCTGCTCCCATCGCATACCCACTTGCGTCGCACATGATTTCAAAAGAAAGTGATCCCCCAGGGTTGCGTGGAAGTTCAGTTGAACTTGGCAGAGGCCCTTACGGTCTACTCTTCAGCTCACTCGCAATCTGGCCCATTTGTAATTCTAGATTGCGGATGGACGTAGCCTGACTTTGAAGCACAATTTTGGTTTTCTCTATGTATTGCTTCGGTAGGCTTTCCAAGGAAGAAGATTGTGGTGGTTGTGAGCTACTTGCTTGATTGCTCGTTTGACCATCTTTGCGTGGGAAGAATCCTGGTGGCCCTTCTTTTTACGCCACGAGTTAGAAATTCTGTTGCTGATTCTTCCAGACAAAATTAGGTGGTTTCTCCACTCGGGGTTGTAAGCATTCGAAAAGGGGTTATTCTTTACAAAGTAAACAGATTGTGGATTTTGCGGGTAATCTTCCATCGCATGCCCATCACCGCAAGTCGCACACCTTGCGGTGTTTTGACTGATTGCGTTGATTTACCCATTTTGCGGTGTTGGGCTACTGATTGCAATTCCTTATATTAAGTTCATCATTGCGGTCATCTAGTTTTGTAGTGAAGCAATAACACCATTACTTGCGTCATTGTCTTTGAGTCTCAATCTTTAATCACTCTCTCTCAAATCTTCATGGTTCTTAGAGATGCGATCCAAGATATTCTTCGCCTTGTCATACGTTTTATCAATCAGACCACCAGCGGCTGCCGCATTGGCAGCGGTCTGCGAAGCGGGATTCAAACCATGATAAAAAATTTCCATCTGGAGGCAGTCTGGCAACCCATTGTGTGGACAATCCCTGACCAATCTCTTAAACTTCACCCAGGTATCGCTGAACGATTCGTCCATGTCTTGTTCAAAATTTGTAACTAGTTTCCGTCGTCTGGTATTCTCAGTAGGTGGAAAGTATTTCTTCATGAACTTCTCCACGACTTATTCCCAAGAAGTGATCTCTCCTCGTTCGAGAGAATATGCCCATTTTCTAGCCTGATCACAGAGAGAAAATGGAAACAAAGTTAGTCGAACTTCTTCGGCAGAGATGTTCGAGAACACAAAAGTATTGCAGATTTCAATAAAGCTTTAGAGGTGAGCGTGCAGGTCTTCGCCACGCCTTCCTTCGAACTGTCCTACAGTCTAGATCATCTGCAGCATCACCGACTTCATTTCGAATTTGCTTCCGTCAAGGGCAGGCCTCATGATTCCCGGAGAGAAATCGTAGAGGTTTGGCGATGCATAATCCCTGATGGGTCTATTGCGATCGTTTGCCAACAGGATTGGATTCGCCATGACATTATTATCATTTGGTGCTTTGTTTCCAGGCTACTCCCCCATCTCTTCTTTATCTTATTGTGGTTGTTATTGGCGGTCTCTCAACCTTCTTCTAAATGTCCTCTCAATCTCCGGGTCGTAATTCGCCAGAGATTGAGAGTCTGCAAAGAAATAAAAAAAATTACTGTTAGTACTCAGGAAGAAAAAGTATTTGTATCGACAAATGCAACATTCTTAGAGGAAGTTCACATAAAGAATCATCAACCTGACAGTAAGCTAGTATTAAATGAAATGTCCACAAAGGCTACAGACAAGTCAACAAAGGTTGTTGACTAAGCTGATCCTTCAACAATAGTTGATGATAAAACTGGTACTTTACATCCTTTTCAAGAGATGAGAGTGCCTCGATGTAGTGGGAGGGTTGTTTAACAACTTGACCGTTACATGGGTTTGACAAAAACTTAGGTCGTCATACCTGATGATGGCTTAGAGGATTCATTGAATTTTAAACAGGCAATGAAAGATGTGAACAAAGACCAATGGATAAAAGCCATGGACCTCGAAATGAAGTCTATGTACTTCAATTCAGTCTAAGAACTTGTAGATCAACCAGAAGGGGTAAAACCTATTGGTTGCAAATGGATTTACAAGAGAACATAAGACCAAGCTAGTAAGGTACAAATCTACAAAGCTAGACTCGTGGCAAAAGGGTTTACCCAAAGAGAGGGGGTGGACCATAAAGAAACCTTTTATCTAGTTTTCATGATCAAGTCTATTAGAATACTCTTATCCATTGTCACTTTTTATGATTATGAAATATGGAAAATGGATGTCAAGACAACCTTTCTGAATGGCTATCTTGAAGAGAGTATCTATATGTCTCAACCAGAGGGGTTTATAAAGCAAAGTCAAGAGCAAAAGGTTTACATGCTTAAAAGATCCATTTATGGGTTGAAACAAGCATCTTGATCCTGGACAATGCAATCAAATCTTATGGCTTTGAACAGAACGTTGGTGAACCTTGTGTTTATAAGAAGATTGTCAACAAGACCGTAGCTTTTCTGGTTTTATTTGATGATATTCTACTCATTGAAAATAAAGTAGAATTCCTAGCTGGAGTTAAGAGATGGCTAACTTCGCAATTCCACATGAAGGATTTGGGAGATGCACGATATATTCTTGAAATCTAAATAGTCCATAATCGCAAGAACAGAACACTAGCGTTATCTCAAGCATCTTATGTAGACAATATGTTGTCTAGATATAAAATGCAAAATTCCAAGAGAGGTATGTTATCTTTCAGGCATGAAATTCATTTGTCTAAAGAAAAATGTCCTAAGACACCTCAACAGATTGAGGTTATGGAACGAATTCCCTATGCATCAGTAGTTGGAAGTTTGATGTATGTCATATTGTATACATACCTTGACATATACTATGCAGTTGGAATAGTCAGTAGATATCGGTCCAATCCTAGATATGATCATTACACTGCCGTTAAGAACATCCTCAAGTATCTTTGGAGAACGAGGGACTATATGCTCATGTATGATGCTAAAGATCTGATCCTTATAGGATACACTGATTTTGATTTTCAAATCGATGTGGATTCTAGGAAATTGAATTTGGGATCAGTATTCACTCTAAATGAAGGAGCTATAGTATAGAGAAGTATAAAGCAAAGTTGTATTGCTGACTCTACCATGGAAGCGGAGTATGTAGCTGCATGTGAAGTAGCCAATGAGGCAGTATGGCTTAGAAAGTTCTTGATCAACTTGAAAGTGGTTCCAAATATGCATCTGTCAATCACCCTCTATTGTGATAACAGTGGACCAGTTGCAAATTCCAAAGAAACAAGAAGCTATAAGCGTGGAAAGCACATCGAATGCAAGTATCATTTCATCAGGGAGATAGTACACCAAGGAGACGTGATCGTCACAAAGATACCTCAAAAGACAATTTAGCTGATCGTTTTACAAAGGCCTTATCGGCTAAAGTGTTTGAAGGTCACTTAGTGGGACTAGGACTATGAGATAGATAAATCTAGGGCAAGTGCAATAATTCATGGATATCTGATACCATAGTTTATTGTATTTATTCTCTTGTACTCAACATTGTATATATTTATATATATGTAAACTCATTGAAATCTTAGTTCAAGTGGGAGTTTGTTGGGTTGTATGTCCTAAAACTTATAGTTTGTAAAATTAAACATATTCTATTTGCAATAAAGAAGTTATGGAGGTTTATTCAATAAAATTGTTATTGAATATGTAAATTGCACTTGTAAAAACTAAATTCAATAAACTAAGATCCATGGCTATTACATGAGTACTTAGATTTTATGTGGAGACATAAGAGTAGATCAAGTTCAAGTAGATAGCCAAAACGGTCTATAATATATGGAAAGGTTGGGTATCTTATTCTGGAAACACTATCGGATGCGGTCCACTTTATATTTAGTACAAATAATGTGATCATGGATCGTTCATATGGAGACATGCGAGTGGGGCATCCTACGCAAAGAGTTTGTATAAAGACTAGACCAAGAACTAAGTCACTCTTACTTTATAACGTCATTTACTGTTTAAGACTGACTATTTTAAAAGGATGACTTAGGTAACTTAACCTTAATCCTGAACTAACTATGAACTCCTATTTATTCGGGATTATCCTTAGATTTGCATATTTCAGGGATAAGATCGGGTAGATAGCTGAGGACAAGCCTAATTTGGTCCTTTTTTGCTTATTCTGAGTATAAATCACTTCTCGATCATAAATTCTAGAAATCACTAGCAAACACGTCAAATATGATTAAAAAAAAACATATTAAAAACAATCTTAAATCTAAGGCAAATAACGCATATTTTGTGTGTGTTTCACGTAGCTATGCTAGGCCTTCTGTGTCGCGACGTTGTGTATTACGCTCAAGCACAAAAGGCCCAGCGTAGCTACGCTAGGCGACATTCCAACATAGAATGTTTTTCTCTACTTTTTTTCTTCGTCTGATTTGCTCCGTTCTTAATGTACTTCCTCGGTAATGCTTGCCAAACTTCAAGACACTAACTTATAGACTCAATAACATAAATTAAATAACTAAAACAAGGGCCCTTACAATTTTGATCTCATCAAAACAGTAAACTAAGGTGCCAAAATCCAAAATTATCTATTTCACAAAAATCCACATACATTATGCAGAATTCACCTACATTTTCTCTAATTTTCATTTCAAATTTAAAAAACAAAGGCACGATATGGCTCTAAGACCAACTGAAGGAATTGAATTCCTTAGCGGAAGCGTGTGAATGCATTTCCAGTGTTAAACAATTTTGAAAAACACCAAATTTAGAGAAATAAAAAGATGGTAACAGAATAAACAATAATTATATGGCAAACTACAAAAAGGAGAAGGGATAAAACAGAACTTATCCTTGAAGACTACTCTTCACGTAACTCATTCCCTCCTCTGGGATAGCCCGAACAATATCTCTTCTGAAATCAACGTACTGCAAGAACTTCCCACGAACACCACTGGTCACGAACAGGGGATGCCATCAAAAGGATTTCTTGCTATTTTCAGGAAAAGAATACAAATTGTGTGGTTTAGAAGGGGAAGAGAATTTTTGTAGAGATTTTCCCAAAGATGGTTTCTTAGAGAGAGTTTGTGTTCTATCAACACACTGTCAATCCTCTGTAACCCTTGTAGAATGTGTATTTCTTGAGATTCCACTGTGAGAGTGATAATCATGGAGGGAAAGTTATAATTTTCCTCCCCTTAACGCATAATTTGGGAGTTATTATTTTTATTTAATTTAATAAATATATATTGAATTTCATTTAATATATATAACTAAATTAATAATAATTAAATATCATATATTTAATTTCATTTGAATCATATTCGAACCACATCCTCTCATAGAACTTATAATTTTAATATGAGTCTCATTCATATTAATTTTAGCCTATAATAGTTATATGAATTACATTCATATGATTAATATGAGAATCTTATTCAAATATATTACTCATATATTATATAGTATTAATTATAAATCACATTCATAATTAACTATATATTATAATGCATCAATATACATTATATTAATTTGAATCACATTCAAATATTTATCTCTCTTATTAATAATAAATCATTTTTATAATAAATTATAATATATAGATATACATTATATTTATTTGAATCTTATTCAAATCTTTATATCTCTTGTACTAGTATTAATTATAAATCATATTTATAATTAACTATGTATTATATAATGTATCAATAATACAACGTAGGATACATACCCTAATGGAGGAGACAGTAGGATACGTTGACTGGCATTCTTCTCCCACTTACTATGAACACTTTCCCTATTCACTTTGATATTGATCCATGCAAACACTTTCCGAAGGGAGGCCGCACCCAGGGTGACACGAAGCCGAGTATGGATCTCACTATGTGAACTTTTAGGAAAATGAGAGCAAAAAACTGATATATCCTATATACCATCTTTCTCCCACTAAAGTGTTCTACATTTTAGGATTTTATTATACTTAGTTAACTTCTGATTAATGAATCTATCTAAGTCTATGTCTATTATAACTCTTATAATAAGGTCTTTAATTTAATGTTCTAGGTGAATTAAACCATTTAATTAACCAAGTGACATTGCATACTAACAAGACTAAGGTTAATTCAACTCAAGTTCTGAGTCAATTCCTAGGTAGGAGGTGTTCCTTAAACCGTCATCTAAAGAACCCCCAACCTAGACAGAAAATCACCGATAGAGTTCCCTTATAACCTAAAGTCTTGTTTGTCCTATTAGTCATATTTTAAACTTATTAAAACAAATAGGACTTAATTCTAATCTTATTAGAATTAATGTGGTCTAAGGTCTAAATTAATTTTAAACATTTTAAAATTAATTCAAATTCCTTAAGATCCTAAGTCTGCATGCAACTTTTTATTATAGATTGACGATTACTAAATTTTTAACTCTTACAAAATTAGTTATTAGCCCAATAATCATGATTTCTATGGTTTAATTGATCAACAATCAAATTTTAATTAACATGAAAACTATATTACATGCATTTCATGACTTTAATATAACAATTATATCAAACTATGGATGTGTCATGTTCAATGCAAATTAATTTTTAACTTCATTAATATAACACTTATATTAAACAACTCATGAAAATGTGTGCACAAAACATAAATAAATATAACTTTTTATATTTACCTAAGTAATGTCATGCATCTTGCTTTTCCAATTTCATATATTTAACATATCAAAATATATTAAATAACTCATGAAATTATATACATATCACGAATTAATACCATACATTATAACACTTATAATATATTGAAATGCATGAACATGCTTAACCTATGGTGGGATTTATCTAAATGACATTTATAAAACATTTAAATAGAAAATGAATCGGTAATTTGGCCCCTAGGATAAAATAAAGAAATAAAATACAATAGTTATGCAAATTTTATCCTAAAACTGCTTCTACCGCTTCAGAATCGAACCAGACCAACTCGAACAGATCCGAACCGCTTCAAACCGGATCCCAAAACCACGAACCGAGCTAACCCAATATAAAACCAGACTAAACTACTTTGTACCAACCGAACCAGATTGAACCACCCTAAATCGCAGCTGAACCGCGTGCAATGCAACCCTAGCATCATATGTGTTGTAGTGTTGCAACGCCAAGAGCAGCGTTGCAACACTGCGATGCCATATGCCAATTTTGGATAGTTCGTCGATTATTCTTCTATTTTTGGCCAAAATTGGTCTTGATCCTCATCGTTTACAACCCTAATTCTAAACACAGACTTACAGAAGACTCGAATTACATGATAAAATGCCTAAAAATGTAGGGGCCTTTACAATTTGATTGAATCAAAACATGAAATTCTATGGCCATAAATTGCCGTAAACATTCATTCGCAAAAGCCACATACATAATGCAATTCATCCCATCAAAACCCAGTGAAAATTTCAAAATGTAAATTAATTCTAAAAGATGGCTCTAATACCAATTGTAGGGATAAAAGTCTTAGCAACAGAAAATATCAGGACTTTTTCTCAAAAATAATTTAGAAATCATGAAATACTAATACGTCGGGAAACAGACAGAAAATCACAGAGATAAAAAAAACTCAGCCTACTGTAAAATTAATCTACGTTAAGCATGTTTTTTTTGTATATAAAAAAAAAACCAATCCTACGGAAAAAGGGAAAGAACCTTGCTCTCGTTTGAAGACTCGAATGAAATCCTTGGTTCTTCTTTGGGATTTCTTGAACACCATCAAATCGGTAATCTTCCTGTCCTTTGAAAATTGAGATATTGGTTTGTGGGAACCAAATCAATAATAGAGAGAAGGAAAGGAGAATTTTTTAGAGATTAATCTTTCCACAAAGCGTTTCTGTATCTTATCAAAATCTACATAACTTTTGCAGGTCTTTTATCAAAGGAGAGAGAGAGATGAAACGTGGGAGCTATCCCACGTTTTAGATAACTCCCCTTATGTGGGAGTTATTTGATTTAATTAAACATCAAATAACTTAAATTTAATTAATTAATTTAACAATTAATTAAATTATTTAATTAATGATTTCATTTAAATCATATTTAAATGAAACATCCCTCAAATAACCTATAGTTTTAACTCAATTAATAAAATAAAATAATTATTTAATTCTCCAATTAAATAATTATCAAATTAAATATCAAATATTTAATTTAACCTACATTTGAATCATATTCAATTATATTTCTCTCATAACCTATAGTTTTAATGTGCTTCTAATACGCAATAATTTTAGCCTGTAGTTTTAATATGAATCCAATTCATATTAAATTAATATTTGAACTCCTTCAAATATTAATTCTCCCATAAATTAATTTTGGATACCATAAATTAATTTTGAATCATATCCAAAATTAAATTTATATTATAAAAGTTTAATTAAAATATAAACTTTATATTATAGTGTATCATCATAGATTATATTATTTCCATAAGTGAATTTGAACATTTCAAACTCAATTCAAGACATAATTACCTCAATTCCCTTTACGAGCTAGGAAGGAGACCTCATGGACCTACAAATTAGAAGCTCTAACAATATGAGATTAATTGGTTAAACTCATTAACCATATTAATCAATATTCATTAATTGCGGGTACACTCCACTAAATACCAATAGCTGCACTCTTCTCACTGCAGATATATTTTTGTGTCCATGGATATAGACCAATAACAGCAAGTTAGTCCTTCAAAAGTGTTCGTAACATTAGCTGGGTCAAATTATCATTTTACCCCTAGGTTACCTCCATATCCTTAAGTACCAGTGCCCATCTAATGAACAATGTGTTTATAGTCCAACCATTAAATAGAAACCTCTCTCGGGCCCATGAGAGGGTAAGACTCTTTGTTCAAGTCTCAAAGACATCACTTAAGGGAATACTTATCTACTTACCTTAAAGTCGGGAATGAGTAAAATCTTTCTTATATCATTATGTTTCCAGCTCTTAACTTAGTTTTTCCCCAATATGGTAGGCCTATTGAGTCAGCGAACTGGTCACTCTCACCCATATAAATCAAAGGACAATCCCTCGTGAATAGGAATTCATAATAGACTCAGGATTAAGACTAAGTTGTCTAGGTCATCCTATTGAAATAGAAACCTAACTAGTCAACAGAGTTATATCTAGTGGTTACTATTTCGCGATCTGGTCTTATACAAACTCATTGCATAGGATATCTCCACTCGCATTTCACCTGCACGAACGTGTTGCATCATTGCGTTTGTATCAAATACTAAGTAAGTCGTATGCATAGTGTCACCAAGATAAGGTACTTAGCCTTATCCTTATACTATAGACCCTTTAGGTTGTATCTTAAACATTGATCCCTATATGTCTCCACATACAGTTCAATACTCATAAGACAACCTAGAATGTTAGTTTATTAGATTTAAGGTTATTAAAACAAAACACATACAACTCAATCAATAACACTTCTTGAAATAATATCAATAACTTTTTGATGATGACAATCAATTATTTACATTTACTATCTATGAGTTTTAGGGCATAAAACTCAACAGTTTGTTCTTCTTTTCAGGGAATTGGTTCCTGATAGTAGCTCAAGATTATTAAGATGACTATGCGTGTTGGAACTGGACAAGTCGTCTTAGCTGAAGCAGTGGAAGGCCTATGATTACTTTTACAGAAATCATGTTTGTTATTAGATAATATGTATATATGCTTCTTGATTTAAAGAGGAACCTGATTTTTGTAAAATGTTCGCTCAAATTCAATGTAAATAAAGTATTTGTTTACAAGAATGGTGCTTTTATTTGTTCAACAAACTTAGAAAGTAATCTTTATGTGCTAAGGTTGTTAACATCTAAGACCCTTCTTAATACTGAAATGTTCAGAAATGCAATAACTCAGAATAAAATACAAAAAGTTTCTCCTAAAGAAATTACCTAACTTTGGCACCTAAGATTAGGTGACATGAATCTCAATAGGATTAAGAGAATGGTTAAGAATGGATTTATGAGCGAGTTATAATAAAATTCTTTACTAGTATGTGAGTCATGCCTTGAAGGCAAAATGACTAAAAGAATTTTATTGGAAAGGTCATAAAGCTAAAGAATCCTTTGGAACTTGTACATTTGAACCTCTATGGTTCTATGAATGTTAAGGCAAAAGAAGGGTTTGAATATTCCATCTATTTTATAGATGATTATTCTTGGTATGGGTATGTTTTCCTAATGAAACACAAGTCTAAAACTCTTGAAAAGTTCAAGGAGTACAAGGCTGAAGTTGAAAATTCATTAGGTTAAACAATTAAGACACTTTGAACTGATAGAGGTGAAGAGTACATGAACTTGAGATTCCAGGACTATTTGATAGAATATAAAATTGCATCCCAACTCTCGGTACCTGGTACACCTCAGCATAATGGTGTATTAGAAAGGAGAAATAAAACCTTATTGGACGTGGTTCAGTTTATGATGAGTTATGCTCATTTACCTGACTCGTTTTCGGATTATGCAGTACAGATTGTAGCTTATATTTTAAATTGTGTTCCATCCAAAAGTTTTTCTGAAACACCTTTGGAATTATGGAATGGTTGTAAAGGTAGTTTATACCATTTCAGAATTTAGGGTTGCCCAACACGTGTTTGAGGCTAATACTAAGAAATTAGAACCTTGTTCAAAACTATGCCTATTTGTAGGTTACCCTAAGGGACAAGAGGTGGTTACTTCTATGATCCGATAGTGTTAAATGAGCTTTCCGATGAAACTACTAAAACTTCAACGAGAGTTGTTGAAGATCCTAGTACATCAACAAGAGTTGTTAATATTGGTTCATCTAGTTATTCACATCCACATCAATAGTTGAGGGAGCCTCGACGTAGTGGAAGGGTTGCGAATGCACTTATTCGTTATATGGATTTAACAGAAACTTTGATCGTCATATTAGATGGCGATGTTGATGATCCATTTTCCTATAAACAGGCAATGGAGAGATGAATGGATCAAAGCTATGGATCTTGAGATGGAGTTTATGTCACACCCCGCACCAGATTACCCTCCTAACCTGGACGGAATAGTGACTGCAGCAGTTACCAACCCTTTTGCTGGCACTTACTACCTATTTTACTTGTTAACTAATACTCAAACCCTAAATACATACATATTAACTCAGAACTTAATACATTTACACTACAGGGTTCCGCAACATTGATTATACATGGATATTACCACCTAGTGAGCCCCATCAAGAATACTAGTCACTAGATAGACACATGTGTACTAGCTAATACAGGTCTTCAATTACGCTTCCCTCAACTTGTTTCTTTGAGTGGCAGAGCAGCAACAGAAAAGTCTTCAACTGACCGCTACCTGGAAAAGAAAACATTTGAAAACGTGAGCTAGAAGCCCAGTGAGTGACTTAGTAAAACATAAATCTCATACTTAGACTGAAAGCTTGAAAACATAATGCTGGAACTTAAAGTATACCAAGCAGACGTGTACTTAAAACCTTTTAAACCAATGTATCTAAAACTCGAATCTTAGTTGAGAATGAACATTCACTGCTCTAATTCCCAACGTCAAGTCGTGGCCAGATGAGACCTCTACTTCAACCTGTTCACATTAAACTATGGCTAGAAGAGATCCCTACGTCGATCTCTTTAAATATACCGATGGCATCTCAAGCAACATCCCTAAGACATAAACGATGATAACAACTTTTATACATCAATAATCATCATTACATCCTGGTTGAGAACGAGCATACACCGCTCTAGCTCCCACCGTCTATTACCAGCCAAAAGACCTATACCTCGACCTCTCATTCAGACCTGCCTACATACACACGGAGTTTGTTACATACCGTCAACACCTTAGGTACATCTATTCAGATACCTTCCCTACCAGAATCCCTACTCATTATGTTTAGAAATACTAACGCATGTACTTTGGCAACTTTAGGTATTTAAAACATAGTATGTCAAACTTCGTTCAACCTTAGCTTTAACCCTAACGCATGCTTCATATTTTGTGAAATAAGTTGGATTAAAACATATTAAACTAGCTTGTAAAACCACTAGCATGCATTAGACATGAAAAACATACTTGGAAAACTCATACATTAGTAAACATCAAGCATTGATAAACATTCACAAGCATTAGAAATTTCAAACTATCCTTCTAGCCTAGAAGAATATATGACTGCATTTATCCTTAGTTGAGAGTGAACTAATAATTCTAACCCTCAACGTCAACCTTAGTCGGAGAGAACTCTTTTGCTTAATCCCTCGACGTCGTATTACCTACGTGCAAGTGGTTATAACTAAGTACCTCCGTACCTTATGTATCTGACTAAGATACCTTCTCATTGTCCTTCAGTATCCTTAGGTACTTCTACTCAGATACCTTCTCAAACATCCTTCAATATCGAGCTGCTAAGATACCTACTCATATATCCTTCGGTATCAATTTGACCGGATACCTTCTCAAAAGTCCTTCGGTATCAAATTGGCCAGGTACTTTCTCAAGTGTCCTTTGGTACCAAATTAGTTAGATACCTTCTCATATGTCCTTCGGTATCAATTTGGCCGGATACCTTCTCAAAAGTCCTTCGGTATCAAATTGGCCAGGTACCTTCTTAAATGTCCTTCGGTACCTCGTTTTATGTAAAACTACTCATAAACATTTAATTGAAAGGATACATTCTCATTGTCCTTCAGTATCTGTCACGTAACTAGTCACAACATTCAGTTGAACACTAAAGACTAGTGCTCAAATCATCATACTAATTCATCCATCATACTAGTTTATCATAAAAATAAAGTTACTTAAACATGCTGAAAGCATTTAGAAAAGATAACATATTCAAATCATATCAATTCCATGGAAAACATGCTTTACATAGCATGAGAGACCATTCCACAGTTACGTTGCTTGGCACTTCATCTATACTTTTGCATGAGAATAACTTTAAAGAAATCATAATTTCTAAATCATTAAAAACATTAATTCATCACATAGTCACTCACAGCTTGTTGGCCTCTTAACAGGTTACATGCTTCTCCTAACTCTTCTTGGCGACTCTGGTGGTGAGATCCCCATGAGCCACACCAGCGAGATCCCCTAAAGCAACACCAGTGAGATCACTATGAGCGACACCAGCGAGATCACCTTGAGTAAGACCAGCGAGATCACCTTGAGCGAGATCTCATTACCAGCGATACCAGTGATACTCAGCCCCCCAATGATACTAGCGATACTTAGCCACCAGCGATACCCACTTACCAGCGATACCTACCCAATTTCTAGCGAGATTCCCCTCTAGAGCGAGATCCTCTTCACAAAATTAACGAGATCTCTTTCATTAGCGAGATCCTCTTCATAAATTCTCGCTATAATCTCCACTGTGAGCTGTTTGCTTGTTCTTCCTAAGCAGCTGTCTGCTTATGCACGGGTTCTCTGTTACAAATTTAAAAATTCATAACTCAAAATCTAGATCTCCTTTGAAGAAACCTCCTTCTACAAACATGTTTAGAATTGAGTTAACTTTCTTACCTTAAACTTTCAACCACAAATTCCTTTTAGTTTGGCCTAGAGCTCCCAATCTTCACCTCGAGCCCTAATTAACCCAAGATTTTGTCCCTTCTGTAATTTCATCACTTTCCATTCTTCTTCTCCTGCCATCTTTCTCCGGCAAGACAACTTTAAAATTAGATTCTCTCAGCTTTCAAATGGCACTGATTTCACTAAATTTGTTTATGTAGATTGTCAAAACCAAACTTTCGAAGTTCCTTTTCCCTTTTAATCTTCCTGCCGCCTCCCAAATTCAAGGTAATTCGCCACGTCAACTCATATCTAATGACTCAGCCCAAGCCAATAGGTGAATTTCATTATTTAATATTTTTTTCTTTTCCTTTCTCCTCGATCTCTATAATTTGCATGGATTTTCACTTATATGATATTTAATATATCATTCATTTGGCGAAACATACTTGTTTAGGAACTTAGATTTCAGGGTTTACACTTAGCTTACACGAGCTTATTTCTTCATGCTTCCACCCTCTATCCTTCCTAAGTCATGACTTCATTTAACTCATTAAGAGACGTCTCATTACTTTCTCTTACTTAAAATAATTAGGGTTCGAGCTTTACAGTTTATGTACTTCAATTCAGTCTCGGATCTTGTAGATCAACCTGATGAGGTTAAACCTACAAGTTGCAAGTGGATCTACAAGAGGAAAAAGGGTACGGATTGTAAGGTACAAATTTGTAAAGCTAGACTGATGGCAAAGGGTTATACACAGGTTGAGGGAGTTGACTATGAGGAAACTTTATCACCTGTTGCCATGTTAAAAGTATATCCAGATACTCTTGTCCCTTACCGCAAAGACTATAAGATTTGGAAAATGGACGTCAAGACTGCCTTTCTGAATGGCAATCTTGAGGAGACCATTTATATGTAACAACCAAAGGGATTCATTTCCCAAGGTCAAGAGTAAAAAGTTTGCAAGCTTAATCGATCCATTTATGAACTACGTGTTTCTCAATCTTGGAGTATAAGATTTGATACTACGATCAAATCTTATGGCTTTGATGAGAATGTTGATGAGTCTTGTGTTTACAAGAAAATCATCAACAAGAGTAACTTTTTCAGTGTTGTACGTGGACGATATCCTACTCATTCGGAATGATGTAGGTCTACTGATTAATGTTAAATAGTGGTTAGCGGCCTAATTCCAAATGAAAGATTTCGGAAAGGCGCAATTTGTTCTAGGGATTCAAATCTTCCAAGATCGTAAGAACAAAACATCGGTATTGACTTAAGCATCGTATATTGATAAGATATTTGTCAAATACTCGATGCAAAATTCCAAGAGAGGTTTATTATCTTCAGGCATGGAATTATCTTGTTTAAGGAGATATGTCCTAAGATACCTCAAGAAGTTGAGAAGATGAGACGGATCCCTATGCATTGGTTGTTGGCAGTTTAATGTATGCAATGTTATGTATTAGACCTAACATTTGCTATGTAGTGAGGATAGTCGGTAGATATCAGTCTAATCCGAGATTAGATCACTAGACATCAGTTAAAATCATCCTCAAGTATTTTCGGAGAACGGGGGACTACATGCTTGTGTATGGGTCTAAGAATTTAATCCTTACAGGATACACTGACTCTAATTTTCAAACTAATAAGTATTTTAGGAAATCCACTTTAAGATCAGCGTTCACTCTTAACGGAGGAGTTATGGTCTAGAGAAGCACAAAACAAGGTTGCATAGCTGACTCTACCATGAAAGCAGAGTATGTAGCGGCTTGTAAAGCTGCCAAGGAGACTATATGACTTAGGAAATTTTATACTAATCTGGAAGTTGTTCCAAACATGTCAAAGTTCATCACCTTTTATTGTGATAATAGTGGTGTCATGGCAAATTTCATGGAGCCTATAAGTCACAAGCAAGGAAAGCACATAAAGCGTAAATGTCATCTCATCCAGGAGATTGTGCATCGAGAGGACGTCGTCATTACGAAGATTGCTTCAGAGTAACATGTTGCTGCTCCATTTACAAAGGCTCTCACAGCTAAAAATTTTTATAGTCACCTGGAGAGTTTGGGTTTATGAGACATGCCACATCTAGTCTAGGGCAAGTGGAAGTATTTATTGAGTGCATAATGTATGCCCTAGTTTATTATTTTTAAGTATCGTACCGGTTTATATGTTATATTTGTACATCCCACTAACTTTAGAACAAGTGGAAGATTGTTGAGGTTGATGTCTTAAATCTCGTGATCTTGTAGTTAGTAAAATAGTATTTGTACAAACATATTATTTAGGATGAAATGCACTTTTAGTCCCTGAAGTTTGAGGTTTGTGTCTATTTAGTTCCTAAAGTTTCAAAATGAACACTTTAGTCCCTGAAGTTCTTGGTTCTCAATGGTCCCTAAATTAATTTGACCGTTAGTTGACTGATGGCAAATTAACATGACATGTCGAGTAAGCAAATTTGAAATGAGGTGGCAATTTTTACTAATTTTTCATTTTTGTCGATATTAGGTGGATTTCCCTTTTTTTTTTTTCTTTTTGACTCTCTCCCTCCCTTCCTCGGTCATTAAAATTCCCAATAGAGAGCGTTGAATGGTGAAGCACCAAAACAAATTCCAATGGTTTTTCCTTTACAAAATTATTCTACACCTTCCTCTCTCACGATCCTTGCAATAACTTGGGAATTGTTAAAGGGTATCGGCCACTGAGTTGGGTAGATAGAAAGAAATAGGAAGAAGGAGAAAAAAAAATCAGAAGTTGGGAAAGGGAGACAAGAGGGGGAATTATGTTTTTTATTCTTTCTCCCTATTAATTTCAAAAATTTACCATTGTAAATTTTCTAGGTTGATTAATTTTGAACTACTAATGTTTGAAGTTGAAAACTTATGTCGTCTTTTCACATATTTGAAGAGGAAAATTGCAAGCATTTGGAAATTTTGTTTGTTTAAAATGGGTGTTTGTGATTCTTATTACCATAAACACCTTGAGATTTTTTGTTTTCAACCAATGAATATTAGGCATGAACACCACAAACAACCAAAGACTAATTTTCTATACAGCTCTAAAATGGACATTGCATCTGCACCAAGCACACCTTAGTCCAAAATTGACATAGGCTGCAGAATAAAACATAATATAGAAGAAAAAGAAGTTTGTGAAAAACAATTTAGATGGTTTTTGAATTCATAAAAAAAAGGGAAGAGTTGTTTCAAAGAAAGGGTAAAGCCATGAAAGTGAGAGAGAAACGGAAAAGGAAAGGGAGAAAAGACACTGAAGGGAAAGAGACGGAAACAAAATATAAAATAAAATAAAGAGAAAAATGTTTACCACATTTAAAACTTTGTCAACTTGGCATGTCATCTCATTTTAAATTTGTCAACTCAACATGCCAAGTCATTTTTTTCATTAGTCAATCAACGGAAAAATTAACCAATGGACTATTTAGAAGTATTTTCCAAACCACAGAGACAAAAGTATTCATTTTGAAATTTCAGAGACCAAATAGATATTAACCTCAAATCTCAGGGACCAAAAATGTATTTTGTCCTATTATTTATTTAATAAAATAAGTGTTGTTTTATTTGACATTTAGTTGCATTACCCCAAAACCAGTAAACTAAGATCCAAGGTTACTGAAATATGTATATGGAGACATGCAGGTGGATCATGTTTAAGTAATAACTTGAACGGTCTATAGTTGATGGATAAGGTTGGGTACCTTATCCTGGTGACACTATGGATGTGGTCCACTTTATAGTTGTTACAATTGTTGTAAAGTACTACAAATAATTTGATCCTGATCATTCATATGGAGAGTGGGTGGGGATATCCTATACAAAGAGTTTGTATAAGATCAGACCATAAAATGAATAGTCTCACTTTATAATACCGTTGCTAAAAGAGATTTACATTTCACCAAGATGACCATAGGTGACTTGACTTTAATCTTAAGTTAGTTATGAACTCCTGCCTATGAGGGTGGTCCTTTGATCTGCATGAGTGAGAGTGGCTAGGTTCACGACTCAATATGCCTACCATTTTGATGATTCGTTTGATTGGAGGAGTTGAGAACACAGCTGCAAAGAAGAAATTCACTCATTCTCGATTGTTAGGATAAGTAGATAAATTGCTCCCTTAAAGATTGATTTCTGGTCTTGGACAATGTGGCGCCACACTCACTCCTGGCTCGAGTGGAGTTCAGTTATAGTTAGACTATAACTAATTATTCATTAGAAAGATCAATGGTACTTAAGGAGTTTGATGTAACTATAAGGGTAAAACGATAATTTTGACCTAGTTATACTTACGAGCAATTAGTGAAGGGTCGACGCATTGTTGATTGATTATATTCAATGGACACAGAAACATATCTTTGGTGCGAACAGTGTAGTTGTCGGTCTTTAATGGAGTGACCCGCCGTTAATGAAGGTTGACTAATTTAATTAAAGTGTTTAATTAATTAATCAAGTATCATTTGAGCTTCAATCTATAGGTCCATAAGGTCCTTTTGTTAGCTCAATAAGAATTAAAGAGAATCAAATTAATTTTGGATTAATTTAAAATTTTCAAATTAATTAAAGGGAATCAATTGTATAAGATATAATTAATGTAATGTATATGATACATTATAATATGAAGTTTTCATGAGAGAAATAAATATTTGAATATGATTCAAATATTACTTATATGACTATGATTCATACAAAAACTATATGTTAAAATTAATATGAATATGATTCATATTTTTACTATAGGTTAAATGAGAGAATAATAAACTATGGGTTATATTATATATGATATAATATAAACCATATGTTATATGTTATATGTGATATAACACATAGTTTAATATGATATATATATAAAAGGGGAGTGAGTTATTTTGATAACTCCCATCAACTCCCATTTTCTCTCTTTTACGTGCAACACGGAAAGGTAGGGAGTTCAGTTTTTTATCCATCATCTTCATTATCCATCTTTCTCCCAATCAAGCTTTGTGGTGTAAATCTCTCAGCCAAAAACTCTCTTATCCCTTTATCAAAGTTAAGCAACATAAGCACATGCCTCTCTATTGATTCTCATCCTTGAGAATAACAAAGAAGAATTTGTGGTAGTGTCCTCATTTGTCACTGCTATGTTCATGGACTTGCTGAGTTTGTGAGAAAAAGTTCGAGTTCGTGCTGTGAACGGGTGAGGAAATGTGAAGACGATTCTTTAAAGGTTAGTATTACATTTCCCTTTTTTTCTCTCTGTTTTTATAGTAGAAAAGCATGCTTTGTTCATTTCGTTTATCCATATTTCCGTCCCACTGAATTTTGTGTTCTATAAGACGAATTTAGAGGCAAATGCATTTAATTGCTTCCATTTCGGGAAATTTAAATCCCTTTAAGAACAAGCTTTCTTTCCATCTTTGGAGGACCTTCCAAACTTTCTCCTTGAGTTATTGGAAGATATTATATCGACTTTTTCCTAATTGAGAAGGCATCTTAAGATACTGCCCAAGTGAGTCCGTTAACTTAATCCCCAACTTCTTGCTAAGGAGGGTAGCTTTCCCCCTGTCAATGTTTCTGCTAAACATGACATTTGACTTTCCAGGATTGATCGATTGGCTAGAGCCTGCTTCATAGGATCTCAACACCTCTTTGACAACTTCACAATCATTTTTAAAAGCCCTACAAAAAATCAAACTATCATCAATAAACAAAAAGGTGCGTCAAATGGGGGGCAATGTTCGTTAATACAGAAACCACTAAAGTTAGAGTTCAGAACTTCCCTATTAAGCAGAGTTGAGAAACCTTAGCATATATGAGGAATAGATATGGGGAGAAAGGATCCCCTTATCTGATACTCTTTTTTGGTTTGAACTCCTCTTGAGGGGATCTATTGATGAAGACTGAGTAAAAGATAGTTTCAACAAAACTCATGATCTTATCAATCCATCCTCTTTCAAAGCCCATGACCTTCATCATGAATCTCAAAAAGCTTAACTCAACCCTGTTCAATGCTTTACTCATATCTAGTGTAGCAGCAAAGAACCCTATCTTTACTTTTGTTTTAGACATCAGAGAATGAATGAATTCAAACCCTAGAATAATTTTGTTAGCGATGAGCCTTCCAAGACTAAAAGTGGATTAATTGGGTGAGATGATCAAGTCTAGCACCTTTTTTAGTCTGTTTACCAGAACTTTTGCCACGAATTTGTAGATTATGTTGCACAGACTAACAAGCCTAAAATCCCCCATGCTTTTTGGGTCTTTTGTTTCTGGAATTAGGGCAATCCAAGATTTGTTGATGGCCTTGATATTCCCACCATCATTTAGGATTTTTTTACAAACCTTCACTGTATCATTCCCAACAATGTCCTAATATTTCTGATAAAACAATGCATGCACCCCGTTAGGACCCAGATTCTTTGTGAGGTTCATACCCTTCAAAGACACTTCAATTTCAACATGAAAGATCGACATACGAAGCTTAGCATTTTTTGAACTTCTGTGACTTTGAGATTAATTCCTTCAGTGGTTTTTTATAATGCCTCGTGGTTTGATCCCTCAACTAAAAATAACTTTTTGAAATAGTCTATTGCAATCTAGTCAGTCCCTTCCTCATAATCCTTTCATATCCCAGAGCAAGAGTAAAGCTCATCAATCTTGTTTCTTTTTTTTTTTCCCCTTTGGGAAGCTTTGGAATGGAACCATTTGTTGTTCCTATCTCCCCAATTTAACCAATCTTCTCAAGACCTAATCTTCAAATATCTTTCCTCTTCCTCAAGCAAGCAATCGAGCTCAATCTCAGTTTTTCTCACCTGCTCTTCACCATTCGCAGAGATAACTTTCTCCAGGAGCTCAATCTCCATATATCTCCTGTCATTTGCACTATTTGAGCATATCTCTGTTCCAAGCAGAGAGCCTCTAAAGACACTTAACCATTCTGGCATTGTGATTGGTCGGCTCACCATCCCTATGACCATCCTAGCAATCCTTCATAATATGCTTGCAATCCTCAAATTGAGTCCAAGCTTCTTCAAATGTGGGAGGGTTCCTCTTCTTATTTGACATACTCATGTCCAAGTCAACTTCAATAGTGGATAAAATGGGTTTATGATCCGAGTTGTGATAGCTTAGATGGTTGGCCTTGACTTTATCAAACTTGTCCCTCATAAGGGTATTAATAAAAAAAAAAGTCTGTGGAACTTGGGTCAAGAAGATTACAAAGGATGATACAATCACAGAAGTTATTAATGAGTCTGAGATCTCTAGGAGCCCCTCATAACTTTTTATCAACAGTAGTAATCTCATCAAAATATCCTCTCAAGATCTAGGGGATATTAGCCACATCCTTTAATCTGACAATAAGATTCCAAGACTCAATTTATTTTTCATGTCTTGGGTTTCCATAGATGCTCGTGAATCTTCACCAACAAGGCTTGTCTTTTATTATCACATCTATGTGGCCTAGGGAGAACGAGATAGTATTAACATCAATATCTTTTTTCCATAACAACATAAGGCCTCCATTGCAACCATCGCTTGGAACGTTAAAACAACAGTCAAGACTTATCTTATTCAACATTTTAGTTTCAGACAAGAAAATTAAACCTGGGTTTTTCCTTTGCACTTCCTGACAAAGGTTATAGACCATCTGAGGATTCCCCAGACCTCGAATGTTTCAGTTGAAAATTTTCATGGTGTTCGGTGGAGCTGTTCCACAGCTTCGTCAATATCCCTCCCTGAGCACGAGAGTAAATATGGCACTAATTCTTGCTATCTTTATCAAACTCAAAAAAGTCAGAAGAACATTTTAGACCCACTCGTCCAACATTCAAATCCTGAATCTCCACATGTTTGTCTTGTCTAGCACTTCCTTTCCACTTTTTTAAAACCTTTAATTTTAATTGGGCTGGAGCTAGGTTGCTTTAGCCCAACCAAAACTCTCGGGTAAAATTCCCCTAACTCTTTGACTTCCTCAAAACTGATTAGTTTTATTTCTCCCCTATTAGGCCCATTAGACATTAGGCCTCCCTCTCCCACAAACACAATTTTGTACTTTTCTGTAATGACTATTGTGAACTCCGATTCCAGCACTTTTTCTGTTGAGTTGACACTATCATCTTTTGTTGTACTTTGCATGCATGGATCTCTAGTGTTGTGTTCATATAATTCTCCCTTTTGCACTGTTATTTCACTCTCTTCGAGGTTGCCTCAATCGTTGAGTTTAGCTTCCATTTTTTTTATCGACCTGTCATCAGAGTTTCTGCTTTCTTTCTGCCCTTTATGAGCCTTTATGCCTTAGAGCTTCCTCTTCAGCACGATATTAGGCCTCCACTCTTTTTGGCGATCAGTAAATCTCCCTTGGCCCCTACCTTCTCTGCCTTCATTACGCCTTCTAGCAAAATTGCTTATATTCCCAATTTTTATTCGTGGCCCTACTCTCAGATCTACCTCAAACAAAAAGTCATCCACCTTTACCGTTTTCTTTTCTCTGCAATCCTTATGGGTGTGCCCAGTTCTTCCACAACAATAACAAAAATCAGGTAAACATTCATAAGCCACAAGGATCCATACTTCATCTGTCATAGAGTCGTTCTTAATTTTTGTCCCTCTTTTCGAAGGCTTTTGGATGTCAATCCTTATCTTAACTCTTAGAGTACCTCCAGCAATCGAACCATTTTCGTCGAGATAAACCTCCTAAGCCTACTTTGTTTCCAAGAGCTACTACCCATTTCCTGGAAAAACAAATCATCAATAAATTAAGAAATCTAACCCAAAAATTTACATACCTAAATTTGAGATTGGCTATTTTATTGTTTCCCTTTAGTTCCTCGAACAGGATGAGAGCTTTGTCCCAACTCCCTCAAGGGAGACTTAAATTTCAGCAACTATGGTCTTACCCGTTAACACTTTGCAAACTACTGGGTTATATATCTTATGATTCGACTCATCTAAGTCATCATCTTCAATTTCCAGGGCTTCTTCTTGTTTTTCCTTTGTAATTAATTTCAACTTTTGAGTTGCTTGTTGAGATGTATATCCCCTCCATGCCAATATTCAAACCGAAAATCGCAAGAATAAAACCAAACTAACTACTCACAAGGCGTGACGAGGCTGGAGATTCCATTCCTCGCTCTTCATTTCATTCTCCATTCCTGTGAAATTTTTCACATGGATCGGGGTAGGGATTCTCCACGGGGATCGGGTTTTCTACGGGAAATTTTTTCCTATTAGTTTTTTTTTTAAAATAATTAATTTGTGAAACATTAAGTTGTTTATTATGGTTAGTTTTATATGACATTTTGAATTAAAGATAAATTATTCAAATTTTAGCCTAAAAAAACTTATCATTGTTTTTAGTAGAAAGAAATAAATATAAATCAAATTATTCACCTAGATAATCCAAATTTAAATATTCAATTTAAACATATTCATTATCTTAACCAATAAACAATCAAACTTGAAATTTAAATGGGATTAAGTTTAAGAATAATGTAATTTTTTAAAGTAATGACAAAAATAGTGTATATAGGAAAGAAATTACAAAACTAAGGTGGAAGACAAAAGTATTGACAAAAATATGGTAGCAAAATCGTGTACTCGGTACATGATTATTGTTGTAGCCTCCATTATGACTTGGTCAATGAAGACCAAACTCATGGACAGGGTCCACGATTTTCAGTTTTTATTTTTTTAATTGTTTTTACATTTTCTCATATCAATAAGTTTCCATATAAAAAAAAATCTGAGACCAAACTCGTGGACCACCATATTTTTATTTTTTTTAATTGTTTTCACAATTTCTCATATTAATAAGTTATCATATAAAAAAATTCGAGAAAAATTTGAATGAATTACCTGTCGCTATTATATTAATTTCTACATTAAATGAAATTTTAATGAAAGGTATATATATATCTTTTTTTAATGAAAAAATCTTGAGGTGAAATTTTTGTTAAACCAACTCTAATAACATTATTTTTAAAAAAATCTAAAATTAATTTCGAGTCAAATGTAATGTTTGTTTTTAATTCATAATTCATGAATTTTCTTTTAAAAAAAATGCATAAGTAGATATTATAAAAAAAAATCTCATAAATAGATTTAAATTTAATTCGTATATATAATGTCATTAGTGATAGAATATGGAAATCAATATTTTCAAATTCTATAACAAAAAAATTCCTAATCTTTAATAGTCAAACATTTTGTTTTAAAAAAGGTCAAACATTAATATCCTTTCCATTTATTTCTTTTTATTCTTTTAAATGGTAAAAAATTAATGTCCATGGTCAAACCTCATTCATGATTTAGTCTTAAATCTTTACTTTGACATGTGGCTGGAAAATTGTGGACCCCGTCCACGATTTAGCCTTAATTCGTGGACCGGTTACACGATTTATATGTTGAGTTGGCACTCGTGAACCCCGTCCATGATTTTACAACCCTATTTTTTTCAATATTTTCAAATTAACTCTACTTTTATCAATAAATATTAAAATAACATCATTTTTATATATAAAAAATCATTTAAATGTAATGTTTATATAATAATAATAATAACATAATATTAAATAAATAAATAAAAGCTAACCAGAGTGGGGGCATGGAATTTTTTAACTCAAATAAATAAATAGTTCTATAACTCGAATCCTCATCCATGTTTAACTCACATGGAAACCCACTTCTTCGGGAGAAGGAGAAAGCCCAGGGTCCTTTCAAACTCAGTTTTTAGGCCCAAAGTTAAAAAGCCCATAATCCAAACAATCCAATTACAAATCCCATGTGAAAAGACGTTGTATTGATTTCTCTCTTCGTTCAATCCAACGGTTTTCTTACAGAGTTCCATGTTAGGGATTATCCTCTCAAATGTCAATTTTCTTCTTCTTTATCCTCTTTGCTTGAACACAGCTTTAGCTTTCCAATTATTTGTTCAGACTTTGGATTTAGTTTTCCTTGTTGATTATGATACGAATCTCCACCAGTAGCATTTTCTATCAACTTCATCCCAAACAGCCGCTGGTTAATGGAACTCCAAGGAGTTCGTATACTCGTTACTGGAGAGGCTCAATTGAGCAAACTCTCAGTGTCTTAAGCTCTCGCCGAAGATGCTCTCGATTGGCTACTGTTGCCGCCATTGTTGAGGAAGTTCACAAATTAGAGAATGAAAGAGAGAAACCGAGGTTTCGATGGGTCGAGGTGGGATCTGATATTACTGAAATCCAGAAGCAGGCTATATCTCAGCTTCCTCCTAAGATGACTAAAAGATGTAAGGCTCTTATGAAACAAATTATATGTTTTTCGCCTCAAAAGGGTAGTTTATCTGATATGTTGACGGCTTGGGTGAGGATTATGAAGCCTGAAAGAGCTGATTGGCTTTCAGTTCTTAAGCATTTGAGGATTTCGAATCATCCTCTCTACATCGAGGTATGTTAAATCTCGTATACTTTCATTAAGTTTGTCTGTTTATTCTGGGAAGTTTGTGTGAAACTTTCACTTTCTGTATTTTGTATTTAACAAGTCCCTTTTGTAAATTTTAAAAATTAATGCATCTACTAAAATGAAATTCCAATTTTATGTCTAAGAAACACTAAACTTCCAATTTTGTGCCCATTTTAGAAACTTTAAGCTCTGGATTAAATTTGTATTTTCGATTATTTAGAGATCAAATAATCACAAAGCTGACTAACTTTGTGACCCTTTTTTTTCTTTTCTTTTTTATTTTAATCTTATGTTAGATAGGTCCTAGTCTGCCAGCCTGGTTAGCATATCTGTTTAATTTCTCATTGTTAAGCCCTTCCCGTTCCTTGAGTTTGACACTTATGTCAAGGATGTTTAAGAACGATTAAAAACATAGGACATTGGTGGAAAGGGATTCATCATGTTGGCCACTTATCTAGAATTTAATATCCTACATATCTTCTTAGTATGAAAATGTTGTAGGATCAGATGGATTATCCCAAGTTGAGTTGCATGCAAATTGATTCAAACACTCACAAATTAAAGGGAAAAAAACATGGGTTCAAATTAAAGGAAACTTATGCATATCCTATGAATTTATGACAATCAAATAGTATAAGGTCAAACAATTAAAATAGTTGCATTGACTCGGATACTGTATTTGAAAGTTATATATGATTTTCAATTACTGTAGAAGTTATCAAAATTTCTCTTTAAATTGTATGATATAGTTGCAACTATCATCTAGATTCTTGGTTATGTTTAAGAGAAGTACCACTACCACTTTTGCATATTCGAACAATCTCAGTTGATATGATGAAATTCCTATTTATTGAGGCTCTGTTTGATAACTACATTTTTTTAAGGAAAAACTAAACTTACAAACATTATTTTCATCTTTGAGTTCTTCATGTCTAGTCATGTTTTCACAGTTCATACTAAAATTTAGAAAAAGGAAAAAAGATTAGTTCTTTTTATTTTTGAGTTTTGCTAAAAGTTCACATACTTTCTTTGGAAAGATGAAAACGGTTTGTTAAAAAATTGTGAGAAAACAAGCATAATTTTCAAAAAACCAAATGGTTATCAAATAGGGTCTAAGCAATGGTTGATATCTCATAGCCTAAGGATGTGTTTGGAATGCATTTTCAAGTGTTTAATTTAAAAAATAAGTCATTTTGGAAAAAAATTGGAGTGTTTGACTACCACTCAAAAGCTATTTTAAAGTATATTTTTAACCATTTTTGTCAAAAGTGTTCAAAAAATAATAATGAGTTTTTTCAAAAACTGTTTCGGGCCCTAAGTTGATGAGTGATGTTGCTCTTAGGTGGCAGAAGCTGCTCTTGTAGAGATAACATTTGAAGCCAATACTCGAGACTACACAAAGATTATTCATCACTATGGGAAGCGAAACCAACTCGAGGATGCTGAAAAAGTTCTATTAAGCATGAGAGAAAGGGGTTTAGCTTGTGATCAGATCACATTAACTACAATGATCCACATATATAGCAAAGCTGACAGACTTAATCTGGCCAAACAAACTTTTGAAGAGCTCAAACTGCTCGAGAAATCGTTGGATAGAAGATCATACGGTGCGATGATTATGGCATATGTCAGGGCTGGGATGCCAGAGGAAGGAGAAAACATTCTGAAAGAAATGGATGCAAAACAAATTTATGCAGGAAGTGAAGTTTACAAGGCTTTGTTAAGAGCATATTCCATGGCTGGCAATGCTGAAGGAGCCCAAAGGGTATTTGATGCAATTCAATTGGCTGTTATTCCTCCTGATGAAAAGTTATGTGGTCTTCTGATCAATGCCTATCTGATGGCCGGTGAAAGCCGAAAGGCGCAAATTGCTTTTGACAATATGAGGAGGGCTGGTATTGAACCTAGTGACAAATGCATAGCCTTGGTATTAAGCGCATATGAAACGGAGAACAGGCTAAACGCAGCGTTGGAACTCCTGATAGATTTGGAGAAAGATAACCTTGTGGTTAGGAAGGAAGCTTCAGAAATATTAGCAGCTTGGCTTAAACGACTAGGGGTGGTAGAAGAGGTTGAACTTGTCCTGAGAGAATACACTGCGAAAGAAGTGAGCGGATAAGGTACAAATACGTCCTTGGTTGCAAAGGTTCTCTTTTCCTATTGAATTGATGTATAAAAAGAACACATTTTTTCTGCTTCATTTCTCTTTTCTAAGGTTAGTGATTGCATAATTTTCAAACAGAAAGTACGCCCCCCCCCCCCCCCCCCCCCCCCAACCACAAACACACATCCACGAGAAAAGAGTTTTACAAGCCTGTTATTGAAACCTACATGCTGATCAAAAACATGATATAAGTAAGCTGAAGTTTAATTTATTGATCAGCAGGAGAAACCCTGAGATTAGCAGTCTAATCACCCGTTAGGCTCGTTTAGGGACGTTCGGAAACAGTGAGGCATCAATGCATTGCATCGAAGACGGTTGTTTTTGGACAACTTGTTGATCAATGCTGCCCATGGATGGGAAATTGTTGCTCCCAATTTGGTACAATTCCAATGGAGACTGCAATTTTGGCCGTGAAGCTTGCTCGACGGGATCAAGAAGTGGAGAAAGATCTGATTCAGCAGGAAAAGGAGGGCAATCTGATGGAAGGTTTACAATGGAGGATAGAGTTGGCTTCTTGACCAGAGCTGGTAGTTGTGCCTGTAGATGGGGTGCGGGTCTTGGAAGCTCCGATGTTGCTAGGTAAGCTTGCAAATATGAGATCTCTACTTGCAGCCTTGCAGCCTAAAAAATAACGTATATCACCCAAATTCTGGCATTTATATATTGACATACAAATTATATGTGAAACTGAAATCGAAAACTAGATAATGTATACAAGTTTGGGTTTCTTATATGAAGATGTAGATGATATGTGATGATAAGTCTCCGTTTGATAATTATTTAGTTTTTTAAAAGTTGCGGGAGTTTTCATCTTTTCTTCATAAACATTTGAATTTTTATAAGCTTAAACTTTCAAAAACCAAAAATGAGTTGGATGGAGTTATTCGCTATTACCTGTTGTTGAAGGGCAAAGATGTGAGCAACACAGCCAAAAACTGGTTCTCTGATTCGAGCTTGTGCCTCGTAACATATAGTTATAGCTGCATCGAGCCGTTTGTGTTCAGGAATATGTTGAAGCATCTTTGAGACATTGCTTGCTCCGAACACCTTGTGCACAGCTGCAAAATGAGTTGTACCGTGTTCAGAGTCGAAGTAGGGTGCAAATATACACTCTGGCATACATTTCCTCCGCAGAAACTTGCACGCCCCACACGGTCCACCGCTGCCATTGCTGCCACCGCCCTTGCTTTCTGTGCAACTTCCGCCGCTGCACCTCAAGCTCATCTCTGCCTTGCTTGCTTCTAGCGTTCTTTCAGGAAAAGCTAAGCAAAGCTTACTGAAAGACAAAACAAATATGTATATGTAAACATATATGGAGCTGACTTTGCGGTTTGAGAATCACAAGGTATATAATATTTTCTTTCCATTTTCATTTCTTTTTCTCTCTCTCTTAGTTTGATGGGATTTTCAAATTAGAAGGAAATGTAGGTTTTGGA
Organism: Benincasa hispida; assembly: GCF_027475165.1. Classification (NCBI taxonomy): domain Eukaryota; kingdom Viridiplantae; phylum Streptophyta; class Magnoliopsida; order Cucurbitales; family Cucurbitaceae; genus Benincasa; species Benincasa hispida. The sequence goes on along the minus strand of NC_143478.1, from coordinate 5,702,195 downwards.
AGATTCAAACATAGGTCTCTTTCTGTAGTGATATAAATTAATTAATTAATATTATGAAATTCCGCCACCTTGCATGTTTCTTCTTAAAGCTCCGTGGAGTGGAGGATACGAGGACCTCGAATAATGTTTTTTTAAAGCTAATTAATGATAACTTTGCAAATTTGGAAAAATATAGAAAATCTTAATCTACTTGTAAATTAATTTGTGTTGACAACGAGGTGGGCTATAGAGATCATAGGATAGGTGATTTTGGCAATACAATTGTTGTTTATTATTAACATTTATGTATTTATTTATGGTTTAAGTACTAGTTTGGTTCTTGTACTTTTGACTTTGATTTATTTTAGTTCTACTTTCAATTTTGGTTCATTTTGATCCTTATATTTTCGAAATGTCCTATATGGCCCTTATACTTTTTAAAAGTAACTATTTTTGTCACTTCATTTTTATTTTTATTTAATTTTTAAATGATCAAAATGGTCATTTTTTAAAAAAAAATCAAGGATTAAAATGAACCAAATTTAAAATACAATTACAAAAATGAACATTTCAGAGTTCAAAATATAGAAAATAGGGAGCAAATTCACCAAAGTATAAAGAAAACCTTTTGTTTTATCTGTCTGATTCAATTTGGGAAACACTATTTTTGCCTTGACTCTCTTCATTGCAAAGTATTAATTATATTCATTTGAAAATACTTTTCATCAAAATTCAATCCAAACTCACTGATTGTACAATCTAACTTCATACTTTTTTTTATATCTTGCTGAAACTTTACATATAATTTAAATATTAAAAAAATAGTAAGATTTGCTAAGTTAACAGTTATATAGTATCAAATTTGAAAAATCAATCATAGATCAAGGATATTAGTATATGCTCATAATTGTAAGTTTAAGAGAATGCAAAGCTGAAAACAAATTTGTTCTCAAATAAGATAGAACACTCCATGTATTTTAATCAATTTTTTGAAAAAGATTTTTTTTCAAATCAATTCAAATGATACTTGAAGCAAATTAGAAACTTAAATCAATGACGAGCATTTTATGATTCTAAAATGTTAAAATTATTTTTTTTTTTTTTTTAAAAAAAAAGTAAACGAGAAATAGTGGAAAAAGAAGAATCTAGAGAGAGAAAGGGAAGAAAGATGAAGTGGGTAAGAAATTAATTGTTTATATATATATATATATACATTTTTGGTGTTTAGTGTAAGATTGTGCAGAAAATGCTGCTCGAATTATGTGATATCTTAGAAGTTTTCTTCAGCCGATTAGTAAAAGATTTACCTTCGAGATCACCAAAATTTTGGACTACTATCATCATTAATTAGCAAAGTTTTCAATCTTTAATGTAAAACTATTTTTTAAAAAAAAAAAAAAAAAAATACAAGTTGTTTCTTTAACTAAAAGACAACTTGACATCAAATCTTAGAAATAAATGGGAAGAGAGAGAGGAGAAAAGGTCTAGAGAGTTTATTAGTCAAATAAATTTTATGAATAGCTCTTGAAAATCATCACATCACACTATTGGTTCTTTGAACTTTTCCTTTTAGTCTGGTTTGATTTTATACTTTGAAAAGTGTCATATTGTCCTTAATGCTTGCTAGTTGCCAATGGAGATTTGTATTGTATTTAGCCTAAGCTTTTTAACTCATTTGTTTTCAATTTCAATACTAAACTTAATATATGGGGCTTCAACTTGAAGTGGCCATGTAAAATTTGAAAGTTTAGTGGCAAATATTAAGAAAGATTTAGACGAAAATTTGATTGTACAGAAGATAAATAATATCAATTTGCACAAAACTTAATTAGTCAAGCATTAGAACGTCCCCTTCTCAAACGTTCAAATTCCATAGTGATTGGATTATAATTAAAATATATACATAAAGGCTACTTGATATAAAATTTAAAAGGGAAAATACCAACTTATATCCCTGAATTTCAAGTATTGTATCAATTTAAACCATAAACTAATAATGACCACTTTTAAAAGAATAAGGCAAAATGAACATTTTAAAAATACATAAATCAAAACATCAAAATGAACCGAATGTGAAAATGTGAAATCAAAATGATACCAAAATGGAAAGTAGTAGTTGAACCAAAATGAAAATGATATGTCAAAGAGTTGCCTTTATTCCCAACTACCCTCTGGGTATCACCGAAAGTTGATAAAGTTGGGACAATGGACTCAGTAATTTTGATTCGTTTTTTTTTCTTATTTACGATAATATTTTTGGATGTTAAATAAAACATTAATCGGTGGGTCAATGGTTTGAACAAAATAATTTAAGAAAATGTAGGGTTGTTCGTGTTATACGAATTGAGCAACTTGACAATTATGTAGCAAATTATCACCGAAACTTTCATTTTCTGTTTTTGTTTTTTGAATTTAGGTCCTTTCTTCATATATCATATTTATAACCATTTTCTAATTGCCATTTTTTTCTCTCTCAGATTTCTGCTTCCTCGCTTCATTTGCTTACAAGTTTATAAAGTTTTTGTCCTTTTGGAAAACTACCTTCGATTCGGTTATTTTAAAAACTAGGTTTAAAATAACCCTTTTTCTATTTCCTAAATCGATTAATTATTTTCAATACATATTCAAATTAAAAATTGAAAAAGTGTTTTTCTCTCTCCCTCACTTCCAATCCTCTCTCTTCTCCCCTCCCTCCACCATTCTTCCACATCACCCTTGCACCTTCAACCTTCAGCAGTGTCTCCATTTTCGAGCATCTCCTTCTATCTCTCAACCATCGTCATTAAGGAGTTGTTTGAGAGACTGGAATGAGAATTACTACGAATCAAAGTGTTGGAATGAATGAAGAATCAAGGGTGGAATGAAAATGGAATCGTGAAAATGAAAAAGAATGTTGAATTGAAAACTATAGAAACGGAATGAGTTTGGTGTTACAAATCGGGTCTAATTTTGGATTACATTACATTACAAACTCATTCTATTATAGACCTCCAAAGACCTTAAATTTCCCTACCTGCTCCCCTCCTTGGAAATCCCTCTTCCAACAATCTATTTTAGCTGGAAAAATGCAATTGAAGGGGAGCTCTGAGTTAGGCTCAATGGGTTAGAAATGGAAACTTGAGATTGCCCCTATTGGGTTAGAGAAAAATTAATGGAATTGAGAAGATCAAGCAAATCAGCACCCATTTTCCAACAGTTAGGTACTCCAAATTGACAACCAATTTCGCAAATTGGAAGATCTACGGAAGAGCCAGAAGAAACCAACAAAACGACAAAAATTTCAAATAGAAGTCGACAATAAGAGTTGATTCAAGCAAAGATGAAGACCTCATCTTCGAAGGCCAGAAGACAAGAAACAGAGAATGAAGCTTTACATCCATGGCGGTCGTCGTGATTCTGAAGTTTGGAACGTGGCTTGTTGAAGGTTTGAAGTAAAAGGAAACATTATATACTAGAAATTTGCAGAAATCAAAAGGTCTGGTTGATTTGGATGTTAATAATGGCGGGCTGTGGGAGTTTTAGGGAGGGAGGAGAGAGGATGGGAGGTGAGAGATAAATTAATATTTTTTTAATTTTAATTCAATATTTATTTTTTTAAAAAAAATACTTAATTAACGTAGAAAACAGAAAGAGAGACCTTAAGTGAAAGACTGGCCAAATTAAAACTTCGGAGACCAAATACACATTCCTAACCTCATAGAAAGGTAGTCTTCCGTCCTTCTTCACCCCCCCTCACCCCCAGAGAGAAGAATTGTGCTAGTAGAGCTTCTTCTGGCCCAGAAGTAAAATTGCACACTTCGATTGGGCTTGAAGCCTAAAGCCCAAACAATTATCCAAACATGAAACAAATTTTGAATTCAAACTTAAACAACTTAATAAAAACAAGACATCTAGTAGAGAATCTAAATAAAGTGATAAATATTTTATTGTTTTCGGTTTTCGAAAACGACCATTCATCCATATCCAATCCTCAGTCAAGATTTTGTAGAGAGATGCTAAAATATCAAAGAATTACAAAAATAAATAAATATGTCATTTATAGATTCAAACCAACCTGGAGGCAGCTGATGCAACTGGGGTTCCATTTAAGAGCACCATCAGGCCGATTGAACCTGCATATTCTTGGTTGGATGGCTCTTTGATTTCAGCTGCAAAAAAGGAAACCATTAACCACAGACCTTACTAAATGGAGTGCCCCAGTTTATCTTGGCTTGCCATTACCCAAGGTCACAATTTAATCCTTTCGCCCCAAACTGGGGAGAAATGTCTCACCACCTTCCTCAGTTTAGAGACTACTTACCCTTCCAAACCCGACGAAGCTGGTCACTGGGCGGGTAGAACTCCTGCTTACTTTCTGTATAAAGGCTTTGCAGTATGAACTGATTCACATTTTCTAAATACACTTCTTAAGTTCCATACTTCACAAATAAACATACGGAATAATCAGCCAGAAAACCACAGACAAATTTATCGTACACTGCACAATTTTTTTTTTTTTTTCAAGAAACCTTATTTTCAATGAGAAAGAATGAAAGGAATACAAGCGCAAACAAAGGAGCTCGACAGAAAACAAGGAGCCCAGCAAAAACAAAGGGCAAGATGGAGCCAGAAAGTAACTGCAAAAGGGGCATCAATCCAACAGAACCAACATCTTAGTCACAAAAGAATCTATGAACCGAAGCCATAACGAAGCATTAAACTTTATGCTTACCCTACACAAGTTGTGATTGCTACGTGCGCAAAGTACACTGAAATGCAGCGAATTTCATTTTTTATGACAGAACAACATTCACGTCTCTATGTCGTAACCGTACAGAGAGCTGATAATGACAGAGGTTTCATAATAGTAAAAAGGAGCAGCAAATGAGGTATCCCATGTCAAGTTTCAGTAACAGGACACAAGCAAATGTACTCAGAAAGTATACAAGTATAACTCGACGTGCAATGTGAGAAGTAAAAAAGTAGTCTTCAAGGATTATGTCTGTGGAACTAAAACAGGGCCGTTCTAAAATAGTTTTTAACATATAAAACGGCATTGGTAAACACTAAACAGAAAATGTCTTCTGTGTTTCTTTTTATATAAGAGATCAAACAGTTTCATAAATGATATAAAATTATAAAACATGAGGAAATCAAACTCAAAGCTAAGGACAAAAGGTCTACCATAACATTTAGCTAGGCAATATCCCCTACAAACAAGGACATGGAATATCAAACAAGTTGCAAAACCTCGGGAAAGAGAACTAAAAGGCCAAAAGCAGCAGCTATAAACACACAGTTCGGAACATATGACCTCATACAATGAAAACTGAAAAGAAAGGCAACATTTGATGTGTAAAAGCTAAATTCAAACATATAATTGCTACTGCTTACAGATTCAAGGAGAGGCGTGAGAATCTTCTTTACATCATGAACATGAACACAGTGTTGATAATTCTGAAGAACATTTTATAAATAAAATGTCAACACATCACAGAGCTCTCTCTCACTCTTTCTTCCGGAGGGGAGCGGCTGGAGATCTGTACAGATAGCAGTCTATACATCCTACATCTAAAAACAGCCCATCATGAAGTGTATATAGGCAAATTGAGAGTCTTGAGTCATGAGTCATACGAATATAGAGAGCAGAGAGTGCAGAAATGCACACAGCAATGTGGCGAAAACCATATCTAGAATAGCTAAAAGAGAAAAAAGAACAAAAAGAAAAAGAAACAATCTCCATGTATCTGAATAAGTAATGGAACAAGATGGGATAGAAATGGTCAGTGGTATAAAAAAAAAATTGAAGGCCCAGACCAGGGTAACAAATACTGTTGAGTAGAGTCTGTATAGAGTAGTCAGTTAGCCAAACTTTACAAAAATACATTGAACAAGGATGCCAAATTAGTCACTTGAGGCTTCAATCTCCTGTATACATAATTTACAGCCCCCCATCCTGATTCCAGCAGTGGGGATGTGCAAGCGAGAGAATTGTAAGCTTGAGACTATACTACAGAAGATCACGTGGCTATTTGAGAGCTTATACAATCTCCCCGTGCTTAAATCCAGTATCTCCACAGTCTGCATTAGAGTCTAGATCACAAGGAGAGTCGTACCATTTAGGGTTCTCTGGGTAAAATCCATCAACATGTATACCGACAAGGCCTACATCGGCCACCATGCTCTCATCGTGTCTCATGGGCTTAATTAGTTTTGTATCCTCACAGCCAAGAATGCTTTTATCACTAAAGTCAGTGCATTTGAACCATCTTTCAGGCTTGCAAGGCTCGCTTGTCAGTTCTTTCTGATTTCTACAGTCTGCCCTCATATGGTCCTCCCAAGGAACAACATCTCGAAGGGAGTGACCAAAACTGTCTACATCATCCTCGATCAATTCGCTGTCTTTGCCATCCCCATATAAACGTTCATGGTGGTGATTGCTCCAATGAGCCAAATCATTCTCCCCATCTAAAACATCATCTGAATGAGGCTTATCTGCAAGCAGATCGATCGGGTCCAGTTTCTCCTCCCTTGTACTCCTAAGTCTACTTAAAACATCGAACAAATCGCGAGACACTGAACCCAATAGCTCATGTGGAACCTTTGCAAGTTTCCCTTCTAACAAGTCAAGCTCATTTCTCACCTCATGCACTTGCTGCATGATTGAAAGCTGCAAATCTGCTTCATCCTTCCCCATCAGTCTAAATCCTCCATTTTCCATTTCATCGTTCACCCCATACACTGTATCATGATCCATTAACAGGCCACCTTTGTGTCCGATCACACGATGCATAATTCTCGCATTTCCATCAAGTGGCCCAGGTTCATGCCCTGAATGCACCGCATATAACTTGAACACAGCCACACCCTCATCCTGATACACAAACGTCTTATCCTTCTCATTGTAATTTGTAATGGGTACAATGGCCCGGATACGAAAGCCACACCCGCATCTCTTCGATGCATATGGCTCCCTCTTCAAAATCTTCGATTTCTTTGTAGCAGGTTCCCCTGCCCTATGACAAGCATAATCCTTAACCTCTGCCATGAAAGGCTTATACCTAATATACTTCTGCCTGATACAAAGTACCACCTTATGTTTGGCAGCCAATTGCTGAAGCTTGTGGGGCACTTCCTTTGCAGGCACCTCAAGAGTATCTGTATACTCAAACCTCCGCCGTTTACTCCTCGAACCCGATGCCGACGATGCCGAATTACAAACAGGGCAAGCAGCAACACAAACCCTAATGTAACTCTCAGGAATCCCATAAAATTTAGCACCTACAGTCCAAACCTGCTTAATTCTCTCTATGGTTTCCTTCAACCCTAAATGTTTCAAATCCGTATCTCCATGAAAACTCGTAACAATGTCCTGCCATTGACTAATATGCGAAACGAATTGCTGAGTATTGTTCTTGAAACAAAGAAATTCGTTACCGTTTTCGTCGACCGTCGCCGTAAGCTTGTCCTGGATTCTCTTCCATGCCGTCAGATACGCAGTGTCCTCGTTCCGGTCCTTCCACACGGTCCTCCATGACTTGAGAACGGACCGCGATGTGGCGGCGCGTATCTCACTCGGCGTCGCAAGGCGGTGTTCAAGAATGCAACGGATCATGAGCGAGTGCGACTGGGGATTGAAGGTATAAAACTGAGCCGATATGTGAGGCTCCGGCGAGATAAAGAGAGGCGGTTCGTGAAGATTTTGCGAAGTCGATGTAGGGTTCTGGACGAGTTGACTCATCCGAGTGGAGTGAGTCGGTGAATCATCAGAGGACGAGTGACTTGGTGACGACGGAGACGGCGACCGGAAGAGCACGATTTCCGGCAAAGAGAACGGCGGTTCACCGTGGTGCGAATTGGGAATGGAGGGCTGAGATTCAATGATCTGTGTGGTAAGTGGGTCGAGATCATCGTGTAGACGGTGGTGATGGAAGAGATCCTCTTCAATTTTGCTTGGATTCATCTGGGAAAAATTGGAATACGGATTCTTTCGAAACAAGAAAAAAGCAAAAATGTTCTTCCACTTGCAATTGTTTCTCTAAACTTTGATTTGTTCTTCTGACATTTTTGGGGGTAAGCTTTTCTCTTCCTTTCTTTCTTTCTTCTATCTGGGCTTCTCTCTCATCTCTCTCTTTGCCTTTACTTTCCTTCTCTATCTCTTTCTGCAGCCTCCTTGTTTTAGTGTACAATACTCTTTTGGCATTTTTGGTTCATATTCAATTGGATTTGGGAATTTTGTACAAGTGTGTGTGAATCTTTAATACACATTTGCTCTTCCCTTTTTCTTTTTTTTTTTCTCTTTTTTTTGAGAAGTTTCTCATCCAAATTCAAATACATAAAATGGGTCAACTTCATTCTATTCATCTTATATATTTTTTCCTCTTTACATGATTCAGTTGATTAATACACATTTCATTTCATTAAACTATGTTTTGGTTCTTTAGGACTAGGTTTTAATTCTTACAGTACTTGATATTGTTTTAGCATTATCAACTTATCATGGGCTTGGTTTGTACCACCCCCTCTCTCTTTTGTTACTATTTTGGTTTATTTGAATCATTTTTAGTTTAATTATTGTATAGTGTATAGCCTATCCGAGAGTATGTTTGAATTGGTTTTTAAAATACTTAAAAAATTCCATTAAATATTTTTATGCATAATTTTGGATCAATTGATAAATCTAAAAATTAGAGAAAAATAAGTCAAACGGAGTCAAGACAAGACATGTTGAGCCAGAGAAGAGCTAATATCTCTGGAAACTTAGGCCAAGAAGCCCTATTAACCTATGGGACGTGAATTGGGTCTTTTGGCCAACCCACTCCTAGGCTCATCCTCATCCTTCGAGTCAAGAAGATAGGGAGAAAAGGAAAAGCGCGCAGTCCCCTCTTTCCGCTTTACTTCTCAAGTGATAGTTCCACGATCCCGACCAGCAACTTGTTGGGAGTAGGGTCATCCAAGCTTGCCCAAGAGTTGGCTTGATTTTTCTTTTTTTTTTCCTTTAAAATTCAAATTGAACTGAGTATTTCCAATTTTCTCTATTTTCAAATCTATATCGCCAATCAAATCAGTTCCAACTGGAAAAGACAAAATAGTTTCAATTGATTTCTTACACCTCTAATCTAATCGTGAAAAATAATATATATACATAGCTACTAGTGATACTTGAATTAACTAATCCTAAGATATTTAGGTATATGAATTGTTGACCATCTAAAGTCTCATGGAATACAAACCACAATTGGGCATGTTAGAAGCAACTCACTCGATGAGATTCTCCAACCACCAAAAAATAGACTAAATACTGAATAAATATATTTATTTTTTTAAAAAAAATCAAAATGCAACTTTGAATTTTTGTTGCACTCGACTAGGCCTTAGAGTATTTATGATATCATACGAAGAATTAAATTATACGTTATAGGAAAAATAATAATAACATTTTTTAAAATCTAGCGCATTTTTTATTATATTGTCAATTTTTCTTTTCACGAACATATAAAAAATTATCATAATGTTTTATAGTTGTTCAATTGCAATCCATCAACTTTCAATTGTGTAATTTTATTCTTAAATCTTAAATTTAGTCCTCGAAACTAATTTTTTTTCGAAATTGGTTCGACAATAATAATAATTTTTATACAATAAAATTTAATATATGAATACCTTTTCCAAAATCTATAACAAATATACTAAATGATAAAAAAAATGTTATTTTCAAATATAAAAAAATAAACTAAAATATTTATAAATACAGTAAAATTTCAATATTTGTCTGTGATATAATGCGATATACCACAATAGATTATTAACTGTGTCTTTTTGTATCATGATAGATGTAGGTAGTATTCTATTACATATAAACTATGATATTTTGTTATTATTTACAAATATTTTCAGCAGTTTTGTTGTTTAAACTATTTTTAAAAAAGGAAGAGAACCATAAACTAACATTTAACTAATTTCAAATATATGGAAAATATATTAATTAAAATGAGGCAAACATCAAATATAGGGATGGAGATGCTATTTTAAACTTTAAAAAAAAAATATTAACAAACAAGAACAAACATACAAAAAGACTTCCAAAAGAATGGTACATTCTGAATTAAATATCAATCATTGTCCACTCGGGAAAAAAATAAAATGAAACCAAATAAAGAAAGAAGTGAATAAATTTGAAATCTTAAAAATAAGAAAAAGTGAATAAATTTAAAATGTTGTTGGTCCTTTGGAGTCCACCAAATATAATGACCAAACAGTACTATCACTGTTTCGCATTTGGTGATATTTTTTTTTTTTTTAAAGTAAAAATTTAAGTTTATGATTTTAAATAAAGGAATACATGTCAATTAATAATTACACAATTACATTAATTTTATATTCGTAATTTTTTTACATGGCAACGATAAAATATAAAGTTTTAACAGTAAATATAACGGATAATCTGAATTTGCTTCTTATATTTTTCCTTTATTTTGTATAATTTGTTTATATATATAGTTTAACTATAGGTGGATGGAGAAATAATCATCGACTGTTGAGATAGTAAATATTGTTTTATACATTTTTTTTAGACAAATACTTTCTATGATTAAGTTGTATTAAGATTGGCACGTTTATCTTACTAATTGATAGATAATAGAAATTTAGTATCTTGTAATTACACATGTCACTTGCAAATTGGATCCATTTGTGATTATAGAAGTCGAACCTCCATTATATTTTAATATTAAAATTTGACATTTTAAACGGTAATAAACAAACATTTAAAAGTTTCAACTATTTGAATCTTATGAAACAAAATGACTACATACTAAAAAAATACTTCCACTATATATTAAAAAAATCAATTAATACGATGCAGTCATAACAATAAAATTATTATACAATAGAGTTGAATGACTTAATGCAATAGTTATGTTGTAGTTTAACTATTGAAGAACTACACCATAACGAAATTTAAGTATTAGATCATTGACAATTGACAAGAAATACAAAATCAATCGGTAATGGAAGAAATAGCTCGTGTACATTATAAAGACAATGAGGTTTCTCGTCTTTCTGATATAAGATCCTCAACATGTCATTTAACGACGATTGAATTCACTATTTTGGTTGGTTTCGTTTTATTTAGGAAGAATACCTATTTGTAAATAATATATTTTATAAAAATTGTGAGAAATCCCTTCAACTTTTACCAAATGTGTTTTTTCCTCTAACAAAAACATAAAAAACAAGAAGAGGAGACAAACAACAGAACGTGGAATGGATTTGTTGTGCAATAGTAATAGTATCCATCTTCTTTCGTGTGGCCATTTTGTGTTAATTGCAAAGAAGCTATTTTAACAATGGTCATAGCTCTCTGATTTGACATTGCCCTTTTGTCTGGTTGTGAATTGAATTCTTGATTTCAATGCTTCTTTCCCCCATTACTGTTCAACCTTTAATTTTCAGACATTCATTGTTTCCTCAAACTGTCATTTCCTTTGTACAGTAATTCGAATTCCCATACCTTTCATCCAAAATATTTCAAAAACTAATTGACAATAATCCGTATATCGTTCTCGAATACGATAAAAGAGAAATAAAAATGTATTATTTAAGTAAAGTCAATATTGCTAGAACTAAATAGTTCAACTGACATCGAATGTATGTTAGCAACCATGAGGTCATGGTTTGAGTCCCCCTCCTCTGATGGTACTAAAAATAAATAAATAAGTAAAAACAACATCTCTATTTTTTTCATTAGATCGAATGTGATATGAAAATTAAACCTATATAAAATATAAAAGGTGAATGTCATCTTTAATCGCCAAGCAATGTTCATGTTGGCACTCGCATGATAATATATATGATGGCCACAAAATCCGTCTAGTGGAAACTATACAAGAATTAGGTCTAAACATGTGATTCATGTGATTTTCGTACGATTGGTGATTTATAATATGATAACTAAACTAAAAGAATCATCATTTACTCGTGTTAAAGTATTGATATGACTAAATTTACTACAATATATTAATTTAAGCTTTTTGGCTAATTAAGTGATTTCATTTGATATAGAGCACGAGACTCTATGTTTGAACCTTTGTAATGGTAACATTGGTTGTTATTTGTCGGACCTCTTACCATAAGCTACAATGATATGAATGTATTGTTATAATTTGTCAAAATTGACCTTCATTTATATATTTGAGAATTTATTTCTATCTGGCACATTTATGATAGGAATGAAAACAAATGCACTACAAAAATTCGAGGACCAGAATTTAATGAAATTTGCCGACAAACAATGATAAAATTTAAAAATAGGGTGGAAGTGCAAATAACTTATTAGACATGATTAGTTTTTTAAAATAAAACAAAAATAAAAATATTGATAAAAATAGATAATAAATGAATAAAACTCGAGGTGAAAAAGTGTTTATTGGCTTAATTTTCAAAAAACCAAACAAAACAAATTATCTTGTTTAATTATTTTTGGATGCAGGGTGGAGAAGTCAGAATGGATTGAAAGCTATATGTTGGATTGGGCCTGAGCAGATACCTGGCTCGGAAAGAAATCTATTTGGGCCTTTTACTTGTGGGCCAAAACCGACCAAAGCCCATCAACTATTCATATCTATGTAGACATCCCACTATAAATGTATTATATGGAGCCTTTTGTTAGATTTTGGAGAATAAAATTTATCTAACCTAGTTTTAGAAAATCATTACGACTAATCGAATAATTAAGGTTCCATTTGATATCTATTTGATTTTTTGTTTTTATTTTTTTAAATTAAGTCTATAGACATTATTTCTACTTCCAAAATTCTTCATTTATTATATACTTTTTATCAATTGTTTTAAAAACAAGTTAAATTTTGAAAACTAAAAAAAATAGTTTTTAAAATTTTGTTTTTGTATTTAGAATTTGACTATGAATTCAATTGTTGTACTTAAAAATATGCAAATCATGGTAAGAAGTGGAGAGAAAATATGTTTAATTTTCAAAAACAAAAAACAAAACAAAATGGTTATCAAATGGGACTTAAAATATGCATGTGTTTTTAAATGTACAAATTATACTCTCGTGTTATTTTTTTGTCTTTAAAGTGATTGCTTTGTATATACATGTATATAGCTAATTCTATGTGATGGATTAAGCGATATGTAATATTTTAAAAAACATTGTTTTACCTAGTTAGACCCAAGTATAAATCCAACTAGAATCCTGGTGAGTATAGGGTCGAACTCAAAGATTGCGTTCTATTGATGCATTGACAATGATTATTTCGATTGTGACACGAATTGTTTGTTAAATATGCAATGAGTTTGTTCCTATTCTATCGCTAAGATAAATAGTAGTGAATGCAGTGCGGAGAGATGTAGGTTTTAAATGGATAAATATAAGGTTGAGAGAAATATTCACTGGAAATTCTTAAGTAACTGCATAAATCACGTGCTCAAGTAAATCACTAAAAAATCACAACCTACACTTCCAGTGTATCTAGCCACCATATCTTATTTCAGAATGCATGCAATGAGTATTTGATGCAAAATATGTCTATCTATTTTTAAAGATAATCTCTTCTTATTTTATGCGGTCTATATAATTTGTTTTTTCAAACATAGATTCATTCTATTTAGAACAATCTTTTGAGTTATCCAAATAGTTTATAAAACGTACATAAAACAAGTTGAACACACGATTAAGCTTTACTTAATTCATGTTAGTTGCAATGTTTCTCAACCAATAAGAAAATCAGTTGCTCGTGGTAGAAGATGGAGAGATGGATAAACAAAATACTATAGATGCATTCATATCGATAAAAGTAGTTTTTCAACGTTTTATACAGTATAAATAACAACAATAGTAGAGGAAAAGAGATAAAGATAGATTATCAAGTCGTGGGGGTGCAATTCCTTGCTCCTTTCGGCTCTGTAGATGACTGATTCGTAAGATTGTGCTAAATGTGAAGTTTTTCCTTTGTTTTTTCGGAAGAAATATTGAGCTTTCACTCAAGATTTCACGAGGGCTTGAAAGGGGAAGTGTTTATGAGGTGAGAAATTGTGCAGAGCTTCATCCAATGTCTTCACTATATCTATTGTAGGGAAATCTCGCTTAGTATTTATAGGTGTCAAGGACCACTTCTTCTCTCACTAATGATTGCACTGACAAGATGCATTAATTTCTATCCTCGATGCGTCGTCTGCCCCGCGTCAGAAGTTAATTGGCTATGCGGTGATACCTATAGGCATATGATCGCATGATATAATTAATTTCATGAATTTCTTACCAAGCTGTCGCATCTTCCAAAATTTTTCCCAATTATTTTAGATAAAAGAGGTAAAATAACTTGTATTTCTACAAGTCACTAATGCAAACGACATAATATGTGCAAAAACTAAACTAGAGAAATCTATAAAATAATAATAATAATAAAAAAGGGAAAAAACAACGTTAATAATCATTCAAACAAGTGTGAATTGTTAGATCGACAATTTCTACAAACTTTGTCAACACTTTAAAACCATGGTGAGTATAATTGACATAAAATGTGTTTTGATTACATTTTCAAGTGTTTAATTTAAAAAATAAGTAATTTCGCAAGAAATTAGAGTGTTTGACAACCACTCAAAATAGTTTTTCAAATATATTTTAATCCGTTTTCATAAATATTTAAATAAAAATGAATTTTTTGAATTTTTTTTTTCCTCGAGTCAATAGTATTGTGATCTAGTACACCAATTGCTAACAATACTAAAACATTGGCTCATATACGGTTAAATTTTTACCAATTAATTTGTTCATAATTTAATGGTTATAAAACAGATATTGTAATATATTTATCATATGATAAACCTTAGCCACGGATACGATTCTCAATCAACACTACGGATTCGAGCCATAGCACACGGTTTCATAAAACAGATATTGTAATATATTTATCATATGATAAACCTTTTTTCTCTACACTTTAATGCGCCATCTTAACATCTATTTGATCTCCCCACTTTCAAAATTGTCTAATATGTCACTGAATTTTCGTTTAGTATATAATAAGTTCATGAACTTTACAAATATCTAATAGGTCTCTTGTATTTTGAATTTTTAAGAAATTAATTGATCTATTAAATATAAATTTTAAATTTTGCATCAAATTAAAATTTATTTTTTCTTTTATTTTATATTTAGTAGATTCATGGTTTTTAAACTATATCAAATAGCTAAAAGATTTGTTAGACACAAAATTGAAACTTCAAATATCTATTGATCACAAAATTGAAAGCTTAAGGACCGTAACATTTGTAAGGACTTCAAAAATTTGTTAGACATAAAAATCAATAATTTGAAAATTTAATATACAATTCTAAAAATTTAAAGATCAAATAGACATCATCTTGTAAGGTTAAATTTATAATTTTTAACTTAAATAAATGAAAACTATGATTATCACAACCAATCAACAGGGTTGCATTTGGCATAAACTTTTGGGGGAAAGTGACAAAACTGCTTCCATATTTTAATTCCCAAGAGCATAGCACATGCAATCAAGAAGTGAAGATTTTGTTTCCAAATTAAAAAAGGAAAAAAAAAGTATTATTTGAAAAAGAAAAACAATATTCAAATTAACCGCACAAATAACAAACAATTACAAATGCACAAACTGATAAAATTAGTATATGAATGGTAAATTTTGTATAAAATATACCAGATATATTATTGATATATAAATGGATACATTAATACAATTAAAATTAAAATAATAAAAGAGAAATTTTTATGAATAAAAAAAATGTCAACTATTTACAGAAATAGTAAAAAAAAATACTGATAGACACTAACAGATTTTTATCAACGTCTATCAGTGTTAGACTTTTATCCGTTTCTATCACTAATAGATACTTATGAACTTCTATTAGTCTTTATAACAAAATTAAAATTTTGTTATTTTGTGTAAATAATTTTTTTTATTCTTCTATTTTTAAAAATTTTTCTAATAAAAACAGTAATCATTTTCTTGCTATATTAGCAAATTTGAAAAAAAAAATCATTTTTAAATTTGTAGATTAAAAAATATATATATTCTTGTACCTACACCTATTTTAAAAGTATAGCACATGCAGACAAGAAGTGGAGATTTTTTCTTGTACTTGTAACTATTTTACCAAATAAAAGTTTTTGGGAATTGATTTCTAATTATTCAAATTTAAACTATGAATACAAATATCCAAATAATTGAAAATTAGTTAAAAGTCACTTTTGTCCATTAATTTTCATTAAAACAACAATTTAATCCCTAATGATTTGGTCATTTTACTATTAAATTTGTAATAATTTAGTCACTAAATACAAAGTGACAATTTAGTCCCTAGACTTTACAATTTGTAACGAATTAGTCATTTTTGTAAAAAAATATTCTTAAGATTTAATGAAATTTCTTATCTATGTATATTGTTAAATTGATTGAAAATCAAATTTTTTTAATAAATTATAAAGATTATGTTGTTACATAATAAAATTCAACACTTAATTTTGATGAGGGTTTCATAATAGGGACTAAATTATTACAATTTTCAAAATACAGAGACCAAAAATTTCTTATTTACTAATGTTCAGTCACAAAATTATTAGAGAGTTGAAAGTATGTGAACCAAATCGTTATCAATAAAAGTTCATGAACTTAATTGTTACTTTAATGAAAGTTTAGAGGACCAAAAGTGACCTTTAACCTTGAAAATTTAAACGAAATGAGGTTTTTTCTTTAATATATATTAGGTTTAAATCCTAATTTGGTCCCTGAATTTTGAATATTTTTCTATTTTGGTCCTTAAACTTTAAAAAAACATTCATTCTAGTCCCTGAACTTTTAAAAAATGCTTACTTTGGTTCCTGCTATTAAGATTCTTTCGATTCTTAAACATAATGGTGAGATGACTTGTATTTTTTTTTATTTTTTTTATTTTTTTTTTATGATTAGACTGCCCAAATAAGTTAGTTATGTTTTAAAAAAAAAAATCTAAGATTCCAATTTTTACTTCATCTTCTTATTGTTCAACCCATGCTAGATGCAATTTCATCCTTAAATAGGTTTCATTCATAAAAGGTTAACATAATCTTGACTGTAAATACCAAAATAAACACTTTTTAAAAATTCAGAGACTAAAACATACATTTTTTAAAATTTATGGATCAAAATAAAATAAGATTCAAAGTTTATCGATCAAAATAGGATTCAAACATATATTATTATTATTATTATTATTATTATTTGGGCTATATTTCTAAGGACCTTTAATAATAATATTGTTGTTTTCAAAACTTATTAGAGAAATAGTATTGTTTTGAAACTTATTAGAGAAATATTGTTGTTTTGGGAATTCGAGGCTAGAGGTCGAACGTTGAGAACTCGACTAATATGGAGGTCGAACGTTGAGAACTCGACGAACAAAGGAAAACTTGGAAACAATACATAAGCCGAAATTTCAACCCTCGACAAGGGAAATCTCGCGAATCTCGCTTAGGTTGTCGAAGGTTGAAGTTTCGACACACATCCACCCTCGAGATTGCGGGTTTATTACTTTTCTTTTTCCTTTATAGAGGAAATAAAGTAATGAGATGGTATACTATATGTATCTGTGTACTCGAGCTACTTCTAACAACCTATGCATTTTGTTATCATTTCGAATTAGACGGAGGCTTGTGGGATTGACGTGAGGGGGTGGGGATGACTATATTTCTGAGAACAAACTCCAGGCGAATATGAAGCGCATGGATACAAGTTATGCCTTGGAATGAAAGACAATTCCGAATTAGCTTTGTCTACAAACAAAAAAGTAGATCCATAATAAAAAAAAATGTTTGTGATTGTTCTAGAAGAAATGAAAGCTAGTAATCATTAATGGAAAAATAACAACAACAACAGAGAGAGCGAGAGCGAGAGCGCGAGATCGAGATCGAGAGAGCGAGAGAGCAAGATCTTAGGAGAGAGCGAGAGTGAGAGAGCAAGATCTTAGGAGAGAGTGAGAGTCTTCACTTTATTTGAACTTTCCATAGACTATAATTGAATATATTAGATTATTATACTATAATTGAATAATCATTAGACAATAAATTGAATATATTAAATTATTATACTATAATTGAATAATCATTATAAAACAAATTGAATATATTAGATTATTATACTATAATTGAATAATCATTAGACAACAAATTGAATATATTAGGAATAATCATTAGACAATAAATTGAATGTATTAGATTATTATACTATAAATTGAATATATTAGATTATTATAATATAAAACTTTATTGATTACAAAAAAAAAATAATAAATGAATATACAGTAGATTATTATAAAAAAAAATTGAATATACAATAAATTATAATAAAAAAATTGAATATACAATAAAATGAATATATAATAAAAAAATTATTTATTATTCAATCGCTAACTATCTGAAGCCCGTCTTAGTAACGAAGGATACTTCCTTCGATTTTGTCCTAACTGGTTACAAAATCCATATCGTTGTCGAGTAGCTGGTTCTGTCCAATCCATCTCGTTGTGATAATGTGAACTTGCTCATATAACATTCTTCAAATGTGTGAACTATTTCGAGAAAAGAAGAGCAGAAATAAAGGATGCATTGGAGCATCAAGATAAACCCAGGACCTGTTGATCCCGATGTTTTGTACGACCAGTCCATTCATCGATCATATGTTGTATGGCGAGATCGTACTACTGGAGAAATATCTTGCAGACGTCGAGAGGCAGGATTTATTCAGTTAGACTGGCATCTGATCACAGCCTTGGTTGAGAGATGGAGGCCTGAGACGCATACATTCCATATGTCTGTTGGAGAGTGCACTATCACTCTACAAGACATAGAAGTGTTGTTGGGGTTACCTGTTGACGGGGAGCCAGTCACCGGAGTGATGTACGATGACTAGTTAGAAGTTTGTCAATTGTACCTCGGTGTGACCCCACCTGCCGACAAGATTAAAGGATCGTGGTTAAGTTTAATATGGTTAGGAACACAATTTTGTGAGCTCACAGATGATGCAGACGAGGAAACTGTCATAAGATATGTGCGAGCATATATACTACAAATGATGGGTGGAAGTCTGTTTTCAGATAAATCAAGTCATTTTGTTCACTCGATGTTTCTGCCACTGTTAGCTAACCCCCATGATGCGGGGCGCTATTCGTGAGGTGGAGCATGCTTGGCATGGTTGTATAGACAACTATGCAAAGCAACAAGACCTGAGGTTCAAGAGATAGTTGGGTCTCTCATACTTTTGTAACTATGGGCTTGGGAGCGATTTCCAACAATGGCTACACAGCTACATCATGTTAATGACGCTCAGTTAGTTGGACGAGCCTACGGTTCTCGGTATGTTGTTTAATTCAATTTAATTTTTATATCACCGATCTAGTTAATTTAAATTCAAAATTATCAATCTAAATTATTCACATTTTTATTGTATTTGTCTTTAATATTCTTTAATATAATATTTTGTGTTTCAGGTTATTTGGGAGCCGTACAAAATTATTGTGCATACTTTGCCTAATTTTTGTACGAATAGTTAAAACATATGGCGGACGATGAGTCATCTCATATGTTTTCACATTGGTGAGTGGCATCTTCCTAACAGGGTGATGAGACAATTCGGTTTTTAGCAGGATATCCCATCGCCTTGTAATACTAAACCCGTACTGCATGATATTGACCTAAGGACTGGAGATTGGTCCGAAAAAGTTGTACATTTGGTAGTGCGATGACACTATTGTGCAAGGTTTATTGCAGTGGGGGTTTCTCTTGAACAGTTTGACATAAATGTCACTCCAGAATATATTTATTGGTATAATAATATCACAATGCACTACGTCACTCGTCCGGGAGCAGCTGTGGGTCATCTGGTAAATGAATGAATATTATCTAATTTTTTAAATTTAAATTTATTTAAATATTTTCTAATTGTTTTATAATTCACAGAGATCAAACAATAGTATATTCCGTGAGGTTGCGAATGATTCGAACCAGGTTCTTGCTATATGTAGTGACAACCAAAGCTATATAGAGGAAATTCATTATATGTACGATATACCATGTCTCCCAAACAATCTCAGTATATTTTATGATCTCATTGGAAATCATATAAAGACAATTTGTATTTAATATAGCGATTTGGGCAAGAATTTTACGATTAAGAAGCAACTGCCTCTTGTACAGATTGTGTATGAATCTACTATAACTGTAGTCTACCTTATTAGATCGAATTACTGATTTTTGGGTTTTAACCTTACGACATAGAGGAAATAGGAAAGGACCTGTTCGGGAAGAGGAAGAGTTTGATGAGGTTGCACATAATGTGGAAGAGTTGCCCCCTATGACGCAACGCAAAGTCAAACTGGTTATGTTAGTCCGATGATGATGATGCCAGCATTTGGTTCAGGACATTATGACTCAAAGGTTGGTCCTTCGTCTTCATACGTGCATGGACATGGTCGGGGTCGTGGAGAGCATAATGAATATTTATATTATGAAGTGCCTGCAGAGGTACCAGAGCAACATCAAGAAGAACCCGAGCAACCTCAAGTTCGAAGTCGACGACGACAACCAACTCGAAATCGACGACGTCTGCCTTGTGGGACTCATTGATTTTTGTAATTATTTTTATATAAATGAAATATTTAATTTACATTTTTTTATGTTTATGAGTTATTTTTTTTTAATTTATTCTTTTTAGAGTTTAAATAAAATAATAAATATTTTTAGATTTTTTTTTATAAAATGGAAAATTAAAAAAAAGAAGAAGAAATGATTAGAAAGAATAAGGTGGAATGTGTAATAATTAAAAAAGAAAAAAAGGGAAATTTGTACGGTATTCTCGCTCTCTATCAAAATCTCGCTCTCGCTCTCGATCTCGATTTCACTCTCGCTCTCGCTCAAAATCTCACTCTCGCTCAAAATCTCGCTCTCTCAAACTCTCGCTGTCTCTCATAATCTCGCTCTCGAATTTGATTAGCTCGTTAGCTCGTTAGCGGCAAAAAGAAGGAGATTCATTAGCTCGTTATTTAGTCAGACTTGCTGAGATGACAGAATCCGTTTGAAAACAACAATATTTTCCTTAAAAAAAAAAGGAAGGTCGAGGGTTCAAAACAATAATATTTTCCTAGGTCGAATTTTGAACCCTCGACTTATTTAAAAGAATAATATTTTTACAAATAGTTTGAAAACAACGATATTTTCCTATATAGTTTCTAAAAGTATAATATCCTTTTAATTTTTCCTATTTATAAGCCAACCTATATGGCTGAATTATTGAATAAAGAGGGATTGAGGAAGCTGACCGACACGGTTCAAAAGACTCCCACTCTTGTCTTGCCTAAAAATATAATATCGCCCATTTCCAGCCAGTAATTGTCAGTCGCTAAAGAATAAATTTTATTAAATAAAATAATTTCGGTCCATTCTAATCCGGTGTTATGCATGTTTGACGGATTATTCTGTGCTTTTTTTTCCCTTTCGTTTTTCAGATTTGAATTTAGTTTGCTATATATTTCATAATTCTCACGTGGTATATTTTGAAATTTGTCCATAAAGTGGTAAGAACTAGCCCTCTAAATTCTCAAATTTAAAAAGAGTGGATCTATCCAATTGAATATAGCTAAATCGAATTAAAATATTAGATATTTTAAATATTATATTGTTATGGACAATAAGACATCTAGATATCTTTATAATTGTATGGTATTATCCACTATGATTACTTTACTTTTGATTTCATCCTAATAAATTTCATACCAGTTAATCATTGTCACTTATAAATTCATGATCTCTCGATTATCTTGCTAGTATAATATTTTGTTTGCATTTCAAACATATATTTGAATTTTTACTCAACTCCATTGACATGGGAGAAGAGAGAAAAAGAAATAGGCCTGGTTTGTTATGAAATAACACGATTTTAATTTAGTTAAAATATCATGTTGGCCATTGTACTTTTGAATTTGTTTAGTTTTAGTTACGATACTTTTAAAAATTTTAGGTTTAAACCTTAAAAGATAATTTTTAGGACAATTTGAAATTTGGTGAAATGACAATAATGGTTTTTCTACAGTAAAGTATATTATGGTTTCTAAAATTTATAGTAAGGCTAACATACTACAAAGTTTTCATAAAGGATCACTATTACAGAAATTGGATTACTTGACGTTTTTCCAATGTCAAGTAGAGGGTATACTTGACATTAATAAAAGCGTCGTGTATTCAACTATCAAGTATAATGTCATAACTTGATACTGTAAAAATGTCAAGAGAAATTATTTTTAACACAATTTCCGTGTCAAGAAATATAATACACTTGACACTTATACATGTCCAGTGTATTAATTCTTGACACTTATTATTATGATTACTCTTGACATTTTTTTATTTGTCAAATATATTTTTACCTTGACACGAAATAATGGTCAAGTAATTTAATTCTTGACACGTTTCCAATGTCATCTATGCTCTTTTTTTTTTCTTTTTTTTTTTTTCCAAATTAAACATTTGAATTTAATTTCCATTTTTCATTTCCTGCATTACATTTGTTCCAATAAGACAATTTCAACAACTAAACAGTTTCACATATTTCAGGTCTACATATCAGCCCGATATATCCAACGTAACAATTGAGAATACTAAAATAAACAATGTCATTCTTCTATTACTCATATCTATATGAATGATTCCAAAATTTACAAGACGAGTCGTACAATGGTATACACTCTATCAACCCACCCCAATATATGATAATTCCAAAATTGTAAGACCAATCTACACTACAAGAAAAACGGGAACTCAAAGGCGTCGGGAGTTAGGTTGTCGGAAGTGACGGTCTCTCCCAGCGAAGTAAAGGACCGTCGGGAGTTCCTCGGGAACTCTCGATGCTGTAAAGGTTCGTCGGGAACTCCCGACGGATCTCCCGACGCCGTCGGGTGGCGTCGGGAGAGGGGTATGGTTTAAACCAGACCCCTTCTTTTTCTCGTGCACATCCAAAATTTTTTCTCTCCAAAAAAACCCTAACCCCCATCGATTTTTTAGCTCGCCGCCCCCCTTCACACCGGTCGCCCTATTTTCCTTCTTCCCTTCACACTCCCACCACTCCCCCCT
Source organism: Benincasa hispida (assembly GCF_027475165.1). Taxonomy (NCBI): domain Eukaryota; kingdom Viridiplantae; phylum Streptophyta; class Magnoliopsida; order Cucurbitales; family Cucurbitaceae; genus Benincasa; species Benincasa hispida. The sequence goes on along the minus strand of NC_143478.1, from coordinate 5,679,085 downwards.
GTCGCCGCCCCTCTTCATGCCTGCCCTTCCCCCTTCCCGCCGCCGTCTGTCGTCCGTCGCCACCTTCCTCCTTCATTGCTTGCAAATTTGTTGTTTATTTTCAAGCTTTCATCAAGGTTCATGCACATCTATTTCATTTATTTTCTCTCATTTTGTATCTTAATTTAAGCCATTGTTTTTAATTTCTAGCATGTTGGTAATGTTTAATTTTTAGCATGTTACTAATGTTGGTAATTAATGTTGCTAATGTTTAATTGCTAGCATGTTGGTAATCTAATGTGAATTATGAATTATGGATTGTTAATGTTATTGTGGATTGAGTTTTTTTTTTCCTTTTAATTCTTAAGGTTATGGATTACTTAATTTAGAAAAAAATATTGTACTTAACGCATTTAATTTTTTAAAAAAGTTTAAAGAATCTACTAGAAATAAAACTAAATTTTGTGTCTAATAGAAAATTGAACTTTAAATTTTGTGTCCAATAGACTTGTAAATTTTAGAAGATGTTGAATAGATGAAAAGCCTATATTAGACACAAAATTGAAAGCTTGGAGACGTATTAAATAAAACATTTGAAAGTTATTAAGATAATTTAAGCGGTCTAGGGACCTATGTGTTTATTTTGCCTTAAGAAATGAAAATTATGGAACTCAATGCTTAATAATACTTTGTACTTTGTCCTCTAATCTAGGTTATTGTTTTGGATTACAAGTTGGTCAGAAAATATTTATTTTTAAGGATGAATAAAGAATGGATTAAACTAAGGAATAAGTTATCAGTGGAGTATAGAGAAGGAGTATCATAGTTCTTAGATATGGCAAGGTTTTATGTAAATGAATCCGGACGAATAAGATGTCCATGCAAGAATTGTATGAATTCAATTTAAGAAAAGATAGATATTGTGGAACAACATCTATTAACATATGAAATATCTCCCTCATATTGTGAATGGGTATATCATGGAGAGCCAGTAAACTTATCAAGAAGTCATACAAGCCATTCAATATAGGATGTTGAAGTAGATAGTATAGAGAGTAATGCTGTCGAAGAAAATGAGATGTTGAATCTTATAAACGATTTACAAGTTCCAATTGAAAACGAAAATGTAAATGAAGGAAGGATTGAGAATAATGAAATGTCCTTTAATGGTCAAGAAAGAGATACCATGAACTTATTCGAGAATTTAATAACTGAAGCACGTAATGAATTATATCCTGGGTGTTTGCAATTTTCGTCATTAAATTTTTTAGTGAAGTTGATGCATATCAAAGTTCTGAACGGCTGGAGTAACAAATCGTTTGACATGTTGCTGGAATTGTTAAAAGCAGTGTTTCCAGTTGGCACCTCTATACCTACTTCCTTTTATAAAGCCAAACGAAAATTGCGTGATTTAGGCCTAGGTTATGAGTCTATTCATGCGTGCAAATATGATTGTGTATTGTATTGGAAAGAGTTTGTAGATTTGCAGTAATGCCCTGTTTGTGGTGAGTCTCGGTACAAAGTTAATGATGGCAAGGGTAAAAAAATACCACCTAAGGTATTGCGTCATTTTCCATTGATACTGAGATTAAAACGATTGTTTGCATAAAAAAAAGGTGCTTCTGACATGAGATGACATAAAGATAAGCGAGTTGAAACGGATCATGTATTGCGACATCCAACTGATGCAGAGGGGTGGAAACATTTTGATCGTGAATTCCCTCATTTCGCTTTAGATCCTCGAAATGTTTGTTTGAGATTAGCTTCAGATGGCTTCAATCCATTTGGAAATATAAGCACTTCTTATAGTATGTAGCCTGTAGTGATAATTTCTTATAATTCGCCCCCTTGGAAATGCATGAAGGAAACAAACTTCTTCATGTCTTTGCCCATACCTGGTCCAAAATCTCCTGGAAAGGAAATTGATGTTTACTTGCAACCATTGATTGAAGAGTTGAAAGAGTTGTGGACAATTGGTGTGCGAACTTATGATTCTGTTGCTGGTGAGTTTTTTCAACTATATGCTACCTTATTATAGACGATTAATGACTTCCCTGCATACAGTGACTTATCTAGGTGGAGTACAAAAGGTTATCAAGCATGTCCAATATGCAAAGAAGATAACTCATCCTTCGAGATAAGAGTGAAAATATCATTTATGGGATATCAACATTATCTTATGGAGAATCATAGTTGGCGTCAAAGTAGACAACATGATGGAAAAGTTGAACGTAGACCTCCATCAGTCGTAATGAATGGAGAAGAGATATTACAACAAATAAATACGCTAAACTTTTCTTTGCTTAGCAAACATCCATCGAAGCAAGATAAAAAAAGAAAGCGAATTCTAAACTGGACTAAAAAAAGTATTTTTTTTCCAACTTCCATATTGGTCCAGACTATTGTTACGACATAAATTGGATGTAATGCATATTGAAAAAAACATATGCGACAATTTGGTGGGCACATTGTTAAATATTGAAGGAAAGACAAAGGATACAACGAACGCTCGATTGGACTTACAAGATTTGAAGATAAGAAAGGACCTACACTTGATACAGGTCAAGAACAGATTTGTAAAACCACACGCAACATAGACATTAACAAATGGTGAACATATTTCGTTTTGTAAGTATTTGAAATCAGTGAAATTCCCTGATGGATTTGTATCTAACATATCACAATGTGTCAATGACAAAGATGGAAAAATATCGGGGCTGAAAACACACGACTGTTATGTGTTGCTTCACAAACTACTCCCTATTGGTATTTGACATACCTACTGAAGAATGTATCCACTGCTATTGTTGAGTTGTGTACATTCTTTCGCGACTTATGTGCAAAGAAAATATGTGTAAGTGATTTGAACTGACTACAAGCAGACATCATAGTCATACTTTGTAAATTGGAGAGAATATTCTCACCTGCCTTTTTCGATGTAATGGTACACCTTGCAGTTCATCTACCATATGAAACCAAAGTGGTGGGTCCAGTTAGTTACAGTTGGATATATCCTATTGAATGAAGTTTACGAACATTAAAACAATTTGAACGGAACAAAGCACGTCTCGAGGGGTCTATAGCGGAAGCATATGCAATGAATGAATCATGGAACTTCTGCTACCGATATCTAAGTGGGATTGAAACGAGATTCAATAAAGATGAACAAAATGATGATAACATTTTTTATCAATATATATTTGGTGAATTTGAATTATTTAGGTAGAGGGTACGACCATTAAGGGCGTCAACTTTACAGACGCTATCAGCGAAGGAAAAGTGTATTGCACATTGATACATTCTCAACAATTCTAAAGAAATAATAGACTATCGCAAGTACATTTCAAACCTTTTCCTTTTCTAAATTCTTGGGTATCTCCTTTGAGATAACATTTAAATGATAAATATAATAGGCAACATTTGAGGTTAATTCGTCGTGAAGCTCAAAGCGCCTCTAAATTATATATAAAACATCAACGCAAATTTTTCGATTGGTTCAAATCTCAGATATACATAGTCATTTTGTAGGCAACGGTAGAGGGATGATTCATTCTTCGTATTCATTTTTAATGTATAAGTAGTTATCAGGTTTTACAACGGCACGAGAGAGAAGATATCTCCGATGATTTCTTTTCACTTGCAATGGGACCTTCATCTGAGGTGCACTCTTACAATGGATGCATTGTTAATGAGGTACGGTTTCACACTGTAGAGCGTGATAATCGTCGAGCTACACAAAATAGTGGAGTCATAGTGGCCGGGGAGATCAGTGAGAACACAAGTGTGGATAACAATTTCTATGGTGTTGTAGATGAAGTATTAAATTTGCAATATGCGAACAGAAAACACGTTTTCTTGTTTAAGTGTAGATGGTTTGACATAGATAACAACAAAAGTAATAGGACACATGTGGATTTAGGATACAAATCGATCAATACATCACACTTTTGGTATGTCGACGAGCCTTTCATCTTTGCTATCCAAGAACAACAAGTATTTTACATTGATGACATCAAACATGGTAGCAATTGCAAAGTTGTTCAAGTTGTCCAAAATAAACGAATATGGGATGTACCGGAAGTGGATGATGTTGAAAACGCACAACTAGATTTACTAGAAATTGTTAGTGGCGTCCGAGTGGATGAAACCATCGAGGAGGTTACTTTATGCAGAGTTGACGTTAATCCTACAGTTGTGGAAAGACCAATTACTATACATGGCGATCATGACTTCATAAACGATGATGATAAAGAACAATTATCTCCCAATTGTTGGTGGCGTCAAGTGCTGATGAATAATTTGAATTAGATTACGATGATGAGTAATGATGTATCTACTAAATTCTCTTTTTCTCTAGCTTACACGTATTTATTGTTAATTTAATATTGTTTTCTCTCTTTTGTGTTTGTATAGGTACGATGTCAACCCCTAATAGGCAACGAGAGGCTGATGAAGAATTCCAGGAGTTATATCTAGGCAACACGGTATCTTCTGTGGGTGATACTTCAGGTTAGTATATTTTGAAATATATTCTGTTAACTGAAATACATCATAAACTGTTTTAATTTTTTTATTCTTCAGATAGTGGCTCAGCATCCAATCAGAAGAAGCGAGAGCATTCGTGGAACATTGAGTTGGGAAAATACGTACAAAAACATGAGAGAATCACAATCGTGATAAATGAGGGGGAGGCAAAACCGATATCTCAACATTCGATTCGGAGTAATTCCATCGGCGTCTCTGTGAGATCCCATTTCCAGTATGTTGTTGTACTTTTGCTGAGGTTCCAAACGAGTTCATAGAATTGGCTAAAAGTCAATTATTGGTAAGTAATTATAAGTTTATTCTTTCACAGTCATGAACATCATCTATGCTAATTCTTCCCTCCCTTTTTGTAGGCTCATTTTGATCTTGATCTGTCCAGTCAATGACTTAACCGTTTCATAGAACATCAAATGCAAAACTCATTCAAAGAATTTAGATCAGATTTGCACAGACATTATAAAAAGTGTGGAGATCCTCAGCAAGCACGTGTCAGTTTGCCTACTTGGCTTTAAAATAGTCCAGAAGATTGGTACTTTTTGTGTGACCGCTTCGAGAGTGAAGCGTTTCAGGTACAATATTTATGGCATGTATCATTTGCTGCATTTACTAATACATCACACTATTGACATATTTTTTTTTCTTCAAATGTAGGAAATGTCTGTGACAAATCGGAAGAATAGAGATAAATTACCGCTCGACCACGTAGGTGGATTGAAGTCATTCCTGCAAATTCAGGCAGAGTTACAGGCAAAGGAGGGTCGAGAAATAGGATGTGTTGACCTATATAGGGAAACACACTCTAAAGATGGCAAGTTTGTGAACGAGGCAGCTGAAAGTGCACATGTAACATTTTTTTTCTTTACTGTCGTATTTTTTTTCACTTTTAACTTTAATCGCTCGTTCTTACCCATTTAATTATTATGTCTAGCATCAAATGTTGGAATTACAATCCAGCCCTTGTACTGTAAAAGGTTCTCAACCACTAATAGGAGATGAAATCTGTGAGACAGCTTTGAGTAGACGACCCGAATATTCAAAAGGTCTAGGTTGGGGGCCTTAAGCCTAAGTCAAGAAGGAGTACCATGTCATCAAGCTCGTCATCTACTCAAGAAAAGGAGGTGGGAATTGATGAATTAAGAATCAATTTCCAACAGTCTCAGTCAAGGATTAAGGAACTCGAAGACGTTCAGAGAAGAATGCAAGAGGATCATGCGAGACAAATGGAAGAAATGAAAAAGATGATTGAAGATATGATACAATCACATAGAGGAGACCCATCAAATTAGGTATGATTACTACATTATTTAGTTGTATAATATGTTGCTATCCTGCAGTTATGATAGCAAAGTTTAGTTATGTCTTAAGTAGCTTTATGCAGTTATGGTAGCAAAGTTTAGTTATGTCTTTAGTTATGTCATTTAAAGCTTCAACACTCTCATATAAATTAGATAAGTATCCCACCATGCCTTGATGTTTCAAAAGCCTAATCACAGCCCCTCAATCTTGCTCTCTCCCTGAATCTCGCTTACAAAGATGCCCTCAGCAGCTTCACACCTTGATTGACATCCAAAGTAATGACTTTTTCCACCAAAGCACCAACTTCTTTGATATTAAACTTGTTCAGGGGAGTAATACTAGAAATGGTGGACATTGGTTTCACAGTCAAATCATCCATCACCATGCCACATCCTTCACAAACCCTTATCCCACATTTCTTTTTGCCTATGTAGTTGCACTATTAAGTGGATTCACAAATTCACAGGCTTGGTTCATAACATACGAACAACTCGAATAAAGATATTTAGGATTACTAGAAACTTTATAGTCACATCTATAAGAGCACATGTATCACTTCATTTGATCAGTTGAAGATTTAATATTAGGCAAAAGTAAGGTAGAGCCAGACAGTGAAACTTTAGGCTTCAAAAGGGTGTCTTTGCTCTGATTTGGTTGTAAATATGTGTCATTTAAAGCTTCAGCACTCTCATACAAATTAGATAAGCATCCCACCATGCCTTAATATTTCAAAAGCCCAATCACAGTCTTTGAATCTCGCTCTCTCTCTGAATCTCGCTTGCAAAAATGCCTTCAGCAGCTTCATATCCTAAATGACATCCAAAGTAATGACTTTCTCCACCAAAGCACCAACTTCTTTGATATTAAACTTGTTCAGGAAAGTAATACTAGAAATGGTGGACATTGGTTTTCTAGTCAAATCATCCATCACCATGTAAGGACTAGAATCTCTCTCTCTCTCTGCCTCTCGCTCTTTCCCACCATGCCTTGCAAAACATATGTTAATTTAATTCAATTTTTTTTAAAATCTTAAAAGGGATCACTATTTTATGCCCTGTTTTAATTTAATTAAGATGTGTAATTGTGCTTTTGTTCGTTCATGCTTGCATATGAATATGATTCATATCATTGAATTTTGTAATGTAAACAACGAATAAGAAATTCTCAACTGTTATATTTATCCTAAACTCATAAGAAATTCTCAACTGTTATATTTATCCTAAACTCATAAGAAATTCTCAACTGTTATATTTATCCTAAACTCATAAGAAATTCTCAACTGTTATATTTATCCTAAACTAATAAGAAATTCTCAACTGTTATATTTAATTAAGACGTGTAATTGTGCTTTTCCTTTTCTTTTGATCTTATTTTTATTATTAAATTAGATGGAGCCTTAACTTGTGATAACAAAGGAATTAAAAGGGAGACTTAAGCAAATTACATAGTAAAGGGGTAGTTAGCCTAATGAGCCCTTCTTATATACTTCTCATGCAAATTTAATTTTTGAAGATGCTGTGTTCGAGAAGTGTTCTAGATGTTTATCGATATAAAATTTCAATGTTTTTGTTTTATTATAGAATGCTGTTCAGAGATGAGCTAGGACAATTGTTGAAGATGCTGTGTTCGAGAAGTGTTCTAGACGTTGTTCTAATTTTATTTCTTTTATGTATTTCTGATATGAATGTTTATCGACTTCGTTTGGATATTGTAATTTTTTACTTGTTATAAAATGGACTTCATTTTCATTTATGTGAATCTTTATTTGGTATAATATGTTTCACAGGATTTCAGATCAAATTTTAAAAAATTACAAACGATATATTAAAATTTAATACTCTCCACGTATATAGGATCCCCCGACGCACTCTAAAACGGCGTCGGGAGTTAGGGGGAACTCCCTATGCATTGTAGCTCGTCGGGAGTTCCTGGAACTCCCGACGCCACGTAAGCATCGGAAGTTCCCCCTAACTCCTGATGCCGTTCAAAAGTTCGTCGGAAGATCCTCTCTCGACGACTGTTTATGTGTTGGGAGATCCTCTCTTGACGAATTTTCCACACTTTCCCAACGAAATATGACGTCGAGAAAAGCCAGAATTCCTGTAGTGCTACATGATGTATTCCAAAAATCACAAGACTAAAATTCTACCATCCACCACACACTTCTTTGAAGTATATAACCTATAATGGTTGAATAAAACATTTACACAAAAAAGGTTTTGGGCATGTCCATGTAGCCACATATACAATTTATAGGAAGTCCATCAAATATAGCGACCTAAATATTCAGCCCATTCCACGCGTATTTCATCCTATTCAAGTTGCGAGTATGAGATCCTCGTATCAATCTATAAAACATAGAAAGTGAAATATACATATTGTTTACTATTTACACTATCTATAATGTTACAATATATATAAGTAGTTTAAAGACATACCACATCTATTATAATATTCTTCTCTTTAGTCATGATTTCTCGCATACATCTCATAGCATAATACCCACGTTCGACAGTTCCCACTTGTAAAAGACACTACAATACAAAGCCAATAATTAATACACATATCATACAGGTGCATTAAATAAATATCATTCTATTAATTTTTTCAATGCTTTTATACTTACCTTTACTGTTTTTTAGAATGTGGTTTTTCGAGTCTTTTGCAAAAAAAATTTCGACTGAAAGATGATCATTGCCCTACATTTGTCAAAGAGTATAGTATAATACTCAGAATGAAATAAACTTTACAAAAAAAAAAAAAAAAAACTTAAGCAAAGTTAGCTTACATATTTGTTATGTATTTGATATCTTCTCGTGAACTTGTTCTCAATGTGTCAAGGTAGTACACCACGTCATCATACGCATCAATAATAGTTAACGACCAATGATCACTAAATAAAATACACAACTAATTAGTATGGAACATGAAGGTAGTTCGTTACATTAAGGTAGAATAGAGTACAAAGAGCTTTCAAGTACAACGATCCCAACACAATTCTACATTGGAACAAAACAGGAAAAGGTAGAACATGAGTATAACTAATTATACTTACCGGGGATTATAAGAAGTAATAACTAATTGACCGTGTTCAGAAGCCATTAATCTACTATGAAGGTTCCGAGCTCTAACTTCTCGAGTATTTTGGCCCGTGGATATAAGAGATGGATCTACAAAAATATACTTTGACCATTTATTTGAATCAACAATGAATGAGTGTAGGTACCTACAATAATAGATCGAACACATCAACTTACTATTAATTAATAAAGTGATAATATATCATAAACAAATAACATTTACTTATGCGATATAAGCCATCATTAATAAAGTCTTCACTTTTTGCATGCTACAAAACTCGATCACATCTTCTCGCAGAACATAACTCTTTCGGCCAAAACCAAAGAGCTCAACAGGTAGTTGGAAGGAAATACTAGTCCCATCGACCATTACCTTTTCAACGTATCTAAGAATAGACTTCAAGGATATTGATAAATTGGATGGTGCACTAGTAACTTCATTCTCTTTCGACATCGTCTTTGAAGCTTTTTCCTAGTACAATAAAGATAGAACATGAGTAAAATGTCCATTCTTAAATAAGATAGAATAACATGGAACTTATGCAATTCACCTTCAAGATTGGTGGTACACTAATAACAATCACTTCCTCGTCCTTTCCCGCATTCTCTGAAACTTTTTCCTAAAACCACCAAGTTATAATTTTATATGTAACTAATAGTAAATTTACCTCATAATACAATTCACCTTCAAGATTGGTTGTACAATAATAGCTTCCATCTCCTTCACCCTCTTACTTTCCTCATGTGTTGTTGTTGTACTAACAACTTCCCTCCCCTACGATATAAATATAATAATACAAATTAAATAAATTAAAAATTATCATAACTAATAGTTGTAACCTTAATGCAGTTCCTTCACCTTCTTCCCTTCCTTAATCTTTCGGATTTTATTCTTGGAGCAACTACCATGCTCAGATCTTAACGTGTTTGGAATTTTATCCAACTCCTTAATGCGCTTACGAAGTGCTTCATTTTCATCAACAATTTTTTTGTGTGTATCCTCTCTTTTCGTTGTATGGAAGTAAACGAAATGTGTAATGAAACCACCCACCCTAGTACACGTCCATCATATATCGGAGTACCCAAGGCTTGAGTCAAAACATCATTCGGTGAATCATTTTTTTTGGAAAGTGGGTCTTCATTCTTTATGATCTCATCCTAAATGGAAATTATATTTATTCAATAACACATATAAAATATTATAATGATTTCATACAAACGTAACATTGGTAATCTTACTATTCGGTTGGCGACTTGTTGGACATCTCCATTGTCATACTCTTATTTTTTGTTTGTCCGAGTTTTTTTTTTCCACATATTGGCTCGTCCAAAATCACATTTGTTGGACAAAGGTAATTTTTTCTGCATAATAAACATATTGTTAGATATAAGAATATTTGTAAAATAGTTAAACTTAAGAATATTCTTACCATTTCCTCGGCAAGATTCGCATAACCTTTTATGGACATCCGATGATTATACTTGTTCTTCTTTCTTCGTGCTTGTTGTTGATTTCTCACTTTCTATATAAATTTAATTATTCAATAAAAATGACAAGAAAGTGGCAAATATTGATGTTCTTAATGAAAAGTTTAATACCTCGAACTCTAGAGATAATCTCTAACAAAAGTTAGGGTTTAACCTTAAAAGGGATAATATACCGTGTCATTAACCAAGACTTGAATTGACGAAATGCAATGCCCGCAGTTTTAAGAATAGCCTTCTTACTTCTACCATCAATTATGAAAGCACCCTAAACATTTAAAAAACTTGATTATTACTTTTCAAGTATAATATTAATATAATACATCAACAAAAGAAAATATACATTCCTCAACAATATTAAACATTTTTTCCTTTAAATCAGTCGGTATACACTTCCAAGATATATATGTAATTGGGATATGATGATGCACAGTAGATCCAATGAAAGATTTTAACTTATATCCATTGTCTCCAATCGACACTCCATCATCATTATATTCAACCAACTTTTTTCTCCTCTACACTCTTAATTTTTGTTACCTCATGCATAATAGTCGGTCCTCGCATTCGCCTTTTCTTTTTGTTTGGTATTTCATGTTGCTTCGGTTCCATATTTTCATTGACATTATCCAAACCAAGTTGCAAGTCTTCATCACTTGCCATCTCCATGGTGTAAGAAATATCCTGAAAAATAGAAAATAGTTTAATTAGGTGTCATATACAACAAAATTATAAAAATTAATTAGTAAGTGAAAACCCACCCATACATTTACTCTTTAGGAATTCATGTGCCTTCACAATAAACTCGTACATATGTTGAAGTGTTCTCATCCAAATCAGTTCTAGATTCAATATCTAACATGGCTTTCGGAATTCCTTGACAATGTAGAGCAGTATCTCCAAGTTCATTGTCATTGTATTGATCCACAAAACCTCTTTGTGGTGGAGTAAGAACAATAGACCATCGATCATCACTTGGATCCTCAACATAAAATACTTGTCTTGCTTGGGATGTCAGTATGAAAGAATCATTCTTCAGGCCTATTCTATTTAAGTCAACTAACACAAAACCAAGCTCATAAGTTTTTATGCCACCATTGTTCTTAACCCAAAACCATTTAAAAATTGCAACCTTAAATGTAATATAATTTAGTTCCCAAATCTCTTGTATCACCCCATAAAAGGATATGTCTCCAATTATAGGATTTATATCTTTTAAGCTAGATACTTGCATTGTTTTGCAATTAAACTAACCCCACTATTTTGTACACTTTTATTTTTGTCATATGACTTTGTGTGATAGTAACATCCATTAATAACATAGCTATTGTATGTAGTCACGATTGGATAGGGACCATGGGCAATCCACCTCAAGTTATCTGATACCTCCACATCTTCCATTTCATGTTCATTTCCAACATGGGAATTAAAAGGTTACATAATTAAAATATAAGTAACAAAAGGTTATGATAAATAGTATATTTAATGTTTTACCTTTTCTCGTAACCAAGATATGAAATTTTGATTATGTTCATCTTGAATCCATTTATGGTTTTTTGATCTACTTGAGAGTTGTACTTCCAATATTGATAACTTGTAGAAATACAAGTTATTTATACCATCTTATTTAGATTATGCGACAAAAAGAAGGAAAAAGTTGTGCCGAACATATAGAAATTGGCTTAGAAACGCAAAAGTTGTAAAGTGTCGTAAGCACACCCACTAACACATTTGCGATGGCAAAATGGAATGTCCAAGTCTTTGTTTTGCAGGAAACAGGTCACCGCAGGCGACGATCACTCAAGGACAAAAAGAGCAACGCATTCGTACTGTATGCGACGGTCAACCGAGAACGAAAAAGAGCAACGCAATTGCAGCGCATGCGACGATCCATCATGGATGGAAAGATCAACGCATTTGCACCGCATGCGGCGATCAATCCTGGATAAAAACATCAATGCATTTGCACCGCATGCGACGATCGATCGTAGATGAAAAGAGCGACGCATTCGCGGGGATTTCTGAAATTGTACAATTTTTTTATTGTACGATCAGACAAATTGAATGTGGAGTAAAGCAGACGTTTCCACCAAACCGTGGCAGAAAAAATAGCTTTTCAGAGCGGAACCACTGACGAATGAGGTACCAAGGTCTATAAATAGCTACATCAATTTCAAAGAGAGAAGGTTGGTCTGAAGAGACAACTTACAGAAAATATGGGGAGAAAGATGAGACAAGGCCGAAACGGAAGTTTTGAAGCCAGAAATTCATTCCCATTCTCGAAGAGAAGCTCTATGCAAAGATCACTTCTACCTGGAAAACAAGCCTGAGAAGGAAGTTCTCCACCACATTCCTCCCACACGCCGACAAGCACATTGTCTCTGATCGGGATCCGTGTCAAGACATTGACACGTTTTCCTTATTTGTTCTCACTTTCTATTCATCAACTGTGTTCATTTCTAATCTTTCATTCATTATCTATAACAAATGCTTTATCGTTATCTTTTAATATCATTATCATGTTCATCGTCATCTCTCTATTCTTCACCATACATTCATCATCCATTTCCTTCACCATGTGTAACTAATTCCCCAGGGTAAGGGGGAAGGATTAAGCGAGCAAGTTAATCCTTGTTGAAGAAATTAGTTGAGTTTAGCTAACACATGCTCAACGGCATCTTCAACCGTGAGAACAGAAGTGAAGATGTCAATCCACCTCTCGAAAGAATATTAGAAGAATGCGTTAACTAAAGCGAGAAGTATTTCTAGAGATGGAAACAACCTTGCGTTCACAACGTTCATCCCTGATTCATCATAGACATATGGGAATGATGCCGACCATTGAAAGGTGTAAGCCAAGGGAAAGTGGAACCTTAGTTGCGTCCTCAACAGGATTGACGAACTCGCGATGTCCTTTCCCCCAACCCATTCTCTTTCAGACACATTTCACAAGAACTGTCACCGCATTCCATTAGATCCTTGCACATCTTCACAGACAGCCTCTATTTGTTTATTTATTTATTTATCACCACATCTTATCTTATCACCGCAATTTATTTTATCATCGCCTTTTATTTTATCATCGCTTTTTATTTTATTATTGCATTTTAATTTTCCCAAAATCATTCATCATTATTTTGTTTCCGGTCGCATATTTCACATTAGTGTCGCATTGATCATCGCAATCCCCGTGTTCGACCTCAGATCATTCTGAGAAACTTGCGTTGGAATTATACTTAGTTCCAGCGCAAGAAAACTTGTGACACACACATACTACACGAATGCATATCAGCATCATTGCATACATCGTTTTAGAACGTAGTATGACATTTATTATCAAGAGCGCATACACACCATCCACACGTCATCATCCACTCCATCACCATCCATTTTCCATTTCTTCCATCATTTGCGGCGACATTACATTCGTTCCGTCCGCCGCAATTAAAATTCATTCAACAAGTATTTGCGCAAATTAAAATTCGATCGAACAAGTTTTTGGCGCCGTTGCCGGAGATTGGAAATTTTTAGTGCTAAATATTTTTGTGATATTTTGCAGGACAAATTTCTGTTGTACAGTCTGTTTACGTGAAGAGCAGGCTGACAGTGCATGAGTACTGGAACAGAACCAGAATTCGACGCCGACCCAGAAATCGAGAGAACTTTTCACAGAAGAGCACTTTAAAATCGTATTAGGAGTAGGAGAAATATGGCAAACAACAATAAAAGGCACGGGGGGAATCAGGGAATGAATCGGCCACCGCAAGACTCAGTCTTTCTGGCCGCTGACCACAACATTCCCATGAGGAATTATGTGGCACCTAATTTATACGACTTCTCTCTTGGTATCGCAAGGCCTACAGTAGATGAGAATGCCAGATTTGAAATTAAGCCGGTCATGCTCCAAATGATTCAGAATACGGGTCATTTTGGAGGTTTACAAGGAGATGACCCGCATGCACATCTGACCAGTTTTGTAGAGATGTGTAACACATTCTCCATCCCTGGCGTGACTCCATAAGGCATAAAAATATATCCTTTTCTGTATACACTTCGAGATGAAGCAAAGAGGTGGGCTCATTCCTTGGAGCCAAATGAGATAAATTCATGGGATCAGTTGGTTGAGAGGTTCATGAAGAAAAATTTTCCCTCCCGTCGTCAACGCAAGAAGACGACGGGAAGTGTTGAATTTTGAGCAAACAGAAAAGGAGACTTTGAGCACCGCATGGGTGTGATTTAGAAGGTTGGTGAAAAATTATCCGCATATCGGGATTCCCGATTGCGTTCTCACAGAGACTTTTTATAACGGCCTGGACAGAGTGAAAAAAGCAATTGTTGATGCCTCTGCGGTAGGAGGGTCTATGGATAAGATGTACACTGAAGCAAAAGTCATCTTAGATCGCATCTCGCGAAATACAGATGACTGTATTGATAACGGTTATAGGGGGAGAGGCATAGAAAGAAGGAAAGCAAAGAGCGACATTGTACTAGCTGATACAATGACCACATTGGCCACCCAAATGGTTGTAGTCGCCTTGCTCCTCCAGACAATGGCTATAAATCAAGGAAATATCTCTCAGAGTGTAGCGCAAGCCAACGCGCTGACATAAGTGGCAGCAGTAAGCTGTATCCAATGCAGAGAGGGGCACTCGGTGGAAGTCTGCTCGTCAAATCCACAGTCAGTATACTCTATCCACAATAACCCATTCAGTAATACGTACAACCCAGGTTGGAGGAATCATCCCAACTTCAGTTGGGGAGGGAACAACATCTAGGGGGGCCAAAGAAATATACAGAACAATCATTCTGAGAATAGAGGCAATCCTCCGGTTTTTCATCATCAGAATCAAAGCAAGGGTAACTGTCAGAGTAGGCAACCGCATAACCAACCATTCTCATCTAACACCTAACACCTCATCCAATACCTCGTCCTTGGAACCACTGCTAAAACAATATATCAAAAAGAACGAGGCAATCATGCAATCGTAAGCTTCCCCCATTAGGAATTTGGAGTACAAGTCGGATAGCTTGCGACCGAACTTAAAAACAGAGCACCTGGTACGCTGCCTAGCAGCTCGGAAGCACCGAAACCAAGTGGAAAGGAACAATGTCAAACAGTGACATTGAAAAGCGGTAGAAAGGCGATTTCCGGCCAATAGTACTAGAATCAGTAGAACGACCAGAAGAAACAATCACCAACAATGACCACTCGATTACAAACAACAAAACCACCAATTTAGAAGCAACTACCACTACGCAGAATGAATTTTCACAGAACCCAAAATCAAAGTCATCGCAAACTCCAACTGTAAGAACATACGAAGAGAGGGACCTCAAAGAACATTTAAACGATCAAGAAGTATGGCGGGATCTTCCACCATTCCCATCTAAGTTGAAAAAGAAAGACGATAGTAAACAATTCAAGAGGTTTCTGGATGTTCTCTGACAGCTACATATCAACATTCCTCTAGTAGAAGCACTGGAACAGATGCCCAGCTATGTGAAGTTTCTCAAAGATATTCTCGCCAATAAGAGGAAGATCGGGAAAAATGAAACCGTCGCACTAACGTATGAGTGTAGTGCTGTCTTCCAGAACAACATCTTCAAGAAAATGAAAGTTCTAGGGAGCTTCACATTGCCATGCTCAATCGGGGGAAAGAAGTCGGAAATGCGCTCCGTGACTTAGGGGCAAGTATCAACCTGATGCCCTTATTAATCTTCAAGAAGTTAAACATCGGCAACGCAAAGCCCTCCACAATCACGTTGCAGTTGGCAGACGGATCAATAACGAATCAAGAGGGTAAGATAGAGGACGTACTTGTGCAAGTGGATAAATTCATTTTTCCAGTTGACTTTATTATACTGGATTACGAAGTTGACACTGAAGTGCCGATCATATTAGGTCGCCTGTTTCTCGCAACAGGGCGAGTGCTAATCGACGTACAAAAAGGAGAACTCACTATAAGGGTCGACAATTAGCAAGTGAAGTTCAACGTTCTCAATGCGTTGAAGTACCCAGATGATATGGAAAACTGCCAGTATCTTGAAGAACTGCAGGAAGATCAATGGCACGAGTTTCAGGAAGAATCGTAAGAAGAAGACTTTGAGGTTGGTGCAATGATGGAGGAGAATTACGCCGCAATATAGATTGACCCAAATTTTGAATCAATAAAGTTATCTGAACGATCAACACAGCGAACTAAACCATCTTTCGAAGAACCACCCGTGTTGGAGTTGAAGGCGCTACCAATGCACCTCAAATATGTTTATTTAGGAGGCAATGACACTCTACCAGTCATAATCTCTGCCTCACTGAGCAAAGAAAATGAGGAAGCACTTATTCAAGTTCTCAAAAAATATGCGAAGGCCATGGGATGGACCTTAGCGAACATTTGAGGGATCAGTCCCTCGTATTGCATGCACAAGATCCGTCTTGAAGAAGGGAAAACAGGATCCGTAGAGAGGCAGCGTCGTCTAAACCCTGTCGTGAGGGAGGTCGTCAAGAAATAAATTGTGAAGTGGCTTGATGCAGATGCCATTTACCTCATATCTGATAGCAGCTGGGTAAGCCCAGTGTAGTGTGTTCCAAACAAAGGGGGTATGACAGTCGTCTTCAACAACAAGAATGAATTAATTCCAACCAGAACAACTATGGGGTGGAGGATATGCATGGATTATCGCAAGCTCAATCTGGCCACGAACAAGGACCATTTTCCACTACCGATTATTGATCAAATGTTGGATCGGGCAGGGAATGAATTCTTTTTCTTCATTGACGGCTATTTAGGGTATATCCAGATCGCGATTGCGTCGGAAGATCAGGAGAAGACAACGTTCATGTGCCCTTTCGGTACATTTGCATTCCGTCGCATGCCATTTGGACTATGTAACGCACCAGCCACCTTCCAAAGGTGTCTGATGACCATCTTCTCAGATTTCCTGGAGGAGTCAGTCGAGGTGTTCATGGATGACTTTTTGGTTTTTGGCAACACTTATGAATCTTGTTTATTAAATCTACAAAAAATTTTCAAGAGATGCGTTGAAACAAATTTAATTTTGAACTGGGAGAAATGTCATTTCATGGTAGAAGAAGGAATAGTGCTAGGTCACAAGATATCAAAGGAAGGATTGGAATTGGACCAAGTAAAAATTGACGCAATATCCAATTTACCACCACCAACCAATGTGAAAACCCTTAGAAGTTTTCTAGGACATGTGGGGTTCTATCGAAGATTCATCCACAAATTTTCTCAAATCGCAAGACCCCTAAGTGCACTTATCGATATTGATCGTGAATATGATTTTAATGATGCATACGCTGTAGCATTCCACACGCTGAGAAATGCAGTCATCACCACACCAATTTTGGTTGTGCCCGACTGGACGCAACCGTTTGCGCTGATGTGTGGCGCAAGTGGATATGCAGTGGGCGTAGTCTTGAGCTAGCGAAAAGACAGAGTTTTGCATCCTATCTATTATGCCAGTAAGAAGCTGAATGATTCGCAAGAAAATTATACAACCACAGAAAAAGAAATGCTGCAATGGTGTTTTCGCTTTTAAAATTTCGAAAGTACCTGATTGAATCGAACGTGGTGGTGTATACGGATCACTCTGCAATCAAATACATCATGATGAAAAAGGACGCAAACCAAGACTGATTAGGTAGGTATTATTCTTACAAGAATTTGACCTAGAAATCAAAGACCGGAAGGGCACTGAGAACCAAGTGGCAGATCATTTATCACGATTAGAAAATTGTGAGGCTTAGAAGAGGGAGAAAGAGATTGAACAGAGATACCCCGACGAGCACCTTATGACGGTATGCATTAACGTCCCATGGTATGTACATATCGTAAATTTCATAGTTTGCGGTCAAGTACCTGAAGAATATTTATACCAGAAGAAGAAGAAGTTGAGACACGAGGTTAAGTTTTATTTTTGGGATGACCCATTCTTGTATTGACTCGAACCTGATCATATTCTGCGTCGATGCATTCCTGAGCACGAAACTAAACACATTTTAGAACTTTGTCATGAGTCCCCTTATGGAGGATATTTTGAGGGTAGCGGACCGCCGCAAAAGTTCTTCAGAGCGGCAATTTTTGGCCAACGCTATTCAAGGACGCCCAGGCCCATGTTGTGCAATGCGACAAGTGCCAGAGAACAGGGTACATGTCCAGAGGGGATGAAATTCCATTGACTTCGATATTAGAAATTGAACTGTTTGACGTATAGGGAATCGACTTCATAGGCCCACTTCTGCCTTCAGAGGGCCATCAATATATTTTGGTTGCAGTTGATTATGTTTCAAAGTAGGTTGAAGCCATTGCATGCACTAATAACGATGTGGCCACGGTGGCAAAATTTATCAAGGAAAACATCTTCGCGCGATATTGAACGCCACGTGCATTAATTAGCGATGAAGGCACGCATTTCATCAACCGCATCATCACCAACTTGTTGATCAAATTTAATGTCAACCATAGAGTTGCAACTGCTTATCACCCACAAACCAATGGGCAGGCAGAAATCTCCAATAGAGAAATCAAGACCATCTTGGAGAAGGTAGTCAGTACCTCCAGGAAAGATTGGTCACCCAAGTTTAATGAAGCGCTATGGGCATATAGGACTACCTTTAAAACCCCAATCGATATGTCGCCATATGCCTTGGTCTTCGAAAAAGCTTGCCATCTGCGTCTCAACCTGGAACACAAGACAATGTGGGCAATTAAAAATCTGAATTTTGATCTGTCGAATGCGGAAAAAGTCCGGAAGTTGCAGTTGAACGAGCTGGTCGAGTGGCGAATGAACGCCTACGAAAATGCCAAACTTTATAAAGAGCAAACCAAGAAATGGCATGACGACCGCATAAGCAAGAGGATGTTCTTCATGGGTCAACAGGTACTTTTATTTAACGCACGTTTGCGATTGTTTCCAGGAAAGTTGAAGTCCTGTTGGTTTGGGCAATTCTGCATCAAGACTATCTTTCCCCATGGCGCAGTGGAGTTAACAAACGAGGATGGAAACAACACATTCAAAGTCAATGGTCAATGAATTAAACCCTACTATGGGGGCAATGTGGAACGACGTAAGGAGACCATCGACTTAGGCAAGCAAGATTGATCGTTTGCGGGGATGCGTTTGCGGTAACATTGGAAATCCTTTTTAACCGCATCCATATCAACTATCTTTACTGCTTTATTTACCGCTTTACTTATCGTTTTATTATTGCTTTATTGAAATTATTTTATTGCTTTAGTGAATTAGTTTCCCTGCGTACTTGAATTTATTTCCATTTCAATCTCAGGTTGTGTTGATTTTAGTTTCCTGTTGAATGAGTATTTGACTGCGTTGACTTAATTTACTGTTGAATGAATGATGTAAGTGAACACCACAATGTCTTATCAATATGCTTTTGGGATAAGCATTGCGATGTTGGTGATACATAGTAATATACATTACACCCGTCCTCCGCAAATATGCATTATGTTGACGGATGTGTTGCATTGGTAGAAATACCTTGCGCCCATCCTCCAAAGTTGTGTTGCGTTGACGGATGTGTCGCACCAGTATATACATTATGCCCATCCTCCACAAATATGCACTGCAATGACGGATGTGTTGCGTTCACAACTAAACATTGTGCTCGTCCCATAAAAAATGATAAAATATTCATGGAGAGGGTAATCGAACGATCGTTTCAGCTCCCAAGGTGAATTATTGCATAGCAGACAAAAGGACGTCCTTTCCTGCTATGTCATAATGGGAGAGGCGCGACAGGCTTTCTGGATTACCAAAGCTGGCCAACGCACCGATTGCGTTGGGCCCATCAAGGCCCAACCTAAAAATCGCCCATCCTCAGTCCATTGGAGTTCACTTTCATTCTCTTCGCGAAAACCCTACCAAAATCTCTCTACGTACCTTGATCGCCATCCATACTTTCTTTCGAGAAAAGAAAATTTTCCAACTTCTTTCTCTTAACCGAACTCATGGCCGAAAAATCATCTCATTCCTCTTCCCAGCCATCATCCCTTTCCCATGTCCCTATCATCGTGCGGGAGGCAGCCTTTCTCTTCGCCCAGCCCAAGCCAACCCCGAGAATCGCCGGAATTCCAGGTGAAAACCTTCTGTAACTGCAACACCGTCCACCCACCATGAGGGGCCGAGCATGGAGAGTGCCCCCTGCCACTAGAGCTGAGTTGGCACTCCCAATACCTTCAACCGAAAGTGAGCTGAAAAGAAAAAACGACAAGGAGGTGTTCGGGAGTATTCTGAGCCATTTAGAGAAGGACAGGTAGTTGTCGGAGGCTGGAGTAGTGAACCAACCCCTGCCAACAGAGAAGAAGTTAGCTTTAGCTTCGCGGAGGATGACCCTCACCATCTCGGATCCTAAGGAGACTGCCCCAACAGACTCCAATGAGGGACCCATAAGAGCTATTCTGGAGGATATGGAGGCGAAGAAGCGGACGGAGAAGTCTGAAGAAAAGGAGAAGAGAAAATTGGAAGAGAAACGGGCCGAGGAAGATGAAGTTGCCCGACTGGAGATAAAGAAGAAAGAAAAAAAGAGAAGCAAAAGAAAGCAACGAAGGCGAGAAGAGAAACGCCTAAGGAAAAAGGAAGAAAGGAGGAAAAGGGCAGAAAGTATGGATGTCGACGGAGAATCAACCACCGCAAGGGTGGAAGTAGGGGTGTCAACGCAAGTTAATCCATCAACGCAACAACAAGCTTCATGGCTGCAATCTAGACTAGTTACGTCAGACGATAAGGAAGATCCTGACATCTCCTATTTAATACGGCGTCGTAAGGAGAATGCGCCGCAAGGGTCCACAAGAGACCCAACAATTTATCAACGCATAGAGAAGAAGAAGGAAAAAAAGAAATGAGAGAAGAAGAGGAGGCGGAGAAGAAAGCAAAGGAGGAAAAAAAGTTACGCCGCAAGGCAAATATTCAGTGTATCAGAGAGCGAAAAAGAAAGGAAGTGGAAGAGTGGGAAAAGGAAAAACAAAAGCATCGCAAGGCGCAGGAACGCATCCAAAGACAAAAATCTCACCTTGCGTCCGCTCAGGAAAAAGACAAAGCAAAGGTGGAAAGCAGCGAGCTAGCGCCAGCCAGGAGGCACCCAATTACCAAGAAAGAAAATGATGATTTATGGATGGAAATGGGTTTCTTTCCTGCACCGGCGCCACTACCAGATCTTATCATCAGCATTATGGTGGAGCATGGGTGGGAATCTTTCTGCCAATGCCCATCCATTGTCATCCCATCGGTAGTGAGGGTCTTTTACCATGGTCAGCTCCACGACACTGAAGATGCAGTGATCGTCGATGGGAGGGTAGTGTCATTCAACATAGAGAACATCAATCAACTCATTAGTTGAAGAATTTCTCGGAATTACCGGGTAACAAATTGATTGATGATCCTACCGAAGAAGATATAGAGGATGCACTGAACGTATTAACGAAACCAGGCACCAAGTGAATGGTGTCCTTAACCGGTATAAAAAACCTCGCCTCCAACCGACTGCTACCTGAAGCGTGCCTTTGGGTCTACTTGGTGAAGAGATGGCTCATCTCAACATTGCATGATAAAACCATTTCAAGGGATAGAGTCATGGCCGCATATTGCATTGCACGCGACATTTCGATTGATGTGGGCCAGCTTCTTGCGAAGTAAATTCGAGGTTATGTTGGCCGCGTGAGAGGCCAATACTTCTTTCCATGGACAGTTTCGAGCCTATGCCTATCTGTGGGCACGGGCCAGCTTCTCAAGGATTCGTCGTATTGCCCCAAGCCTCCACCGAAACGGCCCCTCATCGATTTGAATGTACCGCAACCACCAAGACTCAAGAAATGGCGCCGCAATGACAAAGGGAAGGAAATCATCCAAGGAAGTTCATCGCATTAGCAATCCAATTTACCCTTGGACCCCTTACCCTTTGTCATCCGTTCACCAAGCCCTACAATAAATGAACCCCTTTCCCCTCTTCTCGAACAATTTACCAATATCTTCGTTGCACCCGACTCCAACCCTGCATCACCAGTAGCTTCCACCCTCCATCCATCTCCACCTCACTTTCCCTGCAAACATCGTCGCATGTTGATGACCCACACGGTTTGGGAGCAGGCCCTTCCGCTTAGCCCCAAACCAATGCTGGTGAGACATCTACGGCGCAACCCTCCACCGCATCCCTAGCTGCTGCCCTAAAAAACACGTGGGGCTGTTTGTCTCAAGAGCTATCCTTCTTCCGCCATTCATTGATGGAGTTATGAGAGAGAAACGCAGAGCTACGTTAGGCAATGGTCAACATTCAACGCAACATTTTTACCCTTCGCCTGAATCAAAGAGAGATGGTCGAATGCAACCACGAATACTTCAATTTCTTGACCGCATATTTGCATGGTCTCGTGGTGCCTCAAGATCTACAGTAGCCTCTGTTCTTTCAAGAAGCGCCGCAAAGGGCTCCTCTGCAACGCCCTCCTCACCAAGAGCCCACATCGCAAAGTTAAATTTGGGGGCGTATCACCTTCTCCTTCACAATTTTGAATTCTTTTTGTAGCCATTCAAATTTTTTTTTATAGATAGCTATACCTTTGTATTCTTCTATACATGCTTACAATTTTGTGTTTGCGATCATTATAATTCTTTGTGTACTTAGACAATTTTTATATAATTGAGTGATTATTCTTTCCTTATGTTGTGGCATCTTTATTTATATCATCCTTTGTCAATTTATTGTGGTAATTCCTTTCTTTTCGGTTGCGTTGTTTATTTGCGCTATCATGACGAGCATTATGCGTAACCTTAGCGCAATTTCTTTATATATTGCATTTTCTGCCTAACATTTAGACAATTCATCGCAATAGCTCTACTTTACCTTCTTTATTACAAGACTTTGCTCAAACCTTATTTTCAAAATTTTGACTAAGTGTTTTGTCTTTTCTGTCCAAAATAACACAATGAAGACCTTGCGACTCTCTAAATTTGAGGGTGGGAAAGGTCTGAGTAGATGCGATCAAGCGGATGCGTTCATATTAGGCAAATACGTTCATCTTCAAAAATGAAAAAAAAAAAAAAAACTCCACTGTCAACGCAAGGGAAAATCCCAACCTGATAAGAATTAAGTTGTGAAAGGAACCTGCTTGTAGTTAGATGTTCGCATGACACCCGAGGGAGCAAGCCAAAACGAAGGTAAGTTACCAGGATCGACGCAATACAAAAAATAAAATAAGAATAAAAGAGACAACTCCACTGACCTGCTAAAGTTAAAACTTGGCTAAGGATCAAGAGTTGAAGTTGAGCTAGGTACACAACCGAAGTTGCATGCTCGCATGACACCCATGGGAGCAAGCCAAAATGAGGGGTATAACCATGATCAACGCTCTCTATAGAAAGACGTAAACCAGGCCACCGCATAAAAGGCGCACTTCGTTGTTTTTATAAGAATAGGAAAAACATTCTTTTCAAAACAAGAAGAGAACTTTGAGCAGAGGTTTGTCTTAGGTAAGAATAAAGTAGAGCATGCTGAAAAGGTGGATTACTCGGAGTAGTCGATCGACGCAAAGTTAGGATAGAATTTGAGCTGAATTGCCTTAGCAGAGGATATGCTTGAAGACAAGCATATATCCAAATTTGGGGGTGTGATAACTTGTAGAAATACAAGTTATTTATACCATCTTATTTAGATTATGCGGCAAAAAGAAGGAAAAAGTTGTAAAGTGTCATAAGCACACCCGCTAATCCCTATTACGATGGCAAAATGGAATGTCCAAGTCTTTGTTTTGCAGGAAACAGGTCACCGCAGGCAACGATCGCTCGAGGACAAAAAGTGCAACGCATTCATACTGCATGTGACGGTCAATCGAGAACGAAAAAGAGCAACGCAATTGCAGCGCATGCGACGATCGATCATGGATGGAAAGATCAATGCATTTGTACCGCATGCATCGATCGATCCTGGATAAAAAGATCAATGCATTTGCACCGCATGCGGCGATCGATCGTAGATGAAAAAAGTGACGCATTGCGGGGATTTCTGAAATTGTACAACTTTTCTATTGTACGATCTGACCAATTGAATGTGGAGTAGAGCGGACGTTTCCACCAAGCCGTGGCAGAAAAAGCAGCTTTTCAGAGCTGGACCACCGATGAATGAGGTACTAAGGTCTATAAATAGCTACATCAATTTCAAAGAGAGGAGGTTGGTCTGAAGAGAAAACTTACAAAAAATCTGGGGAGAAAGACGAGACAAGACCGAAAGGGAAATCTCGGGAGCAAGAAATTCATTCCCATTCTCGAAGAGAAGCTCTGTGCAAAGATCACTTCTACTTGAAAAACAAGCCTGAGAAGGAAGTTCTCCACCACATTCCTCCCACACGCCGGCAAGCACATCGTCTCCGATCGGGATTCGTGTCAAGACATTGACACGCTTTCCTTATTTGTTCTCACTTTCTATTCATCAACTGTGTTCATTTCTATTTTTTCATTCATTATCTTGTAACAAACGCTTTATCGCTATCTTTTAATATCATTATCATGTTCATCGTCATCTCTCTGTTCTTCACCATACATTCATCATCCATTTCTTTCACCAGGTGTAACTAATTCCCCAGGGTAAGGGGGAAGGATTAAGCGAGTAAGTTAATCCTTATTGAAAAAATTAGCTGAGTTTAACTAATGCATACTCAACGACATCTTCACCTGTGAGAGCAGAAGTGAAGATGTCAATCTATCTATCGAAAGAAGGTTGGAAGAATGCGTTAACTAAAGCGAGAAGTATTTCTAGAAATGAAAACAACCTTGCATTCACAATGTTCATCCCTGATTCACCATAGACATATAGGAATGCGGCCGATCACTGAAAGGTGTAAGCCAAGGAAAAGTGGAACCTTGTCACCGCATTCCATCAGATCCTTGTACATCTTCACAGACAGCCTCTATTTGTTTATTTATTTATTTATTTAACACCGCATCTTATTTTATCACCGTAATTTATTTTATCATCGCTTTTTATTTCATCATCGCATTTTATTTTATCATCGCATTTTATTTTATTATCGCATTTTACTTTTCCCAAAAAAATTCATTATTATTTTGTTTCTGGCCGCATATATCACATTAGTGTAGCTTGATCATCAAAATCCCCGTGTTCGACCTCAGATCACTCTGAAAAACTTGCGTTGGAATTATACTTGGTTCCAGCACAAGAAAACTTATGACACGCGTATACTACACGAACGTATACTACGAATGCATATGAGCATCATCGCATACATCGTTTTAGAATGTAGTATCGCATTTATTATCGAGAACGCATACACATCATCTACATGTCATCATCCATTTCATCACCATCCATTTTCCATTTCTTCCATCCTTTGCGACGACATTACATTCGTTCCATCCGCCGCAATTAAAATTCATTCAACAAGTTTTTGCATAAATTAAAATTCGATCGAACAAATTTCATCATATGTTTCCTCATGAAGAAAAAGAAAAATGTTTAAATATAATTATTTTCAAATTCATGTATTTAATGAAATAAATGGATCCAAGTCACAATAACTTACTTTATATATGGTTGCACATCAATTGTATTCTCTAAGACATATCGATGAACTGGGTATAAGAGATCTCGTTCAGGTATGTAAGGAACTCCACTTGATAATGGTCTACCAATTTTTGAATTGCCTGGATTGTCTCTTAACTTTTGACACCCAAATTCAATAGGATCTACTCCACATAAAAAATCCAAACAAAATTCAACTCTAATATATAACTTTCAGTAATACAACCTTCTGGATGATGCCTATTCCTCACAGAGTTTTTAATCACTTTCATGAATCTTTCAAAGGGATACATCCATCGCAAATATATAGGCTCACAAAGTTTGACTTCTCTAACAATGTGTACTGTGAGATGCACTATTATTGTGAAGAATGGGGGAGGAAAATACTTCTCTAATAAATATAATGTAATCATAATGTCTTCTTGCAGCTTCTTTAATTGTATAACATTTAGGGCTTTGTTACATGTAGAATTGAAAAAAAATACACAGGCGAGTTATTGCATATTGAACATATTTTGGTAGCACAGATCTGATGGCAATAGGGAGCAATTGTTGTAAGAGCACATGACAATCATGAGATTTTAGACCATTAAGTTTTAAATCTTCTACTGACACGAGATTTCTAACATTGGAGGAGTAATCCTCAGGAACCTTCATTTCTGATATCGTCTTCAAAACACAACATTTTTCTTCTCTAGTAAGAGTATAACAAGCAGGGGAAATGATATTTTTTTTATCTCCATTAATAGGTGTAAGCTCTAGTCGAATTTTT
Source organism: Benincasa hispida (assembly GCF_027475165.1). Classification (NCBI taxonomy): domain Eukaryota; kingdom Viridiplantae; phylum Streptophyta; class Magnoliopsida; order Cucurbitales; family Cucurbitaceae; genus Benincasa; species Benincasa hispida. The sequence continues at coordinate 5,652,363 of NC_143478.1, read as the reverse complement.
AAATCAACTAAATCACGTCTAACATTCAATCCGTCTTTTGGTTATCCAGAATATCAAGAAGTGTACCTATGATATTCATGCAAACATTTTTCTCAATATGCATCACATCTAAGCAATGTCTAACATGGAGATATTTCCAATAAGGGAGTTGGAAAAAAGCAAACATCCTATTCCAACAACCTTTGGTACTTCCTTCGGTGATATTTCTTTTGTTCTTTTTTTTTTCTCTTTGAAAATCAAAATCTTTAGTTTTTTTCAAATTCAACCTCCCCATACAAAGGTTCTAGAATACTTCCAAGTTCTTTATGATCATTAAATGATTTCTTTTGACATCGAAAAGAATGATTTTGTGCTAAAAATTATCGATGGCCAAGATATGCCGTTTTTCCCATGAATGAAACTATATTATCTCCACAAATTGGACATGCCTTATAACCTTTGACACTACATTCACTAAGGTTTCCATATGCTGGAAAATCATTGATCGTCCACTATAGATCTATTCTTAAGTTGAATAGTTCCTTTTGATAAGCATCATAACATTGAACACTACTTTCCCACAGAAGTTTTAAATCATCAATCAATGGCTCTAGGTATATTCCAATGTCATACATTGGTTGTTTTGGACCTTAAATCAATATTGATAACATCATAAACTTTTTTTTTTCACACACAACCATGGAGGAAGATTATAAATGACCATCACAACTGGCCAACAACTATACTTAGAGCATATATCACTATGTGGATTTATTCCATCTGCTGACAATGCTAAACGAAGATTCCTAGGTTCAGAACTAAAGTCCGACCACATGGTGTCATCTAATTCCAAGCTGAGGAATCTGTAGGGTGACGTAATATATCATTCATTTCTCTCTCATTAGCATGCAAAGTCAGGTTTTTAGCACATTCAACACTTCTAAACATCCATTGAAAATGTGGTATAGGAGGAAAATATCACATTATTTTGGCAGGGATTTTCTTCTTCTTATTTGTGTCTTTACCATATTTCCACCTTGACTCACTACATTCAAGACACACAATTACATTGCCATATTCCTTTCATTACAAGAAAAAATCATTAGGGCGTGCATGTATCTTTTCATATTCCATTCATACTGCACCTAATGCTTTCTTTGCTTCATACATTGATGTAGGTAGGTCATTAGTAGAATGAAAGATATCCTTTAATGCTTTTAGTGGTTCTGAGAAACTAATGTCACTCTATCCATATCTAACTTTTAAGTTATACAACTTCACTAATACAGACAACTTGGTAAATGTTTTGCATCCTTCATACAATGGCTTATCAGCACATTAAGCAACTTTTTGAATCCATTGAGATATTTTGAAAATTACTCATGAGTAATTTCAACCATTTCTTTTATATTTCCAACATCATTCTCTTGATACCAACACTCAGGGGATTTTCAATGCAAGGATGAACTAGGAAGTTCCTCATCATGCCAAAACCAAATCTTATAACTTTCATCAATCCCATTAAAATATAAATTGGTAAAGACATATCATTGCTATTATGTCTTTGACAATTTTCACATTTCAAACAAGGACAACGTATAGTAGTATTATTTTTATTGGAAAAATCTAAATTTGATGAAGTTTTCCACACCCAACTCAAATTCTTTAGATAATCTACTCTCTGTCATCCATGATTTATCCAAAAAATTATAATCTATAATAAGTTAATCATGGAACTACAAAAAATTATTGCAATAATTCAAATTAGATAACTCATACAACTTATAAAATTTGTGTGGAATTGATATTTATAGATAACTTAAGAATCTTTATTCGCAGAAGGTGATTGAAGAAATTATTTTTTCTAACCTCACAAATTATATAAAATAAAACAACGATTTAATATAAAATCCTCTTTTGTTAACTAAACACATGAAAATAAAAATCCATACAACCAAGTAGATCAGCAAAAATAACATCCAAAACATAAACAATCCACCAAAATTTGGTCCAAATAATCAAACATTATTATTCCAATAGAATCATAAAACCCATAAAACCAAGCAGATCAGAAAAATATCGGCAATAATAATAATAAACAACCAATCTAATCTAATAACAACACTCCAACCAAACTCAAAAGTCCAAACTGCATCCTCAAACTAAAAAAAAAAAACGTCACATAACAAATATATACACATTTCAATTATAAAAAAAATACACATAACAAAAATGCAAATGAAAGTTCTAAACTTAGTTTTTTAATTTAAAAAAATATATAAAAAAACTTACTCATAGACGATGAAGAACCCTAAACGGCAGTGGACGACGAAGAACCCTATACGACAGCGGATGATCCGTCGAATGACAAAAACCCCAGCAGCACCACGGACGGACGATATCGGATTCGCACGGCCAAGCTTGGACGACGGACGACCTTTCGCACGACCAGGGTTTGGGGTTGGAGAGAAATGCGACGACTGGAGAAAATGAAATGATAAATTTAGGGCTTTTCACTAAAGTAAGAAAAATAAATTATTAGGCAATTATTTTTTTATATTTTACTTACCATGAAAAAAAATTCAAGTAAGAGCTTCTTCACGTGTCAAGTAAGATCTTATATTACTTACACGAAAATCGTATAAAGTAAAGGTTCGCGTGAAAATATCCAAAATATTTCATCAATCTCCGTTTTTTTAACCCTTTTACTTGACTTTTTTTGTCCAAAACCATATTACTTTAGAAGTGTCAAGTAATGTAGATTTTTTAGAAGTGGATATTTGTAATAGATAGTAAAATAAGGAAAAAAAATTAAAATATATCACGTCTTTGAAATATTTGCAAATATGGAAGCTCCATTGTCTTGTCTTGTTGCAAATACTTTTTTTTATTTCCTTTTTTCGATTTTTACTTCTTCCTTTCTGCCTTTCTTATTATTTTTATTATTTTATTTTCTTCCTCCAGTTTTGTTTATTCCCTTTCTTTTTTTTCCCTTTTCCTTTCTCCCGTTTTTTCTTCTTTTTTTTTTAAATTTATTTTCTTTCCTTCTTCTTCCTTTTTTATTTTCTTTCATTTCTCCAGTTTTTGCTTCTTTTCTTTCTTTCTTTCCTTTTACCAATTTTTGCTTCTTCCTTTTTTTTAAAAAAAAAAAAAATTTATTTTGTTTTTGCTTCTTCCCTTTCATTTTTTTCTTTTCTTTTCTTTCCTTTCTCCAACTTTTGCGTCTTCCCTTTCTTATTTTTTTATTTTCTTTTCTTTATCCAATTTTGATTCCGGGTCTTGAACATAGTGGTCACAGTTTCTTTTTGGAAGAGAGGACTCAGTCATAGTAGGACTATGACTTATATTCATTAGAGAAAATAGTAGTAGTTACGGAGTTAGATGTACCTATAGGGGCATAACGGTTATTGGCTCAGCTGTACTTACGAGTGCTGTGAAGGGTTATCGCACTGTTGATTGGTTGATATGGACACATAATATATCTATGGTAAGGAGAATTCAACTATCGGTGTTTAGTAGAGTGTCTGGCAGTTAATGGATGGTGGGTCCCATGACTAAAGGGTTTAGTCAGTTGTTCATGTACCATTGGAGCTTAGAGCTACATGTCCATAAAGTTCCCTTGGTAGCTCAATGGATTCAAGTTGAGAATCAGTTCTTGGGGTAGGTTTGAAATGTTCAAATTGACAAGAGAAAATTCGATTATATATATGATATGATTGGTATGACGTATGAGATACATCAAGTGGAGGATTAATGTAAATGAGATTTACATTATGTACCATGAAATAGAAAAAGAGCTATGGTTTCTATGTTTTATGAGATGAAAATTAAAACTATAGGTTATAAATATACTATGGTAAGTTGGTTGTCATATATATTTATAATGATATTAATTATTGGACAATTATCTTTTTTTCTCTAATTACCAATTGAGTAGGAGGTTATTGGTTGCCTCATGGTAACTGTGAGATAAAAGGAAAAATGTTTTCCTAAATTTAGTAGATTTGCTAAAGTTGTTGAAAGAGTTTCCATTCTTGGATTTACTCACGGTTGGCTGTCAAGTGGATTAAATTCACTAAACGATAGCTGAAGAGAGACTAAACAATCGTGGAATGACACTACATGATAGTTCATTCAACTGGCCATTAATTAAATAATCACGGAGCTTTTGCTAAACGATCGCATAACATTTGTTAAATGATTGGGCATCGTCTATACGATAGACCTCTGTCATCTCCCATTTGCTCAATCGTTTACACGATTGTTCTTCCTTTGGTCTCGTCCTCTAACCATGTCCACATAGAGTCCACACTTCTAGATTCTCACACAAAGAATACCAAGGTAGCCATTGTGGTGGTGTCGTACTCAATTCGACATAGTTCGAAGTTTGTGGAGGTCGTTCATTGAGTTTGCGGTGTTCGTGTGGTGATCGCTGTGATCGTGTTGTGTTGCGGTCGAAGTGTTCGAGCGTTCATGATTGTTGTCTTACTAGTTGAACGAGCGTTTGTGATCAAGGGAGATTGAAGATGAATCTTGAAAGGTATGAATAATTCTATCCCTTGATCTTCTGTTAAGCATGTTTTAATTTCGTTTTATGTATGACTGGTTAGTTTCTGTTTGTTGATTGTAATTGTGTATGTTCAAATATGAATGGAATTTGGAACGATCATTCCGCTGCTCATGGAAATTCTCATGTATGATATCCTTCAATTGGTATTAAAGCCAGGTTCTTCTGATATTCCAAATTTCACTTCTATGTTGAACTTCTTTTACAGTCGTGGTGGGTTTTCTACATTTTCGTTTAATTGTTAAATGCGTTTGTGGATGGTATTGATGAATGTTTACGTGTTTAATTGCCTCTGTTTAAAGCTTTCTTTAAATTATAAAGTGTTAATTTGTAAGATGTTTTTTTGGCATAATTAACATGCTATCGAGTTTGTATTTTAAAGTGTTTGAGTTTTTCGAGTCGTTCGTGGTAAAGTTTCGAAGCATAGAGATGTGGTTCTCAGCAAAGAAGAAAACCAAAGTCGTGTCATGTAGCCTCAGGTAAACGATCGTTGGGATTTGGCTAAATGATCATGTATATTTTTCTATGCAATCGTGTAGTATTTACTAAACAATGCTAAACGATGGGGTAAAGTGTATGCTCTATTGCGAAGCATTGGTTGCCCGATCGCGTAGACGCTGGAGGTAAACGATCGTGTAGTTAGCATGCTCATCGCAAAGTCACTACCTACACGATCACGTGGTAGATGATATTTAAGTGCTTACTCAGTGATCGTTTAGACAATGATGCTTCATCGCATCGTTATCGTTTAGACGATCGTATAAGGCTTGTGTTGCGAAGCGCAGTGCACGATTGCGTACCTCGTGCTTCCTCGTGTAGTAAAAGGTGCACGATCATTACTAAACGATAATTTAGCTCTGGAAGCGTAGGTAAAGCATTTGCTCTTACGTGTAGACGATCGCGTTGGAGTTGTTGGGATGATGCCCTAAACTCTCGTGTCCTGTAGTTTGTAAACAAAGTTTTGTACGAACACTTGTAATGTATAATATATGATATTTTCTTCATTACTTGTCTTTGAACATTGGATGTTTTACTTTCTTTACCAAAAACCAATAAACTAAAATCCATGATTGACATTATATTACTTAAGCATATATGTGGAGACATACAGGTGGATCATGTCTTAAGTGATAACCAAAAATGGTCTGTAGTATATGGATATAGGAGGGAAACTTTATCCTGGTAACGCTACCGATGCGGCCGCTCTGTAGAATAGTTACAAGTGTTGTGACTTGTTACAGATGGTCTGATACCGATCATTCGTGTGGGGACATGCGAGCGAGGGCGTTCTACACAAAGAGTTTGTATAAAACCTGACCACAAAGTGTTAACGTCTCGTTATATAACGTTATTCATGATAGAGACTTCACTTCACTAGAATGACCGTAGGTAATATGACCTCAATCCTGAGTGAGTTGGGAACTTCTGCCTTTGAAGGGCGATCCTTTGATTTGTATGGGTGCGCTGGCCAGTTCACCGACTCAAACCTACCACTTTGGGGATTCGTCTGATTTGGGAGCTAGGAACTCAGCTACACAAGATGTAATTTACTCTTTCCCCGAAGTAGGAGTAAGTAGATAGATTACTCCTTTAAGGGCTGATCCTAGGGCTTGAACGATGTGGCACCACACACCTTCTCATGGTTGGAGAGGTGTCCACACATAGTAGGACTATGTTGTATTATTCATTAGAGGGATCAGTGGTACTTAAGAAATTAGATGTAACTACAGGGGTAAAACAGTAAATTGGCCCAGCTACACTTATGAGCATCTGTGAAGGGTTATCGTATTGTTGATTCGTTATATCCGATCAACATATAAATATATATGTGGTAAAGAGAGTTCAGTTGTCGATCTTTAGTGGAATGCCTGGTAGTTAACAGATGGTGGATCTCGTGGCTAAAGAGTTTAGTCAACTATTCACGTACCGTTGGAGCTTCGAGCCTTAGGTTCATAAGATCCCCTTGGTAGTTCAATGGATTCAAGTTGAGAATCAACTTTTGGGTCAGTTTGAAATGTTCAAATTGACAAGAGGGAGTTTGATTATATAAGATATGATTGAACTGGTTAATTATATATGATATGATTGACTTTATATATGAGATATATTAATTGGAGGAAAATGAATATAAATATGATTTATATCTAGTGGAGAAGAAAACATTATGGTTTATATGTGATATTAAACTATAGGTTAAAAAATATATTTATTATTTTAATTTGACAATTATGGGATAATTGTGCACGCCGTTTTCTCCGTAACCGTGTGTTAGTTGGAAATTTCAATCAGTTTTCGTAACTGAAGAATAAACTGAAAATCAATTTTATTTTGCAGAAGATCACATAATTTGCTCAAGCAAAAGTGTATATTGCCCATCGCTTAGTAAACTGAGAGACTATGCGATAGCTCAAATTTACTACACGATCATATACACGTGTGTGCATCTTTCTAAACAATCGCCTACGTTTTACTAAACGATCGTCTACACGATCGCAGACTGTTTACTAGACGGTAGTATACCTTCATCTAAATGATCAAGCACTGTCTATACAATAGACCTTGCCCTTCTCCAACTTGCTTGGTAATGCTACATGATCTTCATATCCTCCTCCTCTCTACAAAATTCTAACATATCTCACTCTTTGGATTCTCACACCGAGAATACCGAGGGTTCCAAGTGGTAGTGTCATCCCCATCTTTGTTTTGTTCATGTGGAGACCGTTCATGAGTAGACGATCGAGTGTTAGTGAATGATTGTTTGACGGTCCAGCGAGAGCGAGCGCAATCCCTTGGAAAGAACGAGATTTGCTATGGAGAAAGGTTCTTCAACTAGTACGTATCTCTTCTCTTTGTTGTTTTTTTTGTTCTAAGCATGCCGGTAATTTTGTAGTAAGATGCATATCTGTCTGTTTGAATGTAAATGTGGTAATTCTGTCACAATGTCTTTGGAATGATCCGCTTCCACTCAGAGGTACTCTTGTATAAAAGTTCCTTCAGGAGTTTGGTACACGATCAGTGGAGACGCAGACTTCGACTGGATAGTTCAAGACCCGGTTCGCCTGTGTGAACCAGAGACTCTTTGCATTTGTAATAGTTAGCTTTAGTTTTTGAGGATTTGAAGCAATTTTAACCGATTCATCAACTTTTGTTTAATATACATGAGATGTATGTGGTTTATATGGCATAATGTATGACATATAGATTTGAAACCCACTTTAGGTTGTGCAATTATTAATGCATCATGTATTATAAGTGTTATAATATGACATGATGAAATTACATGAGAGCATGTGCATGCATGATGAAATATAAGAGTTATATTTATGCATGCAGTAAGCATATTCATGCATCATCTTTATATTATAAGCGTTATAGTATAAGGGTGTATGGAAGCATATTTTTCTTGGTTCGTTGCTTGTTTGTATTAGAGTTATATAAAAAGGTAGCAATGAATGAACAATACATGAAGCATGACACTTAGGCTGTTTATAAAAGTTATGAATGCCTTGTATGTGTTTCCTTTGCATTGTGAATGGTTTTGGTTGTTTCTATTATAAGCATTATAATAGAAATTAGAACTAAAATCGATAAGAAAGAGTTGTGTGCGAACTTAGGGTGAACTGATGTTTTAAAAGGGTTTTAAAATTGGATTGAGATAAACCTAAGTTCAAGGTTCTAATAGGATTAGCAACCTAGTTTAATCTTTTTAAATCGGTTTAATAGGATTAAATTGATTCGAATAAAAGAATAAAATTGTATTAAATCTATCTATAAGGGACCTTTTGTCTAAGGCGGGTTCTGTCTACACTGGGGTACTTAAGCAGACAGAAACGGAATACCCCTACTTGCGAACCTACCTGGAAAGGTGAATTAGATAGATTTTTTGCAAGCATGCGACAGTTGGTCAAAGACTCCGTTAAAGAGTTTAATGGATGATGATCAAAAGCTGTTAGACTCTCCAAGGTAAAATGTACTCTTGGACAAACCTAAAAAGTCACTTAGTGAAAATTCTTAGCCATGTTTTTTTTAAGTAAACTAAACCATAGGTTATAAAATACTCAGTGGAAGGAATAGATGTAATCTGATATGTCAATGATTCCACTCACGTTTCTCCCTGATTGTTTCACGCCGAGAGATTTATGCTTGGCCTCATGGTTCCCTGGGAGCATCCCCCTTCGGATGGTGTTTACACGAGTCAATATCAAGGTGGATGGAGAGAGTGTTTATAGTAAGTGAATGAAAAGTATGTGTCAACATATCCTATAGTCTCCATCATTGGTTTGCACTATGAGATCATTCTGTACTCCCTCGTGGCGCCCTAGAAGTGTCCCCCTTCGAATGGGTTCTGTGCAATTGGTCAAGATCAAGGTGAACTCCAGAAATAGATAGGGTCGCTTGAGTTTTTTCCCCAATCGTATTTTTTCCCTTTGGATTGGCTGCTTAGGGCGGAACTCTAGGGCCTAAAATGGCTGGTCTATGTACTTCAATAAAGTCTGAGAGCTTGTGGATCCACCTAATGGGGTAAGACCTATAGGGTGTAAGTGGATCTATAAACGAAAGCGAGATGTAGACGGAAAGATGCAAACCTTTAAGACTAGACTCATGATAAAGGGTTATATCCAGGTTGAGGGAGTTGACTATAAGGAAACTTTCTCACCTGTTGTCATGCTAAAGTCTATCAGGATACTCCTATCCATAGCCATATTTTATGATTATGAGATATGGAAAATGGACGTTAAGACTGCCTTTCTTAATGGTAATCTTGAGGAGACCATCTACGTGGCTCAACCAGAGGAGTTCGTAGTTTCAGATCAAAATCAAAAAGTTTGCAAGCTTAATAGGTCCATTTATGGGCTGAAACAAGCATCTCGATCATGGAACATTAGATTTGACAGTGCGGTCAAGTTGTTTGACTTTGATTAGAATGTTGATGTGCCTTGTCTTTACAAGAAGATCATCAACAACTCAGTAGCTTTCCTGGTACTGTATGTGGATGATATCCTACCCATTGGGAATGATGTAGGATTTGTGACCGACGTTAAAACGTGGCTAGCTGTCCAATTCTAAATGAAAGATTTGGGTGAGGCATAGTACGTTCTAAGGATCCTGATTATTCGATATCGTAAGAACAAGAGGTTAGTCTTGTGTCAGGCATCGTACATCGATCAAATATTGATCAGGTACAAGATGCAAGATACCAAAAGGGGTTTGTTACCCTTCAGGGATGGAATCATTTTATCTAAGGATCAATGTCCTAAGACACTTCAAAAGGTTGAGGAGATAAGACGGATTCCTTATGATTCAGCTGTTGGAAGCTTAATGTATGCAATGTTGTGTACCAGACCTAACATTTTCTATGCAGTAGGGATTGTCTGTCGTTATCAGTCTGCGGTCAAGATGATCTTTGAGTATCTTCAGAGAACGAGAGAGTACATGCTCGTGTATGGAGATAAGGATCTAATCCTTATAGGATACACAGACTCTGACTTTCAGACTGATATAGATTCTTGTAAATCGACATCGGGGTCAGTGTTCACTTTGAATAGAGAGGCTGTACTATGGTGAAGCATCAAGGAATGATGCATCGCATATTCCACTATGGAAGCCGAATACGTAGCCGTTTGTGAAACAGCTAAGAAGGTTGTTTGGCTGAGGAAATTCCTTGTAGATTTGGAAGTTGTTCCAAATATGGATTTGCCGATCACTTTTTATTGTGATAACAATGGGGCTGTGGGAAATTCGAAGGAGCCTCAGAGTCATCGTCGAGGCAAACATATCAAATGAAAATACCACTTGATTAGGGAGATTGTGCATCACGGTGATGTGATAGTCACGAAGATCGCGTCGGAGCATAACGTTGTTAATCCATTTACAAAGGCTCTTACGGCTAAAGTGTTTGAGGGTCACTTGGAGAGTCTGGGTCTGCGAGACATGTGGCATCTTGTCTAGGGCATGTGGGAGATGATACTGGGATATGCCCTAGTTTATTGTATATTGTACTTCTATTTATCTTGTATTGTACGTTAGTTTCCCAAGGCATTAGGACAAGTGGGAGATTTTTGGGATTGGTGTCCTAATTCTCCTGAAGTCTCATAGTTTGTAATCTATACAAATTATTATGAATAAAATAAGAGTTATTTTATTTGACATTTATTCATATCCAATAAATAAAGCTCCATGGTTATTGTATGTAAACTTAAGTATGTATATGAGATATACAAGTGGATCATGCCTTAAGTGATAAACTAAATAGGTCTGTAGTATAAGGATTAAGGAGGGATATCTTATCTTGGTGACACTACAGATACGACCCTTTTTTTTAGGTTTGCAAGTGTTGTAAACTACTAGAGATGGTAGATCCTGACCATTCATGTGGAGACATGTGAGCGGAGGTGTCATATACAAAGAGTTTGTATAAGACCGAACCACGAGATGACTAGTCTTTGTACATAACGCCATTGATACTGGAGACTTACATCTCATCTAAACGACCATAGGTGACATGACCTCAATCCTGAGTATTTTGGGAACTTCTACCTTTGAGGGCAATCATTTGATTAGTATGGGTGAGATTGGCCAGATTGCCAACTCAACATGCCTACCTTTTTGGGACTTGTCTAATTTGAGAGTTGGGAACTCAGTTACACAAGATGAAATTCACTCCTTCTCCGAAGCAGGGGTGAGTAGATAGATAGCACCCTTAAGGGCTGATTCCGGGTCTTGAACATAGTGGTCACAGTTTCTCTTTGGAAGAGAAGACTCGGCCACAGTAGGACTATGACTTATGTTCATTAGAGGGATTATTGGCACTTAAGGAGTTAGATGTAACTACATGGGCATAACGGTTATTGGCCCAACTGTACTTATGAGTGATCTGTGAAGGGTTATCACACTGTTAATTGGTTGATATGGACACATAATATATCTGTGTTAAGGAGAGTTCAACTGTCTGTCTTTAGTGGAGTGTTTGGCAGTTAACGGATGGTAGATCCCATGACTAAAGAGTTTAGTCAGTTATTCATGTACCATTAGGGCTTCAAGCTACAGGTCCATAAGGTACTCTTGGTAGCTCAATGGATTCAAGCTGAGAACCAGTTCTTGGTGTTGATTTGAAATGTTCAAATTGACAAGAGGAAATTCGATTATATATGATACAATCGGTATGATGTATGAGATACATCAAGTGAAGGATTAATGTAAATAAGATTTACATTAAGTACCATGAAATAGAAAAAGAGCTATGATTTATATGTTTCATGAGATGGAATATTAAAACTATAGGTTATAAACATACTAGGGTAAGTTGGTTATCATATATATTTATAATAATATTAATTATTGGATAATTATCTCTTTTCCTCTAATAACCCATTGAGTGGGAGGTTATTGGTGGTTTAATGGTAACCATGAGATAAAAGGAAAAATGTTTTCCTAAATTTAGTAGATTGGCTAAAGTTGTTGAAAGGGTTTCCATTCTTGGAATTACTCACAATTGGCTGTCAAGTGGATTAGAATCACTAAACGATAGCTAAAGAGAGACTAAACGATCGTGGAGTGACACTACACGATAGTTCACTCAGCTGGTCATAGCTAAACGATCATATAACATTTGTTAAACGATTGGACATTGTCTATACGATAGACCTCTGTCATCTTCTACTTGCTCAACCGTTTACACGATTGTTCTTCCTCCGATCTCGTCCTCTAACCAAGTCCACATAGAGCCCACACTTCTGGATTCTCACACTGAGAATACCATGGTAGCCATTGTGGTGGTGTCATACTCAACTCAACATAGTTCGAGGTTTGTGGAGGTCGTCCGTTGAGTTTGCAGTGTTCGTGTGGTGATTGTTGTGATCGCGCTATGTTGCAATTGAAGTGTTCGAGTGTTTGTGATTGCTGTCTTGCTAGTTGAACAAGCGTTCATGATCAAGGGAGATTGAAGTTGAGTCTTCAAAGGAATGTATAATTCTATCCATTGATCTTTTATAAAGCATGCTGTAATTTCGTTTTATGCATGACCGGTTAGTTTCCATTTGTTGATTGTAATTATATATGTTCAAATACGAATGGAATTTGGAATGATCATTCCGCTGCTCATAGAATTCCCCATGTTTGATTACCTTCTCAAACTTAATAAACATCCATAAATACACAAAAAGTCTAAGTTCAACGGCAAAACGAGCATAACCAAACTCTACCCACCCCCCATGACATGCCCAACGCTAATAGACAAACAGACAATAAAAACAAAAAATACATCAAAATCCAATTGATGTCGCTCCACAATATCTAATTTTTCCTAAATTGAATTCAATTCTTGCATGGACATCTTATTCGTCCAGAATCATTAATACGAAACTTTTCCACATCTAAAAACTTAGATACTCTTTCTCTATACTCCACTGATAACTTGTTCCTTAGTTTGATCTATTCTTTATTCATCCTTAAAAATAAATCTTTTCTAACTAACTCGTAATTCAAAACAATAACTGGCATTAGAGGACAAAGGACAAAGACTACTCTTAAATCTTCGAGGGCCCTTAAATTAATTAAAACAAAATATTGAAATGCCTTCTCAACTCTCTCTCTTCATCCACAACATTCCATTGTGTTTTCAATTCCCTCATACTACTAATCAGTAGAAATGCATCATAAAATAGCCAAAAAAAAAAACTATTGACATTCAGGTTTAAACTATTGAATGTTAAAAGGGCAAAATAGTAAGTAAAATTGAAAACCAATGTCTAATATTTTATTTATCCAACAAAACAACAAGGTTCAAAGATGTCTTTTACAAGAAGTTGGGTCCACTATCTATTGAAAATATTGATTGTTGAATAGTAGGAGATAGGAGGTGAATCGAAATTCAAATTGCTAAGCAAAATCCATTGGTATAGGTGCAGAGGAGCTTTGTTTTGAATAATGTAGTAATAATTTTTAAATGGAGAGAAATCATACATAAAATTAAATTCATTGGAGAGAAACCATACATAAATTTAAAATGAACAGTTGCAAATACAGACATTAGACCCAAAGTATTAGCAGATATAACGTAATATAAAAAAACATTGCAATTATGGCCAAATTTAAATAGTCTGTCAGTGATAAACCATATTACTGGTAGGAGTCTATCAACGATAGACCATATCACTGGTAAGAGTCTATCAACGATAGAAGTCTATCGCTGATAGACTTGTCTATATTTGTAATTTTTTTAAATGATATTATACACTTGGTTATTATTCCTAAAAATGTTGTCAATTTCAATTACCCAATTTTTTTTTAAAAAAAAAATAAATGATTTATTAGACAAAACGAAACATTGTTCGACGATTTTTTAAATGTGTTATACTGAAAACAAAATTGAAAGAACCAATTTGTCTAATTTTATACTGAAAGAACCAAAATAAACCATTAGATCGGCTTGAATAGATTTTGTTTTTCGGTTTTTGACCTTTTTGTTGCACTCATCTTCTGGAACGATCATTTTTCATGAAACCAAAACCAAAATCCACGCCAAATGTATCGTATACACTACATCATTGTGAAAATGTTGAGGTTCAATTATTAAGCCAAACTTTAGACTTAGCCATGCTCGGGTATGTAATGCTCTAAGTTGTGAGAATAGGTCGTGAAAGTCTTGATAACTAGTCATGTGTGATTTATAATTGAACTGATCTATTGGACAAGCAAGCAGTATATATTTTAAACAAGACGAGTTTGCAGAGAGTGATAAGTAAATGATGTGCGATACAAATTCTATATTAGTTAGGAAAGAAGAAAATTATGATAGTTGATGAAAGATCATCGTTATTGACATGAGATTAATATTTTAAACCAAATTATAAGCAAAATCCTAAAGACTTATGTCAGGGATGAACAAGATCACAATCTAATACTGCCATCGTAAAAATATAGATGTCACTTGCATGTAAGCATAAGAAATAAGCATGTTGTTCCTTCAACTAATTTATTTATTATATTTTCTTGTTTGTCCCTTTCCCTTTAACAAATATTTTTGAATTTCTCTTCTTCCATGAATTGTAGAAAGGAACTAAAATGTTTATCGGTGAGAGATTTATGCAATATATTCATGCAGGCCATTTTGGGGTTTGTACAATTAATTACAAAGTAGTTTCTATTATTTCAAAAAACTGAAAAACAAAATCAATTCAAGCCGATCTGATGGTTTAATTTGGTTCTTTTAGTATAAAATTCGATATAGATTTTGAAAAATATCATTATAAGTAAATAACAAAAAAAAATTCATAAGGGTAAGAACAGTATAAGAACGATCAAAATCACAAGAAATTATAGAAATTGGAGAGAAGAGAACTCAAAAAAATATGGAAACGATGATGAACTTTCCAGCGGTGAATGAACTTTACGAACGAAGGACGATGGCGAACTTTCCTACCACATCTCTCTCACTATCTCTCTTTCTCTCACACACACACACAACAGACCAGCTTTGCCTTCTAACCACCAGAACTTTTCGACCGACGGGCCAACTCTCTCTCTCTATCGACGGCGAACTACAACAATCCTATCTCTCTCGCGCTTAGGATTTCAAATTGGGGGAAGAATAAGGCAGACGATCTGCCTTCTGCTCGATCTTCTTTTTATATCAGATCTCCTGACGACTATCGAAGGTCGTCCATAACTCCCGACAGGTAATGTCCCACCATCGGGAGATAATTCTAATCTCTCGATGAATTGTATACGTAGTCGACAGTTATTTCTAACTCCCGACGTGCCCCTTACGTCATCCGGGGATACCCTATCTCTTGACGGCAGATTTAAGCGTTGTGAGAGCCTCTTTTTCCTTTAGTGAACAAAAGCGCAAAATGGTGGGGTGTGTGTGAGCTTTTTAGTCATTTACCCATATAGTTATTACTGGTAACTACTATTAGTGATATTTGGCACTAATTTTGTGCCATATCCTTAATATATTTATCCTTGTTCTACATCTTTTATTATTTTAGGTTTGATTGTTATTTATGCAACCAACCCTTCACAATGACAAAACGAGTATGACTCAACTGACATAATGCTTATACTATCAATCTTGAGAATCGATTCCCTACCCATACATTTGATCTAATACTTTTGAAAAAAAAAACAATAACAAATGAGCATTATGGACTAAATTCTGAATTATGGAACGTTTATGGAATAAAATTAGATTTTGAAAGGTTTTACATTTCAATTTTCATAAAAGGAGAGTACTTCAAACAATTTACAAATTATAGTTTTATGTTTTGGATAGTACAATGAAGGTTGATATAATTAGTTCAACCAATTAAAATTTTGATCACCCTTTAATCGATGACATATGTGGTTAACTCCATAAACTCAATATTTATGAATGTATATGACTCGAAATGATTAGGAATTTTTATAGAATATGCCAACTACTATAATATAATAACCTTCAAATATTGCAATATTTATCATTTAAAAGATTTCTAAAAATATTGAAAAGAATTATTTTTCCTATCAAGTAACTTCCATGCATGCAACTAGTTGCCAAAAATTTTTAAAAAAAAAAACGAAAGAAAAAAAATCTATGTATATGATTGATGGTTTAAAAACAAAGTATGAAAAAGAAATAACGTGGAAATATATATATGTGTATGTATGCATGCCAAACCTTTTCTGAAAAACGAAAAATGGAAGGAAAAAAAACTCACTATGCAATGAAAAGTTTATTTTATTGTTTTTATTTATTTTAAAAACAATAATTTTTTAAAAAAAAAATCTATCCGTTAGAGCAGAAAATAGAAATGGAAAAGGGAAAGCAAAGGTGGAAGAAGAAGGAGGTGAGTCACCACCATTCTATTAAGAATTGGTTTGCTCTCCACCTATCATACAGTGCCATGTGTAATATTCTTATTCCTTGTATTATTATTATTTTATAACAATATTAGGACAAGATGTGTATAAAGGAAATAGGGTTGTAGGTATTCCTTATTCATTCAATACAAGAAGAAACAAAAGGAAAAAGTCCAAAGGACTAAGAAAATTCCCAAAACTCTTCATCTTCAACATGGTATCAGGCCTCATGGTCGACGCCACACTCACCGAAAATTGCTCCTCCGCTGAATCGGTAAAATTCTTCACACTACCTCTCAACCAGCTCTTGAATCAACTCACCACCAAGAAACTCGAACGCGGAAATTTTATGTTGTGGAAGATACTTGCACTGTCGATCCTCCGAAGCTACAAGCTCGAAGGACACCTTTCAGGTTAGATACTCTGCCCACCGATGTTCATCCAGACGACCTCTGAAGTAACGTCCAGCTCTCAAATGGTAAGTGATGACAGAATCAGCTCATCTATTGAACGATAACTCAATCCGCAATATGAGGCATGGCTTACTGTTGATCAATTTCTGCTAGGATGGCTATACAATTCCATGGCTCCAGATGTAGCAGTTCAACTCAGGGATATGAGAATGCCAAGGAACTGTGGCAAGCTATTCAGGAACTATTCGGTGTTCAATCACGAGCTGAAGAAGACTATTTAAGGCAGTTGTTCCAATAGACAACAAAATGTAGCCAGAAGATGAGTGAGTACCTCAAATTGATGAAGATGCACTCCGAAAACCTTGCACATGTAGGTAGCCTAGTGTCGACTAGAGCTCTAATCTCACAAGTCCTCCTTGGCCTTGATGAAGAATACAATCCTGTTGTCGTAGGCATCCAAGGTAAACTAGGTATTTATTGGTTAGATATGCAATCTGAACTACTATCTTATGAAAAACGACTTGAGCACCAAAATTCTATCAAAATACATAGCTCCTTTGCACAACAACCTTCTGTCAATGTAGCATTTAACAGGAATATAAATGGAGGGAAGCCACATTTCAATCCTTCATTCAATGGTAATAGGTAGCAGGGGAACAACTCCAAAGGCAGCAACACTAATCATAATCCATTCAGTGGACAAGGGGGTGGTCGTGGTCGAGGAAGAGGTCGAAATAACAACTCAAACAGACCAACATATCATGTTTGTGGGAAGTATGGTCACTCAGCCCTGGTATGCTATCATCGGTTTGACAAGGAATACTCTTAGAATGCTGGAAAAGGCAGAGGGAATCATAGGTCAGTCGACCTCAACAGTAATACTATCGCCCTGTTCACATCAACTTAGCCCTCTAATCTCTTTATAGCCACACCAGAGACATTAATTGATCCGAACTGGTACATTGACGGTGGAGCTACTAACCATGTCACTCCAGATTATAACAACATCAACAATTCAACCGAGTATGGAGGTAATGAACTGGTCAATGTAGGTAATGGTGAACAATTACACATATCTCACACTGGTCAATCTTGCTTATTTGATGGAAGGAAGGGATTTATATTAAATGATGTCTTGTGTGTGCCTAACATAGCAAATAATCTGATTAATATATCAAAGTTAGCTCATGATAATGTTGTAGTTGTTGAATTTCCCACTGATTGTTGTGTCATTAAGGACAAGGATACGGGCAGAACACTGCTGAAATGGGAGCTTGACAGAGGGTTATATCGACTACAATGGGTTGAAGTGCTACAAGACAACATCAAGAGCCGAGGAACTGCTCTGTACAAAAATAAGAACTCGACTTCCTTAATTCTATCAGGAGTTAGGATCAATGTAGTTGAATCAAAAGTTGTCTGACATAGGAGACTAGGACATCCATCAGTGAAAACTTTAGATTATGTTATTAGAGAATGTAAATTACCAGTAAAATCGAATGAAGGAAAAGAATTTTTTCATTCATGTCAATTGGGAAAATCCTGTGCCTTACCATTTCTTGACTCTCAATCTCGGGCTTCCAATAAGTTTGAATTAATACATACTAATTTATGGGGACCAGCCTCTATTGAATCTACTGATGGATACCGATATTACATATCATTCTTGGATGATCATAGTAGATATGTGTGGCCATATCCTCAGAAATAGAAAAGTGAGACATTGGCAGCATTCCATCATTTCACTCAACTAATACAAACTCAATTCAATTATGGAATAAAGATACTACAATCAGATAATGGGAGAGAGTATGACAAATACACAATCTCTGTGAGTCCAAAGGTATTTTAATCAGAAAGTCCTGTCCCTATACTTCTACACAGAATGGCAGAACTGAGCACAAGCATCGGCACATCATAGAAACTGGACTCACGCTCCTTGCACAGGCATCCATGCCTCTGTCCTTTTGGTGGAAGGCATTTTCAACAGCTGCCTATCTTGTTAATGGCATGCCTACCACAGTACTATAAGGTAAATCACCCGTCACCATAATGTTTGGTTATAATCTTGATTTTCTTAATCTCAGGAAATTTGGGTCTGCCTGCTACCCATACCTACGGCCATATCACAGTAAAAAATTCCAATTACACTCGGAGAAATGTGTGTATATTGGTCCCGACTCATATCACAAAGGGTATAGATATCTCAGTCCATCAGGCCGGATTTATATAAGCAGACATGTAAAGTTTAATGAAAGAAAGTTTCCATTTGCATCCCAGTCGTGCACCACGATCCCCAGACGACAGGTCAAGCAATCGCTAAACAACCATCGTTTAGCACGGTCGCCCAGACAACAGGTCACGCAAAAAACACCATGATTGCTGAGACAACACGATTGCTTAGAACGATCGCCCAAACGACAGACAATGCGATCGTTCAGTCCCCATTGTTTAGAACGATCGTCCAAACGACAGACAATGTGATCGTTCAGTCTCCATCGTTTAGAACGATCACCTAGCCGATAGACAATACGATCGTTCAGCACCCATCGTATAGAACGATCGCACAAACAAAAGACAAAACGATCACCCAGTCTTCATCGTTTAGACCGATTGTGAAGGCCAAAGACAAAATGATCACAGTGAATCGATCATGGACATTCCATCGTCCAACACGATCGTCCAGGCGACAACCCCTCCCATATCTACTCCTATCACTGAGTCATTAATCCCGAGCTCCAACTGATACTCAATACCCTGGCTCAGTCACCGTTCCTCCTTCAAGTAAATCCATACCAACCTACCATCCAGACCATACTTCAAACTCCACAAACCAAACAACCTCACCCAAATATGCGTCTCACCACAGCCCATTGGAGTCCCTGCTTCAAACCAACTCAGAACGACATACCAGTCCAACTATACCACACATATCACATCCTACCAATACCTCAACCTCTACTAGCCCACCACAGCCCACCATCTCCACCCGCCCCCACCTGCTCCCACTCATCCAATGATCACCCGAGCGAAAGCCGGCATTTTTAAACCAAAAGCCTGGATAACAAGCAAAGCCTCAGATTGGTCCCAAACAGAGCCCAGCAGAATTATAGCAGAACTTGCAACCCCTCAATGGAAAAAAACGATGGATGTGAAATAAGACCTGGACACTGGTTCCTCCATTTCCATCTCAGAATATTGTTGGGAACAAATGAATATTTCGACTCAAGCGGGACATGGATGGCACAATGAAGAGGTATAAGGCTCAACTAGTAGAAAAGGGCTTTCATTAACATCATGGAGTCGACTTCTTTGAAACCTTCAGTCAAATAGTGAAGTCTTCAACAATCTGAGTAGTCATCAGTGCTGCTATGTCACACGGCTGGACTCTGAGGCAACTTGACTTCAATAATGCGTTCTTAAATGGAAAACTAGCTGAGGATGTATATATGAGTCAACCACTCGGGTATGTCGGCTCTCATTACCCGAATCACGTCTGTAAGTTAGAAAAAGCAATATATGGTCTGAAACAAGCACCACAAGCCTCGAATACAGCCCTCAGCTTAGTTCTCACCAAATGGGGATTCTATCAGTCTAGATCAGATACCTTCCTGTTCATCTACCGTACGAAGGGCTCTGTCATATACCTCATTGTTTATGTTGACGATGTCATTATCACAGGTAACAATACTCAACTAACAGAACAACTCATACAAACACTTGATGTACAATTTGCATTGAAAGATTTGGGCCAACTTTGGTATGTTCTGGGAATCCAAGTTCACTATCTTGACTCAGGTTTACTGATAAACCAATCGAAATATGTGG
The DNA here is from genome assembly GCF_027475165.1 of Benincasa hispida. Lineage (NCBI taxonomy): Eukaryota > Viridiplantae > Streptophyta > Magnoliopsida > Cucurbitales > Cucurbitaceae > Benincasa > Benincasa hispida. The sequence continues at coordinate 5,631,738 of NC_143478.1, read as the reverse complement.
ATGATTTACTACATAAACTTCAAATGTCTGATGTGAAACCGATGCTCTCGCCAACTATCCAAGGTAGGAAATTGTCAAAAACTGATGGACAGACCCTCTCTGAACCATATATATATCGCAGCACTATCGGAGCCGTTCAGTACTTAATGCATACACGGTCGGACAACACCTATGCTGTCAATCAACTAAGTCAATTTCTTAAAACTCCAACTGATATTCATTGGCAGGCAGCTAAAAGAGTACTTAGATCTATCAGTGGCATAAAACACTATGGACTCTACTTTCAACCAAGCCTGAATCTACATATATCTACCTATTCAGATGCTGATTGGGCATCCAATCTTGATGACAGGAAATCAGTGGCTGCCTACTATACATTTGTAGGGAGTAACATCGTCTCATGGTCCTTGAGGAAGTAAGCGGTGGTCGCAAGGTCAAGTACAAAATTTGAAGATAGGCACTTGCCCATGCCACATCCAAGGTCCTCTGGCTTCAACAACTACTAAGTGAGATGGGGTTACAGTCAAACACTCGACCGACCATATGGTGTGATAATTTAGGAGTAGGAGCCTTAGCTGCCAATCCGGTGTTTCCTTCTAGAACCAAACATGTTGAAATTAATCTTCACTTCATCAAAGACCATATTCTAAAAGGTAACATCAACATTCGTTATGTGCCCTTGGCCGACCAATTTGCTGACTGCCTCACAAAACCACTCAACAACACACACTTCTATACATTACAAGCCAAACTAGGAGTACTTGAAGTACCCTCCAGTTTGAGGGGGGATGTTAGAGCAGAAAATAGAAATGGAAAAGGGAAAGCAAAGGTGGAAGAAGAAGGAGGTGAGTCACCACCATTCTGTTAAGAATTGGTTTGCTCTCCACCTATCATATAGTGCCATGTGTGATATTCTTATTCCTTGTATTATTATTATTTTGTAACAATATTAGGGCAAGATGTGTATAAAGGGAATAGGGCTGTAGGTATTCATTATTCATTCAATACAAGAAGAAACAAAAGGCAGAAGTCCAAAGGACTAAGAAAATTCTCAAAACTCTTCATCTTCAACTCTAACAAATGGTTTTGTAATTTTCCAACCAACAAATAAAATATAAAAAGAAAATAATGTGTTTGAAATTTTAAAATAAAAAAAACATCTAAATTAATAATTAAAAAACAGTAATAACTATAATAAAGATATTTTACCCCGTTCGGTAACTATTTAGTTTTTAGTTTTATTTTTTAAAATTAAGTTTATTTCATCTACATTTCTTGCAATGATTTGCATTTTTTTAAGTATGGTGGTTGAATTTTTAATCATATTCAAAAAACAAAATCAACTTTTTGAAAATTACTTTTTTTTTTTTTTAATTCTCAAAAATTGACTTGATTTTTTAAATCATTGGTGGAAAGTAGATAACAAATGAAAAAAATTTGAAGGTAAAATTAGTGTCCATAAATTTAATTTAAAAAAAACATAAAAAATAAAATGATTACCAAACGAAACCAAAGTTATTTTAGACATTTTAAAAACATACTTTAATTGAGTTCATTTGTCACAAATCTTCACTTAAGTTTTAAGTTTTCATAGAGACTAGATCGAATTGGTTCGAGTTAGCTATGCCCATAAGTCAAGTGACCAACTAACCCTTCCTCGAACAAACAAAATCGTTACAATAATAATACCACTAAAATTAACCATTTTTCAACTTCGAATGAATCTACTTTTAGCTTTTATTTTACTTTTTTCTAAATATTATTATCAATATTATTTTTAATCATTTCCCACCAAGCACATGATATCTAATAATTATCTTGCCTTCAGATTGGTTATCTTGGAGAATTCAAAATCTTAGTAAAAGGTAGGGATACAAAACTATAATCACGATTAAAATAAAGTTCGATTTTTCATTTTTCTAATTGTTGTATTAAAAAACTATACTCAATACCTTTTAGAATTAATATTATTGTCTAAAGTTTCAAGGTATGTTTCAATAATGTTCTTTAATTTTTAAAACCTTCAAATTTACTATTGAATTTTAAACTTGTTTCAAAATAGGTTTTTTTTTTTTTTTATCAACTTTTATGTGAAAACGAAAAAAGAAAAATGAAATGATTATGACTTGTAAAATAGTGGTACTGTGGCATTAGTCATATGTTTTTTTCTTTCGTTTTTTAATTATCGAACTAAGCTCACTTTGATGGTAGAAATGTAACAAAAATTGAGAAGTCAAACCAATCCAAATTGATCTAATGTTTTGGTTTGGTTTTTTAGTATAGAATTGGACATCTTTATTTGCATTTGGAAAAAACCAAAAAGTATTGGTTTGGATCGATTTTTTATTAAAAAAAAAAAAAATTAAAATCGAACCGATCCAATTGTATATATATACACTTAAAAAAAACTATCTTTTAGTATTATGATGCATGTATATTTGTTGTTTAGAAAAAGTACCAATTATTATGAAAGTGTATATGTTTTTTATTTAGAAAAGTGCCAAGAAAAAAAACAAAAATGTTAAATTTCAAAATATTATATATATAAAGAAATATACCCAATTTTAATTTTAAATTAGCAAAAATGATCCATTGAAAATAAAGTGATAATAAAAAAATAAAAGAAAATACAAAAAATCGAGAATCAGACCGATAATAAACTGATCCAAATAAAACCAATTCAATGGTTTTGTTCTTTATTAGACATTGGTTTGGATTTCTTCCTTATAAAATCAATTGGTTTGATTTAGTTCTTGATTGATCTCAAAAACGATAAAATCGAACCGACTATCATCTCTATTTAATAGCTGTTTTAATTATATCACTAAACTTTTTAATATATATTTAAATTATATCAATTCATTCACTTATTCAAATTGAGAGTGAAAACTACTCCATTTGTTAGTTAATTGTTTTTTTATTTGTTATGCAATTAACTTCTAGAGACTGTTGCTTTCAATTGTCCCACTCTCCCACTTTTTATTCTTATTAATTTATTTTCCTCACTAAGTTTGTTTTTTATTGACTCATTTTTCCTTCGAATTTTTCAATACGTTTTTTTTTTAATTATTATTATTATTTTTTACGGTGCGGGACTTTTCTTACACTATGTGGCTTGTGTAAATTAAAGTCCCCACCATATCATTGAAACTCTTCTCCCATATTTGTTTGTCCCTCTAATCGATACCATGTTTTTAACTATGATTAAAATGCTTTTTTATTATTATTATTTTTTATTATTTTATAGCTCACCACGAAAATACACTCAAGAAGCATTTATTTTTCGATTAATCTTCACACCATTTATCTTTTTTTTTTAAAACTAAAAAGCTAATGGAAATATTTCATATGTGGAATGTTTGAAGCAACAAAAATCTAATTCAAAATTAAAACTATTACTTATATCATATGTACCATTATTTTACAAGTCATCATCGTGTCATTTAACTATCTTTATTTTTAATCGAAACATTGACAAGATAATAATTCTAAAACAAATTTAAAATTTAAGGATAGAATACACTTTTCAAAATTCAATAGCATTATTAAAAACCTACATTGAAGATGAAATATAATTGGGTATACTTTAGCCATGCTCATACACCTAATTTAACCTAACAAATATAAAATACTTACAATCTCAATCGAACAGTCTGGCTCGACCATGTGAATAAAAGTGAAAGTGTATTATTTACAGTTTACTATTTATATTATTATTATATATATATATAAAAAAAAAAAAATCTTAGTTGGGTCATTTATTATTATGATTTACCAGCTGTATTTGCTTTAACGAAAGAAATAAAAAAAAAATACAGAAAATATAAATAAAGAAAGAGAGAAGGAAAGGATTGAATAAATGGGAATTTTAAGAATAATAATGGAAAAGATAAATGTGAGACAAAATGGGTGCCTAAAAAGAAGCGCCGAAATTAAAAATAAAAAAAGAAATTATAGGGGTTGGGTTTGGGTATGTGAGATGCGAGGCAAATGTAAAGCGGAGGGCGGGGAAAGTATGTCACGCCCGCTGCGCCACCCGCACCTCCCGCTTTATTTAATTTTAATTTTATTTATTTATAATTTTTTAATTTATTTTATTTTTGAATATATATATATATATAATAATAATATTATTATATTTGGCCCAAAGGGAAGAAAAGGCGGGAGCGGAAGGAGGGAATATTTAAAAGTTCCAGTCCTCGTTTAGACGTATACACGCGCCAAAGCCCCATGAGACGACGCCTACGGCTTCGACCTCCAAAATAATAATAATTTATAAATTTAGTCCATTAAAAAATAATAATAATAAATTTTAGGAAAATTTTCACACTTTATCGGTGGTAGACTTTTATTAGTTTCTATTACTAACTATCCGTCTCTATTAAAGAAAATTAAAATGTTATTATTTTGTGTAAATAATTTCTCTAACTTTTCTAATTTTGAAAATCTTCCTAAATTTTAGTTTTTTTAATATTTAAAAATCTAACATTTTCATTTTATGTAAGGTAATTATGTATATTTTAAAAAATCAAGTTGAATGATTAATTTTTTAAACAATGCCATTAAATTGCACTTATCTTCATATACACCTTCAATTGTGAAGAAAAAATATATATACATGTCTAAATGCACAAAAAAGGGATGCACCTAATTATTTTTAAAAAAAAATCTAAAAAAAACGTGTATAAAAAATCCAAGTTCTTTTTTTTTTTGTTCTTTTTCATTTTTTTTTTTTACATTTTTATTGTTTAATGATTTATTGCACACACCAAGAAATTTATAAAGTAAGCTTTGTAATTTTATTGTGTGTGCTATGTGGATAAAATTGAAACTATATTGTAGTTTTTCAAAATATTTATGAAATATGATATTTAAAAAATGTATAAAAAAATATTGTGATTTTATAATAATTATATTATCTCTCTTCTCTTCTTTCCATTCTCACGAATTCCGATAATCTTTACTCATGACTCACATTTTTCTCTTTCTTCTTTTTATTTCTATTCTCCTTCTTTTTTTCATCTAATCAATTTAATCAATTATAAAATCCAATTATTATGGATCAATCGACTTTGGATTTATTTTGTTAATTTCTTTTTTTTTTTTGGAAGTTCTAATTTCAATTTGATTTTATGATAGGGAATGATAGTCCGTTTTAAATTTCATTCGTTTTTTGTGGGAAAAAAAAAAAGAAGAGAGGAAAACAAAAAAGAAAAATAAAAGATTTTGGTGTCAAAATGCTCTTGAATCAATTGGTTAATTTAGAACATTCAAATTGAACCATTTCATTTATATATATTTTTTGAGAAATATCACTTATATACCTTTAAACATGATGTAAACCCAATTAAACATTATGGAAAAATCTAAAAGTGATCAAATATTGTAAATAAAGCAAACTTTATGGTTCGGTACAATTAGAAACAAATGCTAATATATGATTCAATAATTACCAATTACTTAATTAAATTTGTAACATTTATAAACATAAAAGCTCAAATTCGTATTATTACAATTTTACACCTCAATTTGAGTTTTGTTTCAATTGGTAACACTTATTACTTTTTTATTTTAATTTCATGATAATCTCCTCTATGAATTAAAAGAAAACACAATTTTTTTTACCTACAAAATCTTTATTAGATAATTTGATTAAGAATCAATAATAATTTTAATTATAAATATTTCGAATTTGAGTATCGTCTTTCATCATAGAGATCGATTAACAATGGCGGTTGAAGGGGTCGAATCCCCAGTGGAAATATCATATTATATACAAAATGGAAAGTTCATGGATATGTTAGACAATTGTATCTTATTAGATACAAAACTAAAATTTAAAGGTTCATTAGATACAATTTTGAAGTTTTAGAGACTAAACTTGTAATTTAATATTTATATATTAAATACATCAATTAAAGTCTATAAGTAATATTAATTATAAAATTACAACAAAAATTCATAAAATTATTCAATCTAATATATAAGGAAATAGAAAATTTTGAAAATATTCATTAAAGTTACTTAAAATATACACTATTCGGTATATCTATTGCACCTCCACCTACTCCTAGGTGTAGAAAATGTTCGAATAGAATCAGCTAAATTTGATGGACCAACATCTAAATCATAATATCCTGAATCAAATGTTGGCATCATCATCATCATCGCACTAACATAACTAGTCTGACTACTTGTCCATGTCATAAGAGGCAATTCTTCCACATTGTGGTCAACCTCGTCAAACTCATATTCTTCTACTCAAGCACGTCCCCCTACGCCTAGGTGGAGGTGCAATAGCTATTTCGCACATATAGTGTATTTCCTCCATGCAACTCTCATACCAAAAATAGTATTTAATTATTAGATTTTGTGTGGGAATAAAATGGATGTTTAACCAAACTCGATAGATTGTTGAAACTAAGTCCACGTGAATGATAAAGTAAAGTATTTAAAATGAGATTTTTTAATTGATCTAATTGTTAAATTACCAAATGTAACCTTATAACCATCATCTAAAAAGGGTAAAAGGGGAAAACAAATATTTCTCCCCATAGCCTTTTTTGAATAAATGTCAATCTCACACAAGCGTTAAAAAAACACAATTTTATAGATAAAATGTGATTTTTTTTAAAAAAATAAATTATTTATTAATGATCAAAATCTAATTATTTAAATGTGAAATTATGTAAGATATTCCAATGATCGTCAACTAAAAGAGGAAAAAAAAGGAGAAATCAAATGTTTCTTCTCCATAACCTCTTTTAGATAGTATTAATAAATAGATATCAAATAGACATAGATAGATATAGATATAAAAAAAAGGTATATTTTAGATAATAATAATAATAATAGACTCATTAAACACAAAAGTGAAATTGTATAAATTTTTTAGATACTTTATAAAAGGTTAAAAAACAATTTAGGTCCCTAAACTTTCATGAAAATAACAAAACAACCATGTCAAACACGCTCCATCCAAGAATACCGTCTCGCTTCATGAAGATTGGCTAACAATGGCATTAACACCAAGTGTAGTGTCTCGATTTGTCAGATAATAAAGATTAACTTATATTTTAATTTTTTTAAGGGATCTTTTAAATATAAACAAATTTTAAAAATATTTATATTTTATAACAAAAAGTTCCAAAATTACAAGCACTTTTGAAACTCTTTGTTATAAAGTCTAAATATTTTTAGAATTTTTCTATTTATAAGAATTTTTCTTTTTTTTAATCTTATAGACAAGTTAAAATTTATTAAAGAAATGAAAATATTATTTATTAAAGTAATCACCATAAAAATTTTAAATAGAAACATATAAATCAATTTTTAATCTAAGTTTTTTAGGGTTTTTAAATATAATAAAAGTTGGAAGATTCAAATCATAAATGTTTAGCACGTAATTTATGTTAATATTATACTAAAATCTATTTAATGTCATATGTAATTTTATTCTTTAAAATTAAAACTCCATAAACAAAATTTAGGTTTTTTGAAGTTTTAAAATAGAAAACAATTTACTTTCTAAAAAAATGAAAATAAAAGTCGCATCCCCACGAGTCCAACCAAGGATCAGGAGGAGGATGCAACTCTGAATTGAAGGCCCGACCAACGGGCCAAAACAGCAAAACTAATATATTTTTCTAGTCGAAATTTGAACTCTCGACCTTCTTTCTCTTCTTTTAGTTTTACTCTTCTGCCATACTATCATATTTTTCTAAATATTTTTAAAATTATTATATTTTTTTAATAATTTTTTCAATGTACAATATTAAAATAAAATATCTATATTGTGTGTGTTTTTTTAGTTTAAAAGATTGTTGAGCTCAACTTTAACCAAATTAAGATTAAACTTATAAGTTAATATTTTTTTTCCGTAGATTTGTTGGGTATGACATTACAAGTTTGACAATTGTGCAATTTGATCCCGAAAAATGCGATGGTGGATTAAATGGTTTAGAGCAAGGTTATAAGTGTCCAATTGAATATGATACCTTTTGCTTTCTATGAATATTGGCTTATGTGCGTTGATGCCATAGTTTGGAGGAAAAACTTATTTGACATTCTGGTGACAACAACGATAAATTTGTAAGTTAGGGAAAGACATAACTTACAAGATGCAAATATTTGTATACCAGTGTGGTGCTTGCCACATAGGCTCTAGTGATTAAGTCGGTCGGTGATGTAACCGTGTAACAAGCAAAGAGTTTGAGTATAAGAGGAACTTACTTTACCTAAAACTATCTTGACGAATTTATAGGTGTAGTTGAACTGTAAACACTCCTTATAGTATCTTTGAGTTGCTTTAGGTTTATTCTTTGACTCATTTGCCTTGTTTGGCATTTTGCAAGGATCAGCCTTTGCAAAGGTCGAGGCTGAGCGCCTTACTTTAACTCTATTTTGGGCCTACATTGGTCACCTTAGGTTAAGGTATGCATGAGGCATGCCCATTAGGTAACTGGCGAGACTTGGCCTCGCATCGTCGCTAGATGTCGTTTATGTCATTTAATCCAAAATCACCCATAATAATGTGATTTGAGCATTTTATTAATTTGGTCCTTATAATGATGGAGGTTTCATATTTAGTTTTGTGGGTTCGGTTTAGTTTTAACTTGATTCAAATTGTTTCAAGAGTTTCAATTTAGTCAAACGTAACCTCGCCAACTATCGTGTTATCATTATTATATTCTATATGTGACCTGTGTTTTCTAGTTGGGTGGCAACGAGTTGATGTTTTCAATATTAGCTAACTATATTATGAGTGTCCATCTAAGTATAGATCAACTAGTTAAGACATTTTATTATCAAACAAAAAATAAAATATTTGAACTCACACTCCATCACACACTGGAATCATATCAATGGGGTATATATTAGCATTTGGGATCGAGTAAAGAGATGGGAGACTTGTGTTGGTTAGTCCAATCATATATGAACCACATGAAAATAGTTATATATAAATTTAAAACCATGTAAATTGAATAGAAACCAGCGTCATTTAAGTAATTACACGTGAGCTAATATTTCATTCAAACCTCTTTAACTTCTATAATTATTTTAATATGGTTTTGAACTTTTAAAGTAACTTATACTTTGGTCTTAAAATTCCGATTTAATAAGTTAGCAAATAAAAGTATTTTAATAAATACAAACATTAGCGACTAAATTATTTGATTTGTATAGTTTTTTTTTTTGTTTTTTTTTTAAGTAATATACTCGATAGTCGATATCGACATTTTTTTTAGTATTTCTAGATGCATGAATATTTTAATTTGCAATTTTACATTATATTCGTCTTATCCTCACATATCTTTTAATTTGTTAGTTTTTGTCGATGCATTATTATAATTGTATAAAAAAGATATTGTTATTTATAAAATTTAAAATAGTATATTTAACCACGTGGAAGAACATCAAATTAAAGCAAATGTATACTTTTTAAACTTTTAAAAAGTATATGATTAAAGTGACCACATTTTGAACACCCAAAATTAAAAAGAAAAAAAAAGAAAAACAAGTAAATATTAGACAGCAATTTTGTTTTTTTATCTTAACCGTTTGTTTTTTAAAGAAAAAAACTAGGATGGTTTTCACCCAACTTCTGTATTAAAGTTTTTACCTCTCTTAAAACAACATTTAAATAAACATATTCCAATCGATAAAATCACTATTACAAAAATTACATTACTTGGCGTTTAAAATTTTTGAGTACTTGACGTTTTTATATATATAGAAAAAATCAAGTAACATGTAAATTTGATGAAAAATGTCAAGAATAACGAAAAAAAGCAGAGGTTAGTAGAAATTTCTGCCTTTTTTCATTCTATTTTACTCGACGCTTTATAGATGTCAAGTAATTTGTGGTTTATTTATTTTAGGGTTTCATGAGATGAAAATTATGGGAGGTTCCCCCAAATCACCCTAAACCCTTCACATCGGTGGTTCCTCTTCACGCCGTTGATGATTCTTTTACGTTGATGGTTTCAATTTACGTCGCCGATTCCTTATACTATTGCTATCAGTTCCTTCATGTCGTTGGGTTTATTCAAATCTGTGCACTTTTACTTCCTTATTATGCATTTCTTAACAAAAAACGTGGTTTTCGCTTCCTCAATCCCAACGACGACTCTTACTATCCTCCTCTCAAAACAAACGACACTGCCAAGACCATTTCGATCAACAATCCAAGACTATGGTGGCGGCTTCGAAACCTCGTCAGCCCTCCATTATTGAGATCGAACGTGCTATTGGTGGCTGAAGGTTCAAAGACATCAACTCTAGGCAAGTCTCGGAGTTCCATTTATCTCTCAGTACTTGTGATTTTGATTTAGTGTTCTTGTTGATTTTCTTGTGCTAAAAATTGGATATGTTGATTTTGGGGCTTAGGACATAATCTATGGTAACTACCAATATTGAAAATATCTCACTAGATGGTAACTTTTTTTACCCCTACAGTCCTTGTGGACTCTAGAAGAGTAAATTTCTTGAAATTGGAAGCAATTTGATATGATCTTTAATTTCAGCCCTCGCCGCTGCTCTCTATGCTTGGCGCATCAGAGCTCTTGTCATTGCTCTCAACCATCGTCTGCAAAAAAAAAAAAAAAAATCTTTTATAACTCTTAAAGTAATTTTCAAACTCTTTCCTTAGTATTTTTCATTTTTCATTATTTTTTTTTCTATATAGACCCTTCTCCTTCTTGTTTTTTTTTTTTCCCTTTACATAAATCCTTTTAATTTTCTTTTGGGTTTAGAGACTTGAGTAGTAATAGTTGTGGAAGAAATGAAAGAAATGGAAGTGTGAGACGACAATACATTAGATTCAAAGTCCCAATATTAAGGTGGACTTATGAGCTTCATCACTATTCTGTTCTGGCCATTCAAAAACTTGGTGGCTATCAAACTCCATCCTGCTAATGCCAAGGACGTTCCTAGATACTATCCAATTGCAATATTAACAAAGGTGAGCTTGAAAGTGAATTTTTTCAAACATAGATTTATGAGATCATTGAGATATCACTATTATTGTCCAAATTTGTGTCAGTTTGTATGTCAATCATGCACATTTTAAATTGAAGTTCAGGCTTTTCTTGAAGTGTTTGTATCAATATGGTTAGGAGTTTTTGGCTTTTTGTTTTTGAATGGTAAATTACTTGAGTAGTTGAAACTACCCTAGTAAATCTAAAGGTTTAGATCCTTCAAATTCCGTCAAATGTTTTCCATCTTGCACTCAATTTTGTTCGGGGGAGTTAGATTCGGCGAGTATCATAACTTTTTGTCCTTTCAAATTAATTTGGGTGTTCGAAATGTATTATAAGTTATTGGAATTCTTTGGTTGTTATGTTTGGGTCAATTTTAAAGTATTCAATTAAGGTTCTATAGGTATTAACATGCTTTGAACTGTTTCAGACTCAATTAAAGTATGTTAAATTAGTCTTTAACTTGTGAAAACTGATTGTTTACAGTTTTGAACTTGTTTGGAGTGATCGGTTAACTCATGAAACCAATGTAGTTCTTGCTTTGGTGAAATTTGAATGCAAATGTTGTTTTCTTTTGATATGATTTTAGTTCAGTATAATTTAAGTTACCATATTTACTTCATAACTTAACCTTTAATATTTGTATTGTTACATGTCTTTCGAATATTTAGGTGCTAAAAGCAACAAGTTCAAGGTGAGCTACATTATTCTCGTGGAGACGGGAGCATAGTGAGTAAATTTTGACTATGACTACTTCATCTGACATTAATAGTTGTACTTTTTGGAATTGTTCAATATGATTGTAGTTTTGGATATGTGTTCATATGGGATTGATAGTTAGTTATACTTTTGAAATTGTTTGTATGGAGTTCATAGTCTTCAAAATTAGAAATTGTTCATTTGAATTTTGTTATGAACTTTGTTAACACGAGGTTGTTATATGACGATATAAATGTTCAAGATATATGAACTTTCTTATGTTGGTAAAAATTTTGGGTTGATTGTTACTTAAATTTTCATATACACGTGTCTGTTTATTTGGGTGATAAATGATTATCATTTTCAATTAAATTATATCATTACTGAATCTCAAAACAGGGGAAAATTTCACGAAATGACCTGAAACCCAAAAACTCTTCTACCATTGACTTCTTCTTAAAAACTTTTCTACCACTGACCTTTTTCCCATGCGAAATTTCAAAATTACCCCCGGATTTTAAAAAGCCTTCAGACCGCACGATGAATGCGTCTCTACGAATGCTTTAAGCGAGCATTTAGATATTACTAAGCGAACGTTTAGCTAAATGTTGTGCGATCGTTTGGCTAACTGTTACGCGATCGTCTAGTTTTTGTTATACGATCGGTTAGGTTTTGTTATGCGATCGTATAGAGAATACCAAGCAATCATTTAGCTATCCACTATACGATCGTTGAGATATCTATTATGCGATCATATAGTTTTTGTTAAACGATCGTTTAGAGAATACTAAGCGATCGTTTAGCTAACTGCTAAGCAATCGTTTAGGTTTTGTTATGCGATCGTTTAGATAAACTAAGCAATCGTTTAGCTAATTACGCGATCGTTTAGATATCCATTATGCGATCGTTTGGCTAATACTAGGCGATAATTTAGGTTTTATTATATGATCGTTTAGATAATACTAAGCAATCGTTTAGCTAACTGTTACACAGTCGTTTAAATATCCATTATGCGATCCTTTGGCTAATACTAAACGATCGTTTGGTTTTCGTTTAGATAAATTTATGCTAAATTTGTAGAATACAATTGGTGTTGTACATTTAACTAAGCAAATAAATAACTACGCAGTCGTTTAGATAATTTTGTGCTAAAATTACATATTGTACAGTATAATTGGTGTTGTACATAATATAATTGGAGCTAAAATTACATGTTGTACAGTGTAAATTTGTACAGTATAATTGGTGTTAAAATTACATTTTGTATAGTATAATTGGTGTTAAAATTACATTTTGTATAGTATAATTGGTGTTATATAGAAAAATCGAAGCGAAAGCGAAAATTACATATTGTTTAGTCTAGATGGGTCAGTGCCAGGTGTTATCAACGTTTATCTGCACGTTTTTTTGTTATGTTCTTATTCTTGAATTTGTCCACCAAATTGGTCTGAATATGGTATATACACAGTGTAGGAATGTATCAGCAACAGAGGAAGCAACAAGGACCATTTAAGCACTCTAATTCATTAATTTTGGCAAAATATAAAGCATGCTCTTGTAGAAAACAAGTGAGTTTCATGACATACCTTTGTAGAATTTCTTCAAATCTCGATCTCCAGCTGCAATCTTCTCCGAATCTTGTTGCATACCACCTCAGGATCTTCCTCACTATTCTCTTGGTGCTCCAGATTGAGTTGTGGGACTCAAAACAAGCTTGAATCAAGGGATGATGGAGAATTGCTCACAGTAGTAATCTTGTTGAAGAACAATTTCTTCAACACGAATTTTCTCTTGATTGCATGCCCGAAATTCACTTTAAACTCTTCAATATATTGTTGACCATCATGCAAGGAAGAGAGTGCATGAGTTGCAGCTCATGCTTGGAGTAACACAAGGCAATGGTGTTGGATTTTTGTGTGAGTAAGTAGAAGATGGATAATGGAAAAAAAAAAAAAAAAAAAAAAAAAAAGGTTTTTCCATCTGTGTATTGTTTTTCCTATTTTTCAATTTTATCTGAAAATCAAAAACTTAGTTTTTTAAAATCCATTTTGATTTAAAACTGAAAATTTTAATTTTATAAAATTAATTTTTAAATAAAACTTAATTAATTTAATATCAAATATTAAATTAATTTTTACACACACTCATCTTTATATATTTAAATCATATTTAAATATAAATTCCCATATTCCGTTTAATTCTCAAATTAAACCCGTAATTATATCTCATATAATTAATAATTTCCATAATTCTAATTTGAACGTTTCAAATTAACTTATCACGCTATATTAGCCCATACTAGAGCTAGTCCAATTACGAGTTAGTAGAGGGACCTCGCGGACCTACAGATCATGGACTCCAATGATTCGAGATTAATTGACTAAACTCATTAGACCAGATTAATCCTCATTCGTTAACTAATGAGTCACCCTACTAAAGCTCATAGTTACACTCCCCTCACTGTAGATATATTATGTCCACATGATTTAATCGTAATCAGCAAGTCGACCTTTTACAGGTTGTTTGTAATAACGGTTGGATCAAATATATGTTTTACCCCCGAGATTACATCTTATTCCTCAAGTTCCTACTGATCCTCTAATGAACAACTAGTTTGTGATCCAATCATTAAACCAAACTCTCTCAGCCCAATGAGAGGATGGGGCCCCTTGTTCAAGACGTGGATTCAGTACTTGAGAGAACGAACTTTCTCTTATCCCTAAATTGGGTAGGCGTGAATTTCGTTTTGCACCCTATGTCTCCAGCTATCTATTAGGTCTTACCCTTGAAATGAGAGTCTTATTGAGTCAGCGCTGTTGAGCCAACCCTCTCCTATGTAAATCTAAGGGTAATCTCAAATAAACAGGAGTTCGTAGTTAGCTCAGGATTAAGATCGAGTTACCTAGATCACCTAGCTAAAATAGTCAGTCTTATACAGTAAACAATATTATAAAGTAAGAGTGACTAATTTCATGGTCCGATCTTGTACAAACCATTTTGCACAATGACACCCCTACTCTTCATGTCCCAACATGAACGAATTAGGATCATTTCGTTTGTAGCACTTTACAACTCCTTGTAACAACTACAAAGCAAGCCACATCCAATAGTGTTACCATAATAAGGTACCCAACCTTATTCATATACTATAGATTATTTTGACTATTTACTCAAACCTGATCCACTTTTATGTCTCCACATAAGGTTCAAGTACACATCCAATAGTCAAGGGACTTTTAAGTTTATTGGATTTCTATTCAATAACACCTTATTGAATTTTTCAGAATAAGTGTTGAATCGATATGGCAACCCTAGAGGGGGTGAATAGGGTTTAATTAAACTTTTTTTTTAAAAAAAATTAACCAAATTAAACTAATTAATACACTTTTTATAAATAATAAGAAAAATTCAATTTATGCAACAAATAAGATGACAAAAATGTGATAATTTAATTCTATCAAATATTAGCAAATAAATCAGAACAAACTAAAACATACAATAAATTGCTTAAATTAATTGCAAAAATAAAAAGGAAAGAGTTAGAGAAGAAGACACCGTAATTTTTATAGTGGTTCGGTCAAACTCGACCTACTCCACTTCCCAAGCGCCTCTTGGGAATTTGAATAAAATCTTTCCAATTCTTTCCACGGATTAGAGCCCAATCGTTACACCACCGCTCCTTTTACCATTTCAAGAGCAAACAAACCTACAAACACAAATGTAAAGTACCACTTGTTTTTCTTAGAGGCTTTCAAACAAACCTACAAACATAAATGTTCAAGTTTGATTCTTTGGTACCCACACTTGTTTGGGTCCTAGATGGTTAGCATTGACAAACTTGGGAATCTATTTCATTTTTGCATAAACATTTAAGGCATTGCATTTAGACAAGTAACAAGAATAAGTTGTTTGTCCAAACTTGCCACATGAGAAACAAACAACATTATGCAAAGATTTATCTCTTACAACAAATTTATGCACTCTACTTTTCTTGGAGAAATTATTCCTTGGAGCATTATGAAACTTTGCCCTTTGAGAAAAATTTCTTCTTGGAGAAGTAGTATGAGCATATTTCAATTTAAAACACTTAGGTCTAATATGGCCTTCAACACCACAATAATAACATATAGGCACAAAGTTAGATTTAACATGCTTAGACACAACCTTAGGCATATTATGAGATGCTTTAACAAAGATAGTTTTAGAACTTGAAGGAGTATGACATTCATCAATATAACCTAAACCTCTTTTATCACCAAAAGGCTTGACTACTTCAATTATCTTGTCTAATCTTTGAACACCTATTGTCAACTTTTTAATATATTATTTAGCCTTATCAAGTTCTTGCAAAGCACTAAATTCATTTTCTTTGAATAATTTAATCAAATTATCTTTTTCACAACTATCATGCTCAAGAAATTTAACTTTGTCAAGCAAAGCATTTTTCTCATCACAATTAAAAGCATGCTTGTCATAAGAGATATTCATTTCATCAATATGCATAGCATCATGCTCATTCTCTTTTAAGCAAGCAATTTCTTCAAGTAAAGACTTATTTTTACTAGAGAAAACATTGTATTTCTTTTTAAAGCACAACATACTTAGAACTAAGTTTTTCTAAATCATTTTGCATATTTTCAAAAGTTTCGAACAATTCATTATAAGAAAGAGGTTCTAGAGTTACCTCATCATTTTGTTCATCCTCTTTATCACTATGAGCCATGAAGCAAAAATTGGCCACTTCTTCATTATCACTCCCACTTTCGCTTTTATCGCTATAATCCCAAGTAGCTTTCATTGCTTTCTTCTTGGATTTCTTGGATGATTTGAGAAAAGGACAATCGGTTCTAATATGACCCGACTTCTTGCATTCATAGCATATTACCTCATCCTTTTTCCTCTTTTCACCTTTTGACTCTTTTTGGTTGGAGGGATGCTTCTTGAATTGCTTCTTCCTCTTGATGAAGTTCTTACTTACGTGAAAGATAGGCAACATCATCTTCATCAAGGTCATCTTCATCTTGGGAGTTAACTTCTAAAGAGATAGTCTTTAAAGCTATACTCTTTTCTTTCTTTTTATTCTCATCCTCCATGTTTTTCTTGATCTTTATCTCATGCGTCAACAACGAGTCCATGAGTTCATCAATGGAGAGAGGTTTGAGATCCTTTGCCTCTTGAATGGCGGTGAATTTAGGCTCCCATTGTTTAGGCAAAGACCACAATAGCTTCTTTATCTTCTCAAGATTTGAGTACTTTTTCCCAAGTTCTTCTAAAGCATTGACAGTGTTAGTAATTCTAATAAACATATCGGAAATAGCTTCATTTTCATCGATTTTAAACATTTCATATTGATGAACTAACATGTCAATCTTTGTTTCTTTTACTTGACTAGTTCCTTCATGAGTAATTTCTAATTTATCCCATATCTCTTTAGCGGTTTTGCAAATAAACACTCTATTATACTCAACTTCATTCAAAGCACAAAATAAACAATTAATAGCTTTGGCATTTAAAGAGCATGCTTTCCTTTTCATTTATTGACCATTCTTCCATAGGTTTTATAGTGCTAACACCATCAACATCTTTTGTTGGGATTTTAAAACCTTCATCAACAATATCCCATAAATCATAATCAATAGAAAGCAAGAAAAATCTCATTCTATTTTTCCAATAACTATAATTAGTACCATTAAAGAAATGAGGTTTTGTAATAGATTGACTATCGGTAAAAGGGATAAAACCTAAAGTTGTCATAGCTCAAAAACAATTAAGTTTATCAAAAAATAAATATTTTAAGAAGAGCAACCCACTATGATACCAATTGTTTGATCGATATGGCAACCCTAGAGGGGGTGAATAGGGTTTAATTAAACTTTTTTTTAATTAACCCAATTAAACTAATTAATACACTTTTTATAAATCATAAGAAAAATTTAATTTATGCAACAAATAAGATGACAAAAATGTGATAATTTAATTCTATCAAATTTTAGCAAATAAATAAGAACAAACTAAAACATACAATAAATTGCTTAAATTAATTGCAAAAATAAAAAGGAAAAAGATAGAGAAGAAGACACCGTAATTTTTATAGTGGTTCGGTCAAACTCGACCTACTCCACTCTCCAAGCGCCTCTTGGGAATTTGAATAAAATCTTTCTGACTCTTTCTACAGATTATAGCCCAACCGTTACACCACTGCTCCTTTTACTGTTTTAGCTCCGATTTGAGTGATTCAAGAAGTGTTGGAATCGCTGTTCCGAGCTCTACGCTATAGACATATTAAAACACTAAGATTTTCAGTAATTAAAAATTGAGTTTGTTGTCATCAAAACAATGATTAATTAATTAATTGAAATTATTAATTTGAGATTAAGGGCCAAAAAGTCAACAATAAGTTCATTTATTTACAAACCACGAGTTTTTGGACATAAAAGCCAACACACAGGGCATGAAATACATCTGGGAATATCCTTGCAACCGCCTTTGCAATTGAGATGTGACGATATGATATAATCACTAGATTGGGAACGTCTCCTGTTAAAGCCTTCAAACGAGTCATGAACCAAGTCCATGATGTGTTGTTCTCACTATCTACAATACTGAAGGCGATAGGATATATGTTGTTATTTCCATTGATACACATTGCTATTAACAACATACCTTTGTATTTCTCATGTAAATGGGTCCCATCAACAACGATTACTAGGCCAACAGATTGTAGCAACATTTGATGTGTATATCAAACATATCCGGATCGATACTTAGTCGTTGGTGCATCGTACTCACCAATTGAATTGATAATAAAAAATGTGAAGTAGAGCCATTGATCTACAATTGGATAAACAAATCATTGATAAGTGAACGATCGTATATAAATTACTATGCGATCGTGTATAAATTACTACAGGATCGTGTATAAATTACTACATGATCGTGTATAAATTACTACATGATCGTGTATAAATTACTATACGATCGTGTATAATTTATTGCACGATCGTTTAGTAAATTATAAGCAATCGTTTAGTAATATATGCAATGAGTGTAATTATACATGATCGTTTAGTAATATATGCAATGAGTATAATTTACTACACGGTCGTTTAACATTAAATTACTACGTGATCATTTATAATTTACTACACGATCGTGTATAATTTACTAAACGATCGTGTTGTAATTTATGAATGATTGTGTAGTAATTTATAAACGATCCATAATAAACGATTGCATAGTAAATTACTAAATGATCGTTTATAATTTACTAAACGATCGTTCTAATTTACTAAACGATCGTATAGTAATATAATGTTAAACGACACTTATTATGAAAGCGATATGAGAGAAAAAATCGTACATTGAATGAAGGGTGAAGAAACCTTTGAAGGAAGAAGCAATGTGGACTGAATCCGACGATGAACGCTACGAGAGAATCCGAAGATGTTGGGGTGAAACTCTAAGAGAAAGCTACAAGAGAACAATGAGTGAATTTCGTGGGGAGTTCGACGACAGAAAGTGAATAGTGAGAGAAACGTTCCATTCTCTTCAGAATATTAGTTAGGAATAAATGTTTTGGTGGAATGTTGGTGGTGTATTGAATGCACATTGAATGAAATGGCTAAAGAAATAGTAGAATGAAGAAGAAATGTGGAAGTCTAAAGGCTTTTTAAAAACTAGGGGTAATTTTGATATTTCGCATAGGGAAAAGGTCCATGGTAGAAAATTTTTAGAAATAGGTCATTGGTAGAAAAGTTTTTGGGTTTTGGGTCATTTTGTGAAATTTTCCCAAAACATGAGCAATTATAGGCAACTCATAATAATACAATTTTTGTTTTTTTTTTTTAAAAAAAGGCACATACGAACTTGACAAGCAAAACATAACAAGTATTCATTAAGTTGTCTGTTTTTTAGTGTCAAGAAGAAATTACATTTGACAAGTAAAAACCGTCCAGTTATAAAAACCTTGATTCATGATAAATGTCAATAATTTAGATACTTGACACTTAAAATAAGTCAATATATCTCGTATACTTGACAATTATAATATATCAAGTAAATTATAATTTGACACTTTTAGCCAGTAAAAAATTTCTCTTATTCTTGACATGGGCTTACTTGAAGTTTTTAAAAACGTCAAGTAACACTGATACTTGATTGCCAAAAACCATCAAGTAACACAGTTTTTATAGTAGTGAATGCTTGTACTATGTACTTTAAAGTGAGAGATTCGATCTCCCTACCCCACATGTGGTTATCACTGAATTATTAATCAAATTAAAAAATAATAACAATAACAAGTCTTAAAAATAACTGTTTTTAATACTTGTCAATACTCTATTAAAAATCCAAACTCTTACCCCTCTCAATCTTGAACACTTACTATATATATGTTAAATTGAGTTATGCTCGCTTTGACTTAAAAATCATTTCTAATTTAACATGAGGTTACAAGTGTGTTTGATTTAACTTTATAAATATTTAATTTTAAAAATAAATCATTTTAAAAAATTGAAGTAAATAGCTTTTGAAATATTTTCAGTGTATTTTAAACAAATTTTATCAAAAGTCTAAATAGTAATGGTTTTTTTTTCAAAAAAAAAATATTTTTTCCTTTGATCAATCTAAATGAATTAAAACCCCTTATTTTTCCTCAAGGTGTTTTCCATCCAAATGAATTAAAATATTTCCATGTAAAAGGAAAATTAAGATTTTTCCAACCAGAAGAGATGGGGTTTGGACATATGACGTGGAGGCTGATAATACATTCTTGATGTAGGTTGAGATATACTATTTTTCACTTTATAAACACAATATTACAAATGTAGTCATGAGCTTTCAAACTAAATTTGACGGATCCACTAAATATAAAATTGAAAGTTATTGATTCTATTTTATGTTTTCAAATTCAACAAATATTGTTTAACAGACAATTCAAATTATGTTTTCAAAAGCCATTTTTGGATTATGTGATAAGAAAAACAACGTATATTTTGAAAACAATATTTTTATATTTTTATTGTATCTATATTTTGAATTTTAAAATTTAAAATGCATAATTATATTAATTAAATATAAGAACATTTAAAACTACAATTTATCATGTTACGACATCACTATTTTCGTAATAACATATAATATGTATTAGGTAATGTGTTATAAATTATATAATATTACAAAATATAATCATATAACTTTTTTTTAACGTAAATTATATTCATACGTAAATTGATAACAATTTATTATCAACTAAATATTAGTCGATAATTATAACTAATTGTATGATTTATAAATATAACCACTAGTGGCCACCACTGCGAGTCAACTCTTGTAACCATCATCACCTTCGACCACTACCACTACTGGTCAACTCTAATCATCACCACAAACTCCTATGACTATTATTTATTGTTTTTTGTTTCTTGTATTTTTTTCTAACACCTTCACATATTTTATAGTTTAAATATAATTTAATTATGTAAAATAAAAAATATATAGCATGTATTGAATTATAAAAGAGAATCATAAAACATTTACATTATCAAATACACACAAGTCCCGATGCAAAGCTAATAACTATCATACAATCGTTTCTATCATTCATACGTTGCTAAACTTTGATATGAAATATTATTTCTTGATCAATCTATTTTTCTTAGATGACGTTGACTCAAATCCAATTGAATTGTATTGTTATGTAAATATCGTGGTTGTAAAATATCAAAATGAACAAAATTAAATGTCCCAAATAAAATTTATGTATTACAAAATTCTAACTAGTTTTAATTGTACTATAAATAATAAATTCAAATTTAAAATATATATAAATATGTCTATACAAAATTTAAAATTCAAAATTAAAAAAGTTTGAATATATATTAAAATTTTGGAATTTGAAAATCAAAATGATGTATAAATTTAAATATTAAAAAATTTTAAATTTAAATTAAATATATAAATATAAAAAGTTGATAAAGAAAAAGATATAAAATAAAGAAAGATTTGTAAAAGAAAAAATATATATATAAAAGAAAGAAATGTAAAAGAGATCCAAATTAATATAGAAAAAAAATGAAATATAAAAAATGAAATTCCTGAGAATCAAACCTAGGACATATAGTCCATGAAAGAGACTTGGGTTTGCCACATTACCAACTAGCCAAACCAACATTTCGTGCCATAATAAAAACGAAATAAATAAAATGAGAATGAAATAGAAATAAACTATTTTTGGTAATTCTTCAAATTTGAAAAACGAAAACAGTTATCAAATATCATAATCTTAAAAAATGAAAAACAAAAAACAAAAGAACCTTATCCCACGGACAAACCAAAATAATAATCATCTAAAAAAAAAAGAAAAAATTAGACAAACCTCACTCAACTTGCGTGGACTAAACTTATATTTGTTTATTTTATTATTTTGAGATTGGCAAATTTTTTATTTACCATGTAAATTTTAAATAATAATTAATTATTTAAAAAAGCTTAGAAAAAAATCCAAACTCGTGAATACAGATGTTAATTTATTGCTCAACCACCTATCCGACACCCCCGATTTTGTCTGTCTTCAATTTGAGAATTCTCCCAATCATATCTCGCCACCTCCCCCACCCCAGTCATTTTTTATTTTAATTTTTTAAACCATTTTTATTTAGGAAATTCTTAAATATTTAAAATTTTCTACAAACACTTTGTCTTTTTAAAACCTTTTGCCATAAACGGTAAATATTTTTAAATATTTTTTTAATATTTAAAAATATCCCTTTTTATTTATTATATTGTTATAACGTATAGATGAAAATCGATATTGCGATTTAAATGACAAGTTATTTTCTCAAAATTACCTTATTAATCAAATATGCAATTTGATATATATGCGTTAATATTGAATTTCATCTTTCACTTTTTTTTTATTTGAATAACGAATGACTAAATTCAACTTTGAAAAATATTATTTTAATGTATTATATAGGCTTCATCATTTTTATATGGTCTTCTAATAGCCTAATCACGATTTGTCATACATTTTCTTTAATTTTATACTTAGTTTGGATAATAATTCTATTTTAAATTAAGCTAGTATAGAAAGTAATTCATATATGTGTGCATGTATGAGAAAGATTGAATTAATATATCAAACTTCTATTGATGTTATGACAAATTCTGTAAGTTAAACGGAGCATTTTTCAGCGAATAGTACATTATTGTCATCCCAAATGACAATTGCAATTGCTTCTTCACCTATAGTATATTATGCTTTTATTTGTTATTTTTTTTTTATCAACATGAATAAAATTTAAAATTATTTGACATATGTTTCTTCATTTAGAGTTAAATATTAAAATTTTCATACTATATATTTGTTGTACCGTAAACACAACTTATTCCTTCGGTTACTCTTTCCATTTTTTTTTTTCATTTTTTTTTCAAGCATGTCTAAGTGATCATTAGGCTGGTTCGATTGTATTTTTAAAACAATCTTTTTTTTTCCTATAAAAATGGTTAACTAAAACAATCAAATTAATTTTTATAAAAGGACATTATATAAAATGGAAAAAGTTAAGGGGAAAAAAAAGAAGGTTGTGAACCGAAATTAAAAATAAATTTCAACGTGGCAATTATGCCATATTGTGCGCCAATTATTATCATTATTAGGAGTAGAGTAACATCCGGGAGGCAAAATCTCTTGGATATGTCTATAATCATACTAATAATCTTTACTTTATTTCCTTTAAAAAAAAAAAACCAAATGATAAAAATACCCCTAAATAATAGTTGTAATTACAATTATATCCTTAATTTTTTAATAATAAAACTGGACCCCTGAACTTATAAAAGTATTAAAATTGAGCTCTTAAACATACAATAATTGTAAAAATTAAATCCACAAATGATAAAAGTTGAACCATCTTATACAATTATTACAATTTATACATAAATTCGAAGGTCCAGTTTTAACATTTGGATACGACTCAATTTTTAAATTTGAAAATTTAAGGATATTATTGCAATTAATCGTATTTTAGGGGTGATTTGTGCAATTTGTCTTAAAATAATAAAAATAAATTAATAATAATAATAACAACTCTTTGCTTTGTTGACCCAGGTCCACACTCTCATTGGTTGTAACAAATCTATCCTTCACCCGCAGGTGAAGTAATCGAGTCATCACTTTTTCATCTTCATTCCGACCCAAAATATAATTTCTAGTTCGAAAAATAAATTAAAACCTACTATAATCTCTTTACTAATCTTCGATTGTATGTCTAATGGAGGCATGAACGTTCAAGAATTGTCTAATAAATTCCAATATATTTCTTTTTATGTATCAAACAAGACCTTGATCTTTAAATTTTATGTATAATAGATTTCTAATATATTCGATAATTTTTTAAATTTACGAGCACATCTAACACAAATTGAACGTTAAGCATTTATTATATGCAAAATTTGATTATGGTTTTGGAAAAATAAAATGTTGAAGATGTCATTGACTAATTAGATACACACCTTATTAAAAGTTTGGAAACTAGTTTAATACTTTTAAAGGGTAGAAAAGCAAGAAGTAATACAAACCTACATAAATATATGATATCTAACGCATCCTCTAGTTATTAAAAAGTTTTGGTCGACACATAAGAAGCGAGTGAAAATATTATCTATGATTCATATTGTGAGTAGAACAAATATGGAATACAAATATTTGAAGATATGGTCTCAAAAGAGTAACACATATTATGTTGAGATAGATTGATATTAACATTGTTTTTAAAGATAAAATTCATTAAAAAAGTTGTCCACCAACAGTCGAATAAAAAACATAATAATCTTTGATTATAAAAGAGGACAAATAGAGATTTCTATTTATCTCGGGGAAACACTCCCCAAACAAGGTGAGAATCTTCGATTGGACGAAGAACGTGGAAGGAACGAAAAGAATTTTCTCCTCGTTGACTAGACGGAAAGAGGGACTATGATTAAATTCTCTGTCATACTCCGATATATATATACATAGCTTCAACCATAAGTATTTTTCTAATTTTCACCTCGACCTTTTATATTTAATACATTTCTAACATATAAATGCTTTAATACTTACTTCCTTACTTTTAAGATCATTATGTTATAATATTCAAGTTGAAGGTCAAACTATGATATTGTAGTATTTAAGATTTAACTTTTAAAAATGTATGGATTCAATGTTTTATCCATATATTTACAAAAAAAAAAATCCCGAACTCAACAACAATCCAAACAAGGCACTGACGGATCCAAAATTTTTGTTGATAGAGGGCTCGAGTCCCCTTGAACCGATACTAAATTTACTCGTAGAACAAGACTACGTGCACCTATTTAATTCTTTCAAATTGTAAATTGAGCAAATAATTAAAGTCTGTTAAACGTTGATGGAAATAGAGTTAATAGGTGGATAGACACACACATGTCGCATGCTTTGAAATACTAGTGGTGCTATATTATATTATTGTACTTGTACTTAAACGTTATGCCAAAATATTGGCTTCTTTTCCCCTTCAAATAAGATTGATAATTGCAATTTATCAAAGTTTGCTTCAAATATAAAGACATTACGAATCAGTAAACTCAAATAATGTAATTTATTACCAACTTGACATAATCAATACACTCAAATGACATAAAAAGTCAATTTCAATACGACAAAAGTATCGTCTAATAACTTTTATAAACAATGCATTCAATGATAAAAAAAAGTGTATATAGAGTTTAATTCAAAATACAACCATTAACAATAGTCAAATATACAGAATCAATATGAATACATTCAACAAGATCGTATCAAAATTTCGAAGTAATTATTAGAGATCTTAGACTGATAAAAAAGAAACGTGCATTTTATTAATGTAGATAATAACTATTAATTATTTTACGTATTTATTGTCAATACTTTCATCAGTACCATTCTCATTTGAATATAATGTGGTTTAAATGTTATCAGTAGTCGGCTAATTAGCAAGTCTTAGATTTCTCGTCATATTTCGAAATGTAATATTATGATGTTTTTTTTTTTTTTCAATATAAGCTGAAGCACGGTCTCCAAAATTAGCAAGTTTGAAATTTCTTACCATATGTCGAAAATCGAAATGTAATAATATAAAATAAAAAACAATGAATTTAAAGTTAAAAATTAAAAATTAAAGTAGTAAAAAAGAAAAATGAAGCAAGAGGATTAGAGGGGAATCGGATGGCAAGTTTAGTAATTAAAAGCGAATTCAACGGCAAAAAATAAAAGAAAGAAATCTGATTTGTTGGGAAAAAGACAAAAAGCAGGTCAGCGGCAACAAAAAGGTCGGCCCGCTAACACTAACCTTTGCTGCCTTTGCAGCTTTTAATAGAAACAAAATTAATGTATTTTAACAAATTCGTTTACTTTTTCTCTCCCTTATTCACATCACTTTTCTTTTTTCCGTAAAATTTTTAACCCATTTCTTTATTATTTTCCATTATTATTTTAACTTTTTCTTTTTCTCAAAGTCATCAATCTACATAATTTTTTTCCCCCTCCCTTATCGGACGTGAAATTTTTCATTAACCAGATTGTAATTTTATCGGGTTTAGCGTTTGATTATTTTAAAAAATACAGGGGGAAAAAATCTTGATCTTATAAAAATTAATTATAATTTTTCTATTCTCCATTTTCAACTTTTTTTTAAAAAAAATTATTTTTTGAAAATTTTATTTTGTTATTTACTTCGCTTTCCCTTTTGCTTTCTCAAGTGGTTTGTGTTTCAGACAGCTCTGGCCTGGAACCACTGGCCGGTCGTTACTTTCCGGCGGTTGTTATTTTCTCAGGAAACAAACAGATTTTTAATTTTTAATTTAATTTAATTTATTTTTGTTCTTCTGAAATTTAGCGATTGTTTCTTCTTCCCTGTATCTCGGAAGAAGGCCTTGCTTCCGAAAGCAAGGTAAAAATCCTGACAGAAAACGAAGTCGTTTTGGGGCAGTGCAACACTGTGGAAGGAAGTTATTTCTGTCATAGGTCGTGATCTTTTAGTTCATC
The DNA here is from genome assembly GCF_027475165.1 of Benincasa hispida. Classification (NCBI taxonomy): domain Eukaryota; kingdom Viridiplantae; phylum Streptophyta; class Magnoliopsida; order Cucurbitales; family Cucurbitaceae; genus Benincasa; species Benincasa hispida. The sequence goes on along the minus strand of NC_143478.1, from coordinate 5,605,017 downwards.
GTGAAATTTCTCTTCATGCTTCCATTTTTTTCTTCATTTAATTGCCTTTTGATCCTCTATTTGCTCTAAAATGTCGAGTTTTAACTGTTTCTTTTTGAATTTCTGTTGTTTGGTTGTTTGGTTGTTTTTTTTTTTTTTTTTTTTTTTTTGAATTTTGTGGTTCAGTGTAAGAGTTTAGATCGTTAAACGGCGGCGGAAAGTTCCGGCCGGAATCGGCGGTGGATTTTTCTTTCATTTTTTTTAGAAATATCCTGCATGATCTTGTAGAGTGACTTCCTTTTATTATTTTTATTTTTTAAGATTTGATTGGTTATTTGATTTTTCTTCCTTGTTCGTGTTGTTCATTGTAGAGTGAAGGGGATTTTTCGTTTTTATATGTTATCGTTCTTGTTCAGTCTTCAAAAGTGAGGAAGAAAACTATTTGTTTAATTTTGTTTTGGTATTGACTAATCTTCTTCTTCAAAGCAGGAATGAGCATCTAAATCCTGCACCCAAAAAAAGAAAAAAACCCCAAAAGATTCGAAGTTCAAAGCGATGGAAGAAAGAGAAGCCATAAATGCAGGAGTAACAGTGATAGGAGCCGAAGCTCCGTCGGCTTATCACGTGGCTCCGAGAACCGATAACCCGCCGCCGGCCGCAGGCGGCGGTTCGCCAACTGTCGCCGCCTCGCCCGTAAGTGTGGGGCTGCCCGGAAGTGGAACCACAGGGAAAAAGAAGCGGGGTAGACCTAGAAAGTACGGCCCAGATGGAACGGTGACCATGGCATTGTCGCCATTGCCGCTTTCTTCCTCAGCTCCGACGGCCGGCGGCTTCTCCATCACCAAGCGCGGGAAGGGCCGGCTCGGCGGCTCCGAATTCAAACATCACAAGAAAATGGGAATGGAATATATAGGTAATGGGCAACCAAAGTTTTTCTTTAAAGAAATTTTCAGTTGGGATCATTAGAGCTGTAGAATTACACTAATTTTTTTTATTTAGTCTTTGTTGAGTTTTTCATCAAAATTTGCAGTTTGCTTCTGTTTGTGTATAAAAATCGAGGCAGGTTCGAGATTTGGTTTACTTAGATCTCTGAATATCATGAAGAATATATAATATCTTCACTTCAAAAAAGATTCCCATTTGAATTTTGCCTTACAAAATTCACGTGGGACCTTACTTGTTGGGATATGTCCTTCAACATATAAGATGTGTACGGCTGCTTTTATACTGAGATCTGACCTTTTAGGGGCTCTTCGAATATTCTTCTCACGTATTCTTTTTTTGTTCGTCATTTCCTTCAAATTCCCAACAAAACTGTTATCTTTTTTTGTTTTGTTTTTTAACCAATTTATTTGTTCTCTGTAGATGTTTGATCTGTAAATTAGTTTAAAGTGGTAGATCATAAGTTAATGCTGAGCGATCGAGCTTTTCTCAGAGTTGTTTTTGGCCGTACTTGGAATATAGTTGTAGATTCGAATCTATGTTACATGAGCTGAAAGTTTTGTGAAAAATAGAAACTCTTTCTGCCTCACGTAACGGTTAGAATGATTTGACTCCTTTGAAAGTTACCAATTACCTGGATCAATTGTCGTATCTGAACTTTCGATTTGAGTTGTACGTAATCGATACTTTTCTTGATTGGAGTTTGATTATTACTATGTTCTGCATAAGACATTAATGATGAAAAATTAGTGTGTGAACCCTGAAAGAAAAAGATCAAGTCCAACTTAAAGTGTAGGTGATGTTAGAGTAAGATATAGTTAAAATAGGTCAAATCCAATTATAAGCAATTTAAACATCTTCCATTCTTAGATGATCATCAATATCAAAATCTTTTGGGTATTTATAGTAGGTCGAATTCTCGAATATTGTTTAAATTACTGAAAAGCCCTTTTAGCCTTTCGAGATTGGTTTAAATTGTCGTCGCGTCATGTATCCAGCTATTTTTGTTTTCTAGCATGTCTTCTACTTCTACTTTTATTAACTGTTTGTTTTCTTTAAAATTGTTGACCGTGGTGTTTACAAATTTAATGTATTGAATAATGGTATATGTGGAAGATTTTGCTGCCACCATTTGGCTTATCTCTTAGGCTCGAAATCTCTTTCTTGTTATAAATATCGTGTTTGTTATTTCATGTTAAAAATAAAGAAAACAATCTCGTTAAACATTTTGTTTAAGTTCTTTTGGTTGAACTGGAGAGAATCCAATTGAAGAAAGCAGTTTTAGCCTTCTCTGGAGTCTATTGCCTCAGATCTCAGCTACTAAGATCATTAAGAAGAAGATAATATGACCCGAGACAACCTGAGTTTTTGTTGTGATCGTTCATCATTTATACTTATTATGCCTTGTGGTTATGGCTTCTCGAGGAACCCAATATTTTGGTGTAAAAACAGAGGATTTAACAAATAGATGGTTTATCTAAAGTGCTTTGATCATGGTACCTAGTGTGGGATCTTTGTTGTTCATGCCAGTCTGTTATTAGTAGATGAGCTAAACGTGCAAGTAATCTAGCGTGCTGGCAAGTCTTTGGTTTTTCGTTTTCTCTTATAAACTCTTAGTTTGTTGTCAGGGATAGACTTTGTATTCTATCTATGGAAAAGGAGGGCCGTTTTACTTCTACAAAAACACGAAACTGTGGAGCATAATTTGAGCTCTTTGATTTTCTTCATCTTATTGGCTTTCAGCTGTTGGTATCTGAAATTATATTTGTTCTCCATCAATTATTACAGGAGAATGGAATGCATGTTCGGTGGGTACAAATTTCATGCCTCATATCATCACAGTCAATGCTGGCGAGGTACGTTCATTATGGAAAATAGAAATAAAATGAATGTTTTCGTACTCATACCTAATGTCTGCTATGTATCATTGCTACAATTATGACCCTCATACTTCAACCAAATTTGGTGGTCTCTATCCTCAATTTTTTTCCTTACGTCGAAACTCTTGAGAATTATAAGGTGTTCAAGTTTCAAGGCTTTGGATATGGTTTCTCTTGAACCTATTTTAGCTTGTAATAGAAGTTTCTAGTGTCTAACAAGTAAAAGTATGCCTTCTCAGCTAGTTTGATGATTTGGTTGTAAACCTTCAAATTCTTTCAATCTCTTAGTTCAGTGGATGAAGCCTTAAAACGTTGTTAGGATTTGTTTTAAAATACAAATTTGTTTTTGGAACAATGTTTTGGCAAGAACATGCAAGCGTAAGTAAATTTTGTTTTGTTTTATTTTTAAAAATTAGGGAAATTCTTATAAATGGAAAATCCAAAAAATATTTATACTTTGGAACTTTTTGCTATAAAGATGTAAATATTTTTTTATATTTAAAAGGCCACTTAAAATTATTCTTTTATTGTGTTTTTACTTCTTTTTTTAGGGTAATTGGAGTATTTTCCTTCAATTTGTATCTTTATCTTGTGGTTTCTAGTGGACAATAGTTTTAACTTGACTAGTGAATTGATTATTTTTCTTAAAAAACTGTTTTGATTTGATAATAGTCTCCCAATCAAGCCATGAGGTTCCATGTCTATTACCTGTATAATCTCTTTCAGTTTCTAGAATCTATATTTCTGACTTGAGATGAAGTCATTGAATGTCCCCATGGATTTTATTTATCATCGGGGCTGTTTTCAAATAAAGGAAAATGAATAAACTTATTTACAAATATAGCAAAATGTTACAATCTATTAATAGTTTTACCATTTAAAACAATTACCTTTATTATTATTATTATTAGGTTAGAAACCAAACTTTTATTGAGAAAAAAGGAAGGAAATACAAGGGAATGCAAAATGGGTCTATAAGAAAAAGAGAAAAGGGCAAGATAGTTACCAAAGAGGGGATTTAGTCCAATAAAGTCGAACTAGAATGAGAGTTACAAAAGAGTATTAACCGGCAGCCATATGGAGGCATTCCATCTCCTCATGAACTTCCTCACACAATCTCTCCACCTCGTAAAAATTTTGTTAGTTTTTTTCCAATCCAGATACCCCAAACAATAAAATGACCTCATGAATTATTATTTCCCGCTCGGCTCTCTCTACAGATGATATAATTGACTAACGTAGTTTTTCTTTTTTTTGGATGTTTGGCTGTTGAAAAGGACGTCACTATGAAGATCATATCATTTTCCCAACAAGGTCCTCGAGCAATCTGTATTCTTTCTGCTAATGGTGTAATTTCGAATGTCACTCTTCGGCAGCCTGATTCCTCGGGTGGTACTTTAACATATGAGGTACACCAAGTCAATTAGTCTTCTACTGGCGCTTGCCAAATTTTCAATAAATTAAAACCATTCTAGAAGATGATAATGCAGGACCGAAAATCAAAATGGGAGATTGTCTTATTGAATTGTTGTGCATGTAATAAGTGGCCTTTGCATTGTTTCTGTCAAGATGATTAATAGGGATTATATATTTGTCACTGTCAGGGTCGTTTCGAGATACTTTCTTTGTCTGGATCATTCATGCCTACTGAAAATCAAGGAACAAGAAGCAGGTCGGGTGGGATGAGTGTCTCCTTGGCAAGCCCCGACGGTCGTGTTGTCGGGGGAGGGGTAGCTGGTTTACTCATAGCTGCAGGCCCAGTACAGGTATCAAACTTCTTTTTATTACCACAATTTGAAGAAGCAAAACATGTAGTATTTCCATGGAATACTTGTATTGAACTTTCCTCTAAATTAGGTTGTAGTAGGGAGTTTTCTACCAACTAGCCAACAGGAGCAGAAGGTAAAGAAACAGAAGCCCGAGTTGGTACCAGCTGCAGCCCCTGTTGCCGTCCCGAGCACGGCACCAGCTCCCACTGTGCCAACTTCCAATGCCGATACAGATGACAGTTTAAATGGGAACGGTCTGCAAAATCCCGGGTCGTTAAAACCGACCGGTTTTGCTCCTTCGCCTTTCCAGAGAGACAATTGGGGTACCAATGCCGCTGTTCATTCCTTGCAGGAGCCGAGAAATTCCGCTACCGACATCAATATATCTCTGCCAGGCTAATCTAATTAGTTGCTTACCAAAAAAAATTGCATGCTGACCACATTGATCTTATATGATTTAGGCCTTTCTGATTGTTCTTACCAAAATTACCATTTGAGATTTGACTATGATCCACCACCACAGTGAGCATTAGGGAAGTTTTTATCGCCAACTTTCCATGGTTAGATTCACACATTTTTCTTAATTATGATCAATTAGGACATGTCTGATTTAGTTTTTGGTTTTTCTGCTGTACCTGTTATTAGGATGATGGATGTAATGAATGAATGACCTCTGGCTTTTTTTCCATCTATTTTTGACAATTTTGTTATTTTATGGACTTTTTTTTTTTGTATGTTTCATTATTATTATTATTTCTGGAAGTGAATGCTGCAGATTTTGTTTGGAAGTGCCAGGTGGTTTCTGTTTCTCTCTAACATATTTCCTAAAATGCATTCTCTCTTTTTCTCCAGTTTTTTCTTGTGATAAATGCCAATTATGTCACAAGAAAAGTAGGGTTTTTCTTCCTTTTCCAACAGCCAATGGTTTGGGTTCCATGTGATCATCTTTAACTCTCTTTTTTTTTTAATATTATTATTTAAATTATCTTAAAATGAAGAGATTCGTATGGTTTTTTTATTTTTGTTTTTGTTTTTGAAAATTAAGTTTATAAATATTACTTTTCATTCAAATTTTTTTGTTTTTATAATTAAATCTAGACACTATTTTTCAACTAATTTTTTTCATTTGTTTTTTTACCCATGGTTTAAAAATCAAGCTAAAATTTGAAAACTAAATAAAGTAGTTTTTAAAAAGTTTTTGTTTTTGAAATTTGACGAATTCAAGTATTATACTAAAAAAAATATTCAAATTATTATAAGAATTGAGAATGAAATAGATTTAATTTTTAAAAAAATCAAATGATTACCAAATTGAACCTTAATTATGAATTTTGTTTATATTAATTTCAATTGAGTTCTCATGATTTTAAAATGTTCAAAGATAGTTCATATAAAGTAACAAAAAAAACCAACTTACCCACACACAATATATATATATTACTTCAAAAATAAATATTAATAATGGGATTGGCTTAGATGGTATTAATATTAATATTACTATTAATAATATTGTTATTCTTGACCTCAATGAATGAAAAGTAACACAAAATCAACTAAGCTAAAAAAAAATCTTATAGTCAATTTAAACTTAAAAATATATATTCATAATGATAATGGTCAATCTTTGTTGCACTTATAAATAGAATTGGCCTAGTTATATTTTTATTCTCAAGTCATACAAGAGTTTTAATGTTGGACTAAAATTCTTATTTTCTTTGACTAAATATGACCAACAAAACTTAAAATATCCTATTCACAAATAATACGATATTGCCCCAAAAAAGAGGGGAAAAAAAAACGATACATTGAATATTTGGTACACTTAAATTTATAGTAGGTTTAAGCCTAATGATAGAACAAACTATCAAACTAATATTAAAGAATGGTGATCTTTTTACTACAACCATCGTGGAATAGTGGAACCAATCTTTGATCCTAAAGTAAGAGTGCATTTTAATTATTACGGAGTAGCTTGAAACTAAACTCACTTTAAAAAAAAATAGAGATAAAAATATTAACATTCGACAAGAAGAGATTTATAAGCTTTTCCTAAACCAATTTCCATTGAAAATTAAAAAATTGGTTGGCGCATGAACTTTGAGATTTGTGTTTATTTGATCTTATACTTTCAGAATGTTTAATAAAGTTTAAAATTTTTAAGTTTGTACCTAATGATCCCCACATTTTTTATATAAATAATTGAATTATTAATATATATTTAAATTTTATGTTGTAATGAAATCCTAAACTTTCAATGATAGGCCCCATTTGGCAACCATTTCAAATTTGGTTTTTGATTTTTGAAAAATAAACCTATTTTCTCTTTCTTTCTTTCTTTTTTTTTTTTTTTTTTTTTTTTAATACCATAATTTGCATCTTTGTTAAGTATAATGGCTGAATTCTTTTTGTTAAGTATAATGGTTGAATTCTTAGCCAAATTAAAAAAAAACTATATATATATATTAGTTTATAAAATTTGGTTTTATTTTTTAAACCATTGGTAAAAAAAAGTAGATAACAAAGTAAGAAATTTAGAGGTCGAAATAGTGTATATAAGTTTAATTTTCAAAAACAAAAAATAAAAAATCAAATGGTTACCAAATGGGGTCTTAAAGATTAAATTTATAATAGTGAAAACTTTATAGACCAAATAGACACAATCCTCAATATTTAAGGACTACAATTGTAATTTAACCTATATAAGCTTAATCTCTAAATTTTGAGATTTGTGTCTAGGTTCATAAACTTTGGTAAATGTCTAATAAGCCCCTAATGGGTCATTCAAATTTGAAAATTTTAATTGATTTATTATATATAGATCCGAATTTTATATGGAAGCTTAAACTTTTGATTTTGTATCCCATAGATCTATGAATTATGAAACATATAGAAGTTTACAGACTAAGTTTGTAATTCTGAAAGTTCAATGACTGAATAAACACAAATTTAAGGCTAAAAAACCAAACTTTAGTTGTTGTTCCTAGATCACCCATCCATCTTAATTCTACCTAAATTTTTTCATAGAAACACTATAATCAATATAGGATCGTATAACAATACTAGCAAGTGGACATGATTAAAGCTCATAAAACTAATAATTCAACTTAGATTAAAAAAGGACAGTTGCAGATATAATAATCATGTCCAAAATACAAGCAGATAGACTACATTGCGAAAGAATTTGTGATATAACAAACTTTAAATCTAATTCTCGAAGTCTATTAATGATAGACTATATCGTTGATGAGAGTATGTAATTGATAGAATATATCAATGATAGATTTTGCTATGTTTACAATTTTAAAATATCGTTGTTCACTTAACTATTAACACTAAAAGTACTACCCATCGTACCTACTGATAAAAGACTAGAGATGATTGTATAAATGGTCAAAATGGAATGATTTTTATGAAAAATGGCCACATATTTTTCTTAGTGAAAATGACTTAAGGACTAATTCTAGGACTATTTAATTTTTAATAATGGACAAAAATGCCCCCTACATAATCCCTACAATTATGCTATATTTTTAAAAAACTGTCTAAAACAAAATCTAACAAACTAAACTACCCCAAATCTAACCTTAATTCTAAAAATAATAATATATAAGATACACAGACAAAACTAAAGTGGAGATACATAATCTAAAAAAACATAATTAGGAATTAATGGTTGAAAACAAGAAAAAATAAACCTTTAATTTTCACCCCCAACTTAATATTATTGATCATCAATAATATTTTATTATAATTAATAATTTTAACACATAATAAGCTAATACCATATATTCAAAATAGCTATCAAATGCCTTTTACTATCAACTCCTAAAATTATTTCATACTAAGTCCTAGAAATATCTTCTACTCATAAACAATTAAAATTCATACTTTGAATTCATATTAAAATAAACTTAAATCTTCGTTAGACTAAGTCATATAAATACCTCGTAGAAGCTAGAATCACCATTTCTTTTATTAATACTATGTTGTAATTAAGAGCCAAATTTTTTATAAGACTGAGTCACTCCAATATTGCAATTGCAAATACTGTGTATTAAAAGACCGTCAACTGAACCACGCAAAATACCCTACACTAGACTAAAGTATTTGACGTGAATAATATATTTTGAGAACAAGTTGTTCAAAAGCTAAACAACCTTTTATTTATGGAGCACAATCGATCCTGACTATGGACAGAGGAGTCTAGTACACAAGAATATATGTGAGGGCCACATCTTTCATTTACACCATTCATGATCCAATTAAATACTTCGGTATATGAATTATTCTCACATTAATTGTGGACTACATCAGTTATCATCCTCCTCCTCCACAACGTCTCATGTCACCTACTTTTACCACAAAATTTCCGTAAAAATACTAATTCTTTAAATCCTCAATTTCATCTTTCATTTCCACTGGCATCAGTTTAGATAATAAAAAAACCATTAAATACCTTTTAAGTTTGGATGTGTTTCAAAAATGTTAATTTAGTGACCAAGTTATCAATCAATTGTCTTTAAAAAAAAACCATGCACAAAGGATCGGGTTTATACTTCAATCAACACCTCATGTGACCATGGGATAAAATCGACACAGGGTATATGGGTACTTAAACTAGAGATAAAAAAACGTTTAAACAAAAAAGAACTATTAAATGATTAAATAATTAAATCTCAATTTTTTAAAAAAAACTATCGTCTTCATACATATTCATATTTATTTGAAGATTTCTTTTAAAACTACCAGTAATTTGAAGAATAAAATCTATGTAAATCTCAAAAGAACGTGGATCTACCTAATTGGGAGCATGTGGTGAGGGGTAAAATGGAGAAACAAAGATCAGTGGTGGGCCCCTAAAATAACAGAATGGCCATTAATCAATAATCCCAGATAAAAATGGCCAATCCAAGCCTGAAAAACGTTGGGCTTTATTGTGTGAATGTCCAAGCAACCCAAATTTGTTAGAACAGCCCACCCACATCTATGGATTGGGCCACTCTAAAACGCCGTCGTTTTGGTCATTCAATTCACATCATTTTTTTTTTCTTGAGCGAAAAGACACCGTGAGATCTAAAGAAAAAAAAAAAAAAAAAGCGAGAAAGCTATAAACCCAGAGACCAAGTTTTGTGCCTTTGCTTTGCTAAGTTCCTCTTCTCTCAAGAACGCCTTCGTTTCATCTGACCTATTCGCCATGACGAAGCAGCAAGCTAACTGGTCTCCTTACGACAACAATGGCGGGTACTTTCTATTTCTCTCTCATTCTCTATACAGTGTTTCGATGTTTTTATTATCTGTTACAGGTTATGAATCACTGACAAACTTTGTGCAGATCCTGTGTTGCGATTGCCGGTGCCGATTACTGTGTAATCGCCGCTGATACTCGGTTGTCTACGGGTTACAACATTCTCACTCGTGATTACTCCAAAATTTGTAAGCTGTATGTCAATCTCTGACCGAATTTTAACTTTCTTTTGGAATTTGAATTCTTAAGCTTAGTCGAGTTTCGGATATGTTTCCCGAATTGTACGGTTGTCTACGGCTACGGGTTTAGTTTACGTTTTTATGGCTGTTACTCGGCGATAGACTTCTGGCTTTTAGAGTTCACTCAGGGTTATAGTTGGGTGGAGTTTTGAACGAAATGAACGGTAACTTATCTGAAAATTGTGTATTGGTGTGTAATAATATGTGGTTTAGCTTGTGAATGAAATTGGTGCCAGCTTACTTGAAGTGTGTAGCTGTGCTCTTGGGAATTTGGTCATTTCATGGTTTTGGTTTTGCCTCGGAAGGGTTATGAATCGGTTGGAAGCATTGAGGAAATGTTATGAAAGTAATGGAGAAGCATTCTTTTAAGGATTGATGGATCCGTTGGATGCTGAATTTACTGCTTAAACCTGTTGATAAATGATTTGGGAGACAAAGTATCCTGAATGGCCAAGCCTTAGTTCAAGGAGCTAATTGGTCTATGATACTCCCGTTTGTAAATGTGGAAGATCCTTTTTTGGTTGAAGGGAAAAAAACAATTATTTCTCAACCCTTGAGGGTGTTTTTGGATTCCATTGCACAGGGGTATAACTAAATTTTGAATGAAATTCAAGTTGGTGATATAAGTAATGGTCTGATGTTTTGTATTCTTTTGTTATGTTATGTCATTGTCAATTGATTTCCTCAATTTGGTCTGACATTTCCCCAGATTTGTTATTGTACTTCACCTTCATCTAATGTAAATTTTTTGATCACGCTGCTTCCATGACAAGGGTTTTGGATCATGCATTTTTTATTCTATGGATTTGATGTTACTAGTATACTTCACTCACCTAAAAGCCCACTTTTCCACACACATGCATACATTTTACTGATGCGCTTATTTATGTTATGACTATTGATGTTGCAGGGCTGACAAAGCTGTGATGGCCTCTTCTGGTTTTCAAGCTGATGTGAAAGCCTTACAGAAGGTTTTGGCAGCTAGGCATTTGGTGAGATTTCTATCTGAATGAAAATATCTTCTTAGTTTGATCTCCGTAATGCATATTAGCCAAATGCTATGCTATAAGGCTTCATTTACAAGGCTTTGAGTTTTTGACACACCTAATTTTTTTTATTTTATGTGAGTTTGATATTGTGTGGGTTACTATTTTAACCTGAAGATTGATCTCCTTCATTATATGACTCCTTTTTGTGATTTGATATCTGGTTTATAGTTTCGTTTCTATTAGGCCTGGATTGTTGTGTATATATATTATGCACTGCACTTGTTATTGTTGCTTCTGCATTGTTGAAATTGTAATAGCATGGTTTTTAAGATTTCAAATACCATGCTTCCCATGTGACATTTTGTTCCCATCCTTCTGTATATAGTCAAGATGTTCATTTGCATTTTCGACATCACATTTGATGTTTTGATCTTATAATGATTTTAGGAGCAAAGCGACTCTTATCTTAACTTTTCTTTTTGTGATTTTCTATTCTGTAATGTTTGTTCTTTTAACGAGTTTTGCGGTTTATTATGTCCATTTTAATATGTGTACCCTCTTTCATGTTCATCTTCTGATTCTAATTCTAATTTTTTCATGCATCAAACCAAATTGGTTCTTAATGGAACCTCATTTTTCTTTTAAAATGTACAATGAATACTTCAAAAGTTGAATTGAAATTTGTGGTGTAAATTTATTACTTTGACTCTGAATTGCTCTAATTTTGGGAGAAGATGATGCACAAAGCATCTTGTCAATTTCAGTTTTCAAATTTATTTTGTATAAGATTTCAGGTTGGAGGATTGGAATATGATTCATTATTTTGATGTCTCATACGTTACTTCCTCTACTTTCAGACCTACCAACATCAGCACAACAAGCAAATGAGCTGCCCTGCGATGGCTCAACTGCTCTCGAATACATTGTACTTCAAACGGTTCTTTCCGTATTATGCTTTTAATGTTTTGGGCGGGCTTGATAATGAAGGTACATGACTTCCCTGCTTGTGGTTCCAGTTTTATGTCTCACTTTCCCATGAAGTTATTCTCTTCTTGAAACAGGAAAGGGTTGTGTGTTCACCTACGATGCTGTTGGGTCTTATGAGAGAGTTGGATACAGCGCCCAGGGGTCGGGGTCCACCCTCATTACGCCCTTTTTAGATAACCAACTGAAGTCTCCCAGCCCTCTATTATTGCCTGCACAGGTATGGTCTCTCATGGAAATTACATTTCGGCTCAAGAAAATAAAAAATGGTGTTGATGGTTTCTCCCCTTTTTGAAAGCTGAACGGAATACTTGGCAAAAATAGACCGAACTCAATGGATATCCAAGCTTAACCAAATATTTATTATCGTTATTATTATCTAACCAGATATCCAAGCTTTCGTATTAGACAAGAATATCGATAGAACCATTGGGAGTAAGAAAACTGGAAAAGGCTCTATTGGGTGATAAGGAGGGAAAATGTAACAAACTTGCACATCCAAGACCTCTCATCTTCCCAAAAATACATTAGTCCCATAATTCTTGTATGTATATACCATGCATGACTTTGATAAAGAACTAAAAGGTTAGCAATCCATGGTGGGCATCTATCAGGATTTAATATTCTATGAATCTTTGATATCCAAATGTTATAGGGTTAGGCAGGTTGTCTCGTGAGACTGTGAGATTAGTTTGAGGATATGGGTTGAGGTGCATGTAAGCTATCCGGACATTCACAGATATATTAAAAAAAAAATATCATGAAGTGTAATTGAAAGGAGCCCATTACCCTCCTCCCCCTTAACTTGTTTACTCTCTGTCACGTAAGGCCCCCACGTGTGCCCGTACTTGCACACGGGCTTTACTTTGCCTATATGGTATTGGTAGTTCAAAGTTGAAACCGACAGTTCTAACTCGGGCGGGTTGACTTTGTTTTTGGGATGCATTTCTATTCTCTTTGGTATCTCTTTATCTCAACCAAATTATGGTGAACAGGATTCTGCCACGCCTCTGTCAGAAGGTGAAGCAATTGACCTGGTGAAAACTGTTTTTGCATCTGCTACTGAGAGGGATATCTACACCGTAATTCTCTTCCACTATTTATATAATATCCTTATTCTGAGTAAGCATCTACGTAGATTCCAATTCTGAGAATTTGTTTTATTAACAGGGCGACAAACTTGAAATCGTCGTTCTTAATGCCGATGGTATTCGTCGCGAATATATGGATCTCCGAAAAGATTAGTTTGGTGTTGGCTTGATTGATTGAATGTTGGTGCAACCGTACGAATTCCTCATCGGCAGTAACCGTCGTGGAGATTATTGCACTTTGATATTTACAGATGGCTAAGTTTTAGTTTTTCTCTGTAATATGACTTCTGTTTCCAGATTAAAATCTCTTTTGTTGACATGGGATAGTATTAAAATCTGCAGGGCTGTTGGCTGATGTTGATCGATCTCCCCCTTTTTAAAAATACTTTACTTCTAGAAATTCTACAAGTAGTATATTTCATGAGAAAATGGATTTGAATCTTAATACAAGGTAATAGAAGCCGGGTGGAACACAATAATTTAATTCTGGTTAACATATTGTTTTGATTTAGAATGTCTTTGTAGTGCTAGGTCTGGAAGCACTTGTATAAAATAGGCTAAATTATGACAAATATCAATGAATTTGGAACTTTTCTCTTATTCCTACATTTTTAAAAGTTGCAATATTACCACTCAACTTTCATAAACGTTTCAAAACTACCATTGGAGTACAAATTCTTTAACATTCCAAACAAAAATCAGGATTTAGAACTTGACCTAAAACGATGTGGTGACTCAAATTTTCGTGTTATATCACTTGCTATATCATTTCATATCTCAGTTTTTATATAATTTTTAAAGAATTTCTAATTTAAGGGTATTTTTGAAACGTTTATAGAAGTCTAAGGAAGATATTGCAATTCTTGAAGGTACAAGGTATTTTTGAAATAAATAGCAAAGTTCAATGAGATAATTGATTAAAAGACCCAATTTTAGACCTCAATGGTTTTTATCCCACCTTTTCAAACTTAAGAATTTTGCCTCTTACTTCATCACTAGCCAAAGTTACAAAACTGTCATTAGTTTTTTTCCCTTTTCTCTTCTTCTTCGTCTCAATTTTGCTTCCTTCATTTGTCTTGGTCATTCTCCATTTATTTGTGGTAGTTTATGATATTATTGAGATTATTAAGTTGTGGCGATTTTCACATTACTTTTTTTTGGTTAAAATTAATGGCTGAATCAACAAAAAAAATAAAAAATAAAAAAAATGAACATATGTTAGAATTTAAATCACTCATACAAGTCTATCAAGTTTAACGAACTAAAATTTATATTGAAAATTAATTGATGATTTTTCTAAATAAAATATATCGTTTTCTTCAATTTCTTGAAATATGTTTAATATTGTTGGAAAAATATTTATGTGCATCCAACCCTTGTTTTTGTGCATTTACTCGATTGTCTAATTATAATGAATTTAAAGAGATATTGCGTATCAAGTATTAGTCATAAAAAAGATTTATTACATAATAATTAGAATAAGTCAATAAAAAGGAACTTCGAAATTCTTGCATACATTAACAATTGGAGCGAAAAGTTAAAAAAGAAAGTAGAGGGAGGAGAGGGAAGTGCAGGGTCGAATCATTTAAATTAGTCTATGCCTGTGCTTCTGCTCCATTTCAAGCTTCTGCACCAAGCTTCTCTGCCACTGCAATTCTCTCTTCAATGGCTCGCAACAGGGTAAACTATTTTCTTTCTTCTGCCATTACTTCGATGTTCGAGTTACTTCTTCTTCTAATTCTTGCGCGACCAAACGGAACTGGTTTTTATGGAGCTCGGGTTCAGTATTTCAATCGAAAGAAGTTGAGTTTTATTTTGATCCTCACATAAGCCAAGTATGATTGGATTTACGTCTAGGGTTTAGGTTTTGTTGTCTAAGTCGTTCATTAGGATCCAGGATGTTGGCTCGTGTTTTTTTATAGGTAACCGAGTGCTGTTAAACCCGAATGAACGAGGATCTTTCTTCTTCTTTAGCTTCAGAATTTGACCGTGAATTTCATAGGAAAAATTGCTCACTTCCAAAATTTTGCTTGGAAAAGAGACATCTCCTAGCTTATTTGTTGTTTGACCAGAGCAAAATACTACTATACGCTAAATAATTGCAATATTATTCATTGACCTTTTGTAAATGTTTCAAATCAATAATTTGAGTGGAATTCAACAACAATTTTGGATATAAATTAAGACCTGGAATGGGTGTGGCAATCTCGGGGTCTCAATTTTCATTCAAGTTCACCGCCACGTTATTTCAGGTCTTAATTTTCATCTAACGTTCGACTCCAAGGGTGGTTTTAAATGGTTATGAAAGGTTAATAGTAATATTGTAACTTTTGAAAGAATAGAGGTATTTTTGAAACAAAGGACAAAGTCCAGGGGTACCTTTTGTCATTTAGCCTATTTTAATTAATAACTAGGATATTGACACTCTTTGGTATTAGGTTTCACTGATACTTGGTAATTTGTATGTTCCTATGGGCTACAACAAGGTTTTAAGTTTTCAATATGAAACTTGAATTCAAGACCTAAGAGGACATCTCCAACTATTTCACCCTGTATCATTGGTACATCCTTGCAGGTGTCAATGAGCTACAACTTACAAAAAACTTTTAAAAGTTGTAATTGTACTGCCATCTCAGTGAATCTGAACATGTCATGTTTTTATTCTATATTCATATTTCTCAATTCAAGGATTTATGTTATATGGAGTAGGAAATCTTGGTGCTGGTGCTGGATGTTGGTCCATCAATGCACTCTATTCTCCCCGAGGTTGAAAAAGTGTGTTCAATGCTAGTAGAGAAGAAGGTATTCTGTTAACAGTTTTCTCTAGATATTTATTAGTTTCTAACTTATTTAGAGTTTTTCCTTCTGTCAAGGACTAATGAGTTCGTTGTGAACAAATAATTTTTCACGTATCAGAAATTCAGAACATATTTTCTTTAACTATTTTAGTTAATTGTACCATCTTTTGATGCAGCTAGTCTACAACAAATATGATGAAGTAGGAATTGTTCTATTTGGAACTGAAGGTCTCTCTCTCTCACAATTTTTAACGTTTATTCTCTTAAATGTTCATTAACAGATGTGTTCGAAAACTTGTTCGTATTTACAAAATTTTACTGTACGGATTACTTTACCTATGCAATGATATTTGCAGACACTAAAAATGAGCTGACAGAGGAAGTTGGTGGATATCAGCATGTGGTGGTTTTACAGAACATGAAAGTGGTTGATGGAGATCTTGTTGATGTTCTAAAACGGATCCCTCGAGGAACTGTTTCTGGTGATTGTATCCAACATTTTAATAGAATTCATTGTTCGTTTGTGTTGATGGAGGATCATGCTTTGCTTTCTATACCTGTATCATTTTATAATAGATTATATGCTGCTTGAAACTCTGATCTTTTTGTTTCTGCAAATTGGACCTCTGCAATGTTCCATTCATCATCGAAAATTCCTTTCGTTCCATATTACTTTACACTTTTATTTATTTATTTTTAATTTATTTAAATAAAAATAATATCAGGATTGATCCCTGGCATTATGCTTATGGTCTACTCAGCTATTCTTAGAGAGGCTGTTTTGTCCACCCCTAAGCCTAGCTCCAAGAAACAACAAACGGTTTAAGTTATTAATTAAGACCCCGTTTAATAACCATTTGGTTTTTAAAAATTAAATTTATAAACACTACTTTCATTCCATCTATTGATTTCTTTATCTTGATATGTGTTTTTAGGAGTGTTTTTAAAAACCAAGCCAACTTTTGAAAACTTAAAAAAGTAGTTTTTAAAAACTTGTTTTTGTTTATGGAATTTGACTTAGAATTCCAATGTTTAGTTAGAAAAATGAAAACAATAGTAAAGAAGCTGTTACAACACAAACACCATTCAAAAACCCAATTATTATCAAATGGGGCCTAAGTTTCAGTCGAGGGACTTGAACTCAGGACCTTAGGGGTATCTATAAAGCATCTATGCTGTTACCACTAAGCATGCCCCCTGAGGTTTTCTATGATCCAGCTTTAGTTTGCTGCATGATGGTGGCTTGACTGTCATAATAATTAGTAAATCACAAATCATTTTCCAAAATGATTTATTTGTAATGCTACACTAAGGATTTTATTAGCTTAATGTACAGCGACAGACATAACATAATTTGTTCATGGTTAGATTATCTGAAGTTTCTTAAATTGTCTAATGTTGATATATTTGGTACCTTGACATTTGTTGGTAGTTCTTGACGCCATAATTGTAGGAATGGATATGTTGATAAAGAAATTTGGAGTGACAGAAAAGGGGAAGAAACGCTTGTGTCTTGTTACAGATGCTCTATTCCCTATAAAAGAACCTTATGAAGGAACTAAAGAGGATCAAGTTACGACCATTGCACAACAGATGACAAAACATGGCATGAGAATGGATAGTGTTGTTGTGAGAGGGAGGTTCGGTCAGGATGCAGATGAGAAAATGATGAATGAAAATGACAATCTTTTAAACATATTTTCAGAGAAAACAAATGCAAAAATGGTGTATGTGGAGAGTCCAACTTCATTATTAGGTGCAATCCGGACTCGAAGCATAGCGCCTGTGACAATTTTTAGAGGCGATCTTGAGATAAGCTCCATTATCAAGATTAAGGTGAAGTGTTAGGTCTTTAACATGACTTATGCCCAACATTTTCAGCTACTCTTATCATAAAATTCTGCTAGAGTGTTCAAATTTTTTGGTAGAAAAATTAAGGGTAGCTTCCATCTCTTTTACACATGATTGATGCTCCAATTTAATCAGGTATGGGTTTACAAGAAAACATCAGAAGAGAAGTTTCCTACTCTGAAAAGATATTCTGATAAAGCACCTCCAACTGATAAATTTGCCACACATGAAGTCAAGGTAGATTATGAGTACAAAAGCGTTGAAGAACCTAGTAAGGTAGTGCCTCCAGAACATAGGATTAAAGGTTATCGGTATGGACCTCAAGTGGTTCCGATATCGACTGCTGAATGGGATGCAGTGAAGTTCAAACCAGAAAAGAGCGTGAAGCTACTCGGATTTACAAATGCATCAAATATAATGAGGTGGATTCTAACTGTTTTGAATTTTTCTTTACCCTATCATGTAAAGGAACATTTTGTACTCATAGTTTGTGTTTTGAACTCTTCTGGTTTGCTTAATTATTTTGAAGGCACTACTACATGAAAGATGTAAATGTCTTAATCCCTGAACCGGGCAATAAACGAGCCATTATTGCGGTTTCTGCTCTAGCAAGAGCAATGAAGGAAATGGACAAAGTGGCGATAGTGCGATGCGTTTGGAGACAAGGACAAGGGAGTGTTGTTGTGGGTGTCTTGACACCCAATATATCAAAGAAGGACGGTATTGTATGTCTACTAAATACATTTTTGTATTCCCTTATTGAGTAGTCTTTGTGTTATATATATATATATATATTACCTTCCACATTAATTTGCTTCATTGACGATCGTTTTTATGGTAGGCCGATTCGTTATACTTCAACGTACTTCCCTTTGCGGAGGATGTTCGGGAATTCCAATTTCCATCTTTCAGCAATTTGCCAGCCTTGATGCAGCCAAGTGTAGAACAGCAAGAGGCAGCGGATGACTTTGTTAAGATGCTCGATCTCGCACCAGCTGGACGAGAGGAAATTCTACAACCGGATCTCACACCAAATCCTGTTCTGGAGGTATGTATACCTTTATGTTTTCAATTATTTTCAATCATTTAGGGCTTGTTTAGTAGAGAATTTGAAAACAAGGGGTACAATGAGAATATAGTTGTATTTCTTGTTTTCAGATATGTGTTTGGTAGCAGATTTAAAGATTTAATTCTAATTTAAACAATTGTTTAATATGTGTTTGATATTATATATTTATTAATCACAAAACTAGTTGTAGTTGCCCACTATTATTTAGTTGACAATAAAATATAGATTATCAATTTATAATATGATTTATGTTAAAAAAATATATATAATTATTCTTTTGTAATATTATATAATTTATAATACATTACATAGTGCATATTATGTTTTTTATAGAATAAATTGAGTTTATAACATGACATATTGTACTTCTTGGGCTAATAAATATTTTTTATCATTATTTAATATAATTTTGCCTTTTAAAATTAAAAATTCAAAATCTGAATAGTGGATACAATGAAAACATTGTTTTAAGAAGGATCACAAAATTCAAGAACAGTTTTCAGAAACAGAATTAGAGTTGTCTGTCAAACACAGATTTGCTGAACTCAGTGAATCTGAAAACATTAAACAAAATCCAGATTCTCTGCCAAACAGGCCCTTAGACACTCTGAAATCACCATTTTCCCTAATCTTGATTACGAGGCTTCTTCTGTTAATGGGATTTGTTGCTTGCTTTGCCCTTGAAGTGTGTGTATTCATCAGTCTTGTGTTGGCAGCGCTTCTATCGCCATCTCGAGTTGAAATCAAAGGATCCAGATGCTGCTGTACCTCCACTTGATGGAACTCTCCAAAAGATTACCGAGCCAGATCCAGACTTGTTTTCTCAAAACAAATCTGTTATTGATACATTTCACAGAAGATTTGAGCTTAAGGAGAACCCAAAGGTAGTACATCAATGACTTTGTATTCGATACTTGATACAATTGAATTATCCTTGAAGTCTTATCTTACTCAGAAGTTTTATATATGATCTAAAATGCAGCTAAAGAAACCGAGAAGGCATTATTTACGCGAAAAAGCATCCGGTTCAAGCGATAAAGAGGATAATGATGAAATTTCTGCTCAAATTGTTGAATCTGTTTCCAATATGCCTATAGTTAAGGTCGAAAAGATTGGAGATTCAACTCCACTCGAAGATTTTGAAGCTATGATGTCTAGAAGAGATAGTCCAGAGTGGATCAGTAAAGCAATAATTGGCATGAGAAACAAAATATTTGATCTTGTTGAGAACTCCTCTGATGGTGATAACTATCCAAAAGCTATCGAGTATTTGCGTGCGCTTCGCAAGGGTTGCATTATCGAACAAGTATGTTACACCCTATCTGTCCCTTATCTTCATGCTCAAGAATAAAACTACTCATGTTTTGTACAGGAACCGAAGCAATTCAACGATTTCCTCCGCCATCTCCGTAAATTTTGTCTGGAAAAGAAACTTCATAGCTTCTGTGAATTCCTTGCATCTCAACAAATTAGTTTAATCTCCAAGGAAGAAGCCGCTGACAGGTTTGATATTAATTTTCTTACTGAAACTCTTATCTGCATTGTTCTTCTTATGAAGTTCTAAGTTCTTAGTTTGCTTTGGTATATTTCTATGGTGAGCAGTGAAGTAGCAGATGATGAAGCTAGAAGCTTTTGGGTTAAAATGGAGCCTAAATCAGAGCCTAAATTAGAGCAGTTCTAGATAATGTAGCATGTAGATATGTAATTTTGTGTATCCATCCAATGTTAGAGCGTGTTTACTAGTTATGTCACCTTAAAAGAAATTATAAAAGGAGGTATATTGTTAAAACTTCCATTTCAAGGGACAATGGAAATTTTGTTTCCTACACTTTTAAATTCATCTCCAAATTCGTTATGTTTAGAATATAAGTTCATGTAGTGTTATTTATTCTTATTATTTTTTAATTTATACTTAAAATGAATCATTTTTTTTTAAAAGGAAGTTGATGTGATAAGAACATGGGAAAATAATATATATACATATAACTCTTTTCATAAATAAAAAATTACTAATATAGTTTTGAAATAACTCTTTTAAAATAGTTTGGCATGTAAACCAAGTATTGAAATATCTGTTGATATGATAAATGGCTAAAAGGTTAGGGTTTAATCTCCGGTGGCTACTTAGAAATTAATTTCCTACGAGTTTTCTTGACATTCAAATATTTAGGGTTAGAGGGGTTGTTCTGTGAGATCAGTCTAGATGCACGTAAGCTGGTCTAAATATTCATGGATATCTAAAAAAAAAAAAAAAAAAAAAAAAAAAAATTCTGTTGATATGTCAATATTTTTATTAATATATTTATAAATGGGAAGATTTCACCATTGATACTACAAAGGAATTTAAATATGATATTTTTTATAAATACAAATAAAACATAAAAAAATCTTAATCTTGATATGAATACTAATACTAATGATAAAGTCAAATAAAAATATTTTGGTTTTCGAATAGATGTTTAAAATCTAATATTTACAGTAGATTGAACTAAAATGTTTTAGTTTTCAAATTTTTAATGCGTCTCGTGTAAACGCTAAGCCTTATTTTCCTATGTAAGCATGTTTAAGTTAATGTATTGAAATATGGTTAGTTCTATGTGTAGGAAAGGGCTTAGGAGTTTTAAAGGAAAATATTCTAAGCGTGGAAGCCTAGGCTCTTGGGTAGAAAGGGGTGTGAGGACACCTAGAAGTAAGAGGGAAAAATGGCTAAGTGTGTGAGACATGCGTTGAGTCATGTTGCGCTCAGTGAAGGCTAAGGCATGGGGTGATGCGACAACCTAATTTGTCTAAGGAGGTTAAGAGAGGCGCTAAGGTAGTGGCAAGGGGGGCCGCGGGGCGCAGGGTGTGCGTTGCCTAAGGGCCAAGTCTAAGCGTGAGCTTGTGAGGTGATGGCTGAGAGGTTAAGGCCTACGGGACAGACAAGGATGTGTGTGTTGGATCAAGGGGATGCTGAAGAGTACATGGGAGGCTTAGAAGCGTTGATGTATAGTATGCATCAACGCAATGGCCTAAGTCGTGAGGGCAGGATGTAGAGGCTGGGGATGCATTGGCCGAGAGAAGGGCTTATGCGTTGCGAGCTGGCTTATGCAATGGTATCACCGAAAGAACCCTGTGAAGGGGACTGTAGGGGAAGTGGATCATCCCAATTCCCAATCGTTTTTGAAAAACAAATTTTACAATACATGCATTAGGGAAACAATAAATTATACAACATGCATCAAAAGAAAAAAGAACAAAAAAGGTTAGGAAACCTTACCCTTGAAGATATTCTTCAGTCGAATCCCACTAACACAACCACGAAAGAGTCCTCAATATTCACTGGTGAGAATCTAGGAGGTGTAGGCGCTAAAATGTTTTGGGATTGAGGGAGAAGGAAGAATTTTGAGAGTAAAACTTGGGAAGCCAAAAAACTTTATAGAGAAAAACCTTATGTATCTCTTTTCTTTTCTTTGTCTTTTTGCATGTATTTCAAAGAGAGACCTCCACCTGAGTGGTAGAGAGAAAAAGGTGGGGAAGGAGTTATAGCTCCATCCCTTATTTTAAAAATTAAATAATTAAAAAAATTATTTAATAATAAAATAATTAATAAATAATTTTGATTCATAATTAAAATTATAACAAAAATATATAATAACCAACTTATTATATATTATGCAATCATATGTTATATCATATATAACATATAACATATAGTTTCTTTTCTCTCTCTTATGGTATTTAATATAAATCATATTTATATTAAATTTTAATTATATGAATCTAATTCATATAATTAACATTAGAATCACATTTAATTCCTCTCATAATTTCTTTATATTATAATGTATCAAATACATTATAGTAATTATATCATATATAATTACATAAACTTAATTATATCATATATAATTAATTTTCTCAATTAATTTGAACAATTCAAATTAATCCAAAACTTGATTCTCATAAAATATGATGAGTTAGCGAGGGGACCTCATGGATCTGTAGCTTGAAGCTCAAACGGTTCATGAATAATTAATTGAACTCTTTAATTAAATTATCCACCATCCTTAACTGTCAGACACTCCACTAAATACCGACAGATGCACTCTTCACACTATAGATATATTTCTGTGTTCATTGGATATAACCAATCCACAATATGACGACCATTCACAAATTGCTCGTAAGTATAATTGGGCCAAATTACCATTTTATCACTATAATTACATTTAACTCCTTAAGTACCATTGATTCCTCTAATGAACAACAAATCACAGTCCCACTATGACTAACTCCTCTCGGGCCAGAAGAGGTATGACGCCACAATGTTTAAGCCCCGGAATCAGCCCTTAAGGGAGCAATTTATCTACTTTCCCCAACATTGGGGAAAAAGTGAATTCTGTCTTGTGTTGTTGTGTTCCCAGCTCCCCAATCAGATGAATCCCCAAAATAGTAGACATGTTAAGTCGGGGATCAGGCCTCTCTCACCCACACAAATCAAAGGACCACCTTCATAGGCAGGTTCACAACTCACTCAGGATTCAGGCTGTTACCTATGGTCATCCTGATGAAATGGAAGTCTCTATTAAGAATGATGTTATATAATGAGACTACTCATTTCGTGGTTCGATCTTATACAAACTCCTTTGTATAGAATATCCCCACTCTCATGTTTCCATATAAATGATCAGGATCATATCATTTGTAGCACTTTACTTTACAACAATTGTAACATCTACAAAATAGGTCATCCTCATAGTGTTATCAGGATAAGGTATCCAACCTTATCCATTTACTACAGACTATTTAGGTTATCACTTAAAACACGATCCATCCGTATGTCTCTACATACATGTTTTAAGTTACGAGATAATCATGGAACTTAGTTTATTGGTTTGTGATTAATGCAACAAAAAATTGGAATAAAATATCATATATTTTACCAAATAAATAATGAGTTTGTACATAACATTTACAAACTATAGGATCCTACAAGATTTAGGGCATCAAACCCAATAATCATAACCCATGCGCTGGTAAAGAGATGGAAGAACTCAGCCTAATCATCAAGCTCAGTGGGCCCGCTGTCAAGTTTAGATGCCTTAATTAAGCTTAGTGGGCTAGTTTTCACCCTAAGCAATGAAGATGATCATGCACTCCCAATTATATCAGGGAGGTTGAAAGAAGACATCGACTTAGCCTTTCCATTTATGCCAAGGGAGAAGGATTGGTGCTGATTTGAAGCTAAATCGACGCTGATGAAGAACTGGGGTTGTTGAGAGGAAATTCCCACGAATTCAAATTAGAGCTTGAAGAAATTCCTAAGTGTCTTAAGCTTTTGAGTGTTCTCGGGCAAGATAGGAAGATTGATGGTTCTAAGTGCAATAAAAGGAATCTGAGGCCCAAATTTTAAGGTAAGTAAGTGAAGACATTTATGAACAAGTTCGTAGAAGGAAGTTTTCCGAAATGATGCCTGAAAATTAAGTTATTCATGCTAGAAATTAAAATTTGGAAATTGGTGGTTAAATAAGCAGGCAGCTGCTTCGCAAACAACTGGCAAGCCAGGCTTGGCATTGGCACACGCATACATATGCGAGGTTGAGTGCAAGGCATAGGCGTTGGCGAATGTACATGAGTGTGCGAGGTTGAGCGCAAGGTTCTGCCTATGGTATGTGTGAGAAGTGAGTGCACGAACATGCTATTACTGAAGGCGCTAAGGGACATGTAGGTGAGCGCACGACACGTTGGCACTGTAAGCATGTCCTAGTGCATGAGTAGGCACTTGTGGCCACGTACCACCTATTAGTTGATAAAAAGGTAATTTGGACTAAGTGTAGGATGAGTTGGGCTAGATGTTGCGTTGATAAGTACGGGAAACATCCTAAGTTTGACGTTGAACTTATTTATTTAAGTTAAGCTCAAAAGTAAACTAGTGACATTAACCAAAAGTATTTATAAATGTCACAGGGAAATTACCAATAGAAGAAGCCTATTACCCTAAGGAAGTAGCCCAAGATTATGAATGACAAAGTTTATAGGTATTTTCTCTTATAAGTTTCCAACGCATGTTATACTATTGAGCCAGTTCTTCAAATGTTTTCCTAATGATGTGCCAAGTATGAGCGTAGGTTTATGATAAATTTTCTAAGTAAACATGATTTCTTAAGCTCTACTTTGACACATGCCCTAGTATGATAATAGATATATCAATGCATGGTTTAAATTCTCTAGCAATGAGTTTTATGAAGCATGAGTCCACTAGCATTCCTTACTCATGTTAAGTCTTTTATGATGAATACATTAAAGGTCTGTTTTACTGGATTGTTTAATGTTTCAAAGTTGAGTTTCCTTTTTTAGAGAATGATTTATGATGATATAATGAGGAAACCTGATACCGAAGGACCAAAAGAAGGTATCTGGGCCCCCTGGTACCTAAGATATGACGATATTCAAGGCATTACCACATGCACGTAAGGTATTAATTGACATTGGTTGTGTTGAGAATACTCCACACCAACTAAGGACTTCGAATTTGAGTGATTAAGCGAAATGGCTTTCCTCAACTAAGGTTATGTGATAATAATTTCTATTTAAAGTCTTTAGAGTTTAAATGTTTTATTTATTTGATAGTATTGAGTATGAATGTTTAAAACCCTGAAGTTCTATGGAAGTTAACATTTACTTAATATTTACTTAATAAAATACAAGGGAAAGAGTTCTCATACCGGTTGAAGACTCTCTTCAAATGTCGAATTTAAAAGCAGCGGAAGAACCTCTACGCAAATTTTATCGCCCAGCAAATCAGTCACTGCGGCAGCACGATCGTCTACAAGAAAGGCAGCAACTCGAACAAGCACGAATAACTAAACAGCAGGGACGACACCACCAGTTGAAGCCCTTGGTATTCTCGGAGTGAGAATCCAAAGTGTGGTCTTTGGTGAATTTGGTAGAGGTAGGAGAAAAGACAGATTGTGTAGACGATAAGCAAGAAGGAGAGAAAGAGCTATCGTATAGCAGGGATGCTTATCGTTAAGATGAAGCTACACGATCGTTTAGAAAATGTGGCACACTATACGATCGTTTAGGAAAGCTAAACGATCGTTTAAGGAAAGGTGTGTGATCGTTTAGACGCTGGTGCGTGATCGTTTAAACGATGAGATACTATCGTATAAGCTTTCAAGCTAGGCGATTGTTTACGTTTCCACACCGATTGTGATTTTTCGAACTTTTTGCAAAATGAAAACAATTTTCATTTTATTCATCAGTTACCATAACCGAATGCGGCTTCTCCCACTAATGCACGATTGAGGAGAATAATACGACCAATTATCTCATAATTAACCAATTTAATAATAAATGAATATAATAATATTATATTCTTACCCTATAGTTTGATATCATATATCTACTATAGTAATTTCTCCTCCACTTGATATAAATCATATTTATATCTAATTTCCTCCAAAAAATGCATATCATACATTTAGCCAATTATATCATGTATAATTAACCAGTTCAATTATATCATATACAATCAAATTCCCTCTTGTCAATTTGAACATTTCAAACTGATCCAAATACTAATTCTCGACTTTATCCATGCTACCTAGGGGACCTAATAGACCTATGGCACGAAGCTCCAACGGTTCGTGAATAGCTGACTAAACTCTTTAGCCACGAGATCCACCATCCGTTAACTGCCAGGCATTCCACTAAAGACCAATAGTTGAACTCTTCTTACCACAAATATATTTCTGTGTCCATCGGATATAACCAATCGCGAGTACGATGACCCTTCACAGATGCTCGTAAGTATAGTTTGGCAAATTTACCGTTTTGCCCCTATAGTTACATCTCACTCCTTAAGTACCACTGATTCCTCTAATGAAAAATACAACATAGTCCAACTATGTATGAACACCTCTCAGGCCAAGAGAAGGTGTGTGGCGCCACATCATTTAAGCCATGGAATCAGCCCTTAAGGGAGCTATTTATCTACTTACCTCTGCTTCGGGGAAGAAGTGAATTCCATCTTGTGTAGCTAACTTCCCAACTCCCAAATCAGACGAATCCTCAAAATGGTAGGTTTGAATCGGCGACCTGGCCACTCGTACCCATACAAATCAAAGAACCGTCCTCAATGGCAGGAGTTCCCAACTCACTCAAGATTGAGGTCATGTTACCTATGGTCATCCTAATGAAGTGAAGTCTCTATCATGAATGGTGTTATATAACGAAACGTTAACACTTCATGGTCAGGTCTTATACAAACTCTTTGTATAGGACGGCCCCTGCTCGCATGTCCCCTACATGAATGATCAGGATCAGACCATCTGTGACAAGTCACAACACTTATGACCATTTCACAAAGCGGGCCGCATTCATAGCGTTACCGGGATAAGGTTTTCCTCCTATATCCATATACTACAGACCATTTTGGTTATCACTCAAAAAATGATCCACTTGTTTGTCACCACATACATGCTTAAGTTACATACAGATAACTAGGGATTTTATGTTTATTGGTTTGTGGTAAAGCAAATAAAACATACAACTGAGCAAAATCAAGATGTAAAGTAAATATCATATATTATACAACACAAGCGTTCATACAAACAGTTTACAAACTACAAGACACGAGACTTTAGGGCATCAACCCCAACAATCTCCCACTTTCCCTAAAGCGAAGTGGGGTGTACATAAAACTAGTACAAAACAATAAACTAGGGCATAAAAGCCTAGTACAAGAAAATCTCCCACTTGCCCTAGTCCAGCCGCGGGTGATCTTGTAGACCCATGTTCTAAAGGTGACCCTCAAACATTGTAGCCATGAGAGCCTTCGTAAACAGGTAAGCAACGTTGTTCTTCGATGCGATCTTCGTGATGATCACGTCCTCTCGATGCATTATCTCACGGATTAGATGATACTTCTGCTCTTGTTTGCTGCGCCTGTGACTCCTCGAATCCTTGGAGTTCGCCATTGCCCCACTATTATCGCAATAAAGGGTAATGGGCCTAAACATATCTGTAACAACTTCCAGTTTTGTTAAGAACTTCCTGAGCCAGACGACCTCCTTAGCAGCTTCGTAAGCCGCTACGTACTTCGCCTCCATAGTGGAGTAGGCGATGCACCCCTGCTTAGTGCTTCGCCACACTACTGCTCCTCCGTTAAGAGTAATGTTATATTTATCAGGTGCCTGAAACTATTCATACAAGTGGTTACCATAAGAGGGTTGGTAACTATTGTCTTCACATCGTCTCCTAGGATAGAAGAGGTTCTAAAAGGGGGTGTGACAAGCTAGTATCAGAGCCTAAGGTTTTGGGGAGTGAACTCATGCATTATATTAGGATGTGTCAATGTTGTAATGTCCCTAATGATTGTACTTTATTTTAGGAAGGATGCCAAGAAGAAGTGGCAGATAGCGGATTGGGATCATGACCCTACTAAAGATTTCAAAGTCAGAGGGGATTCAAACTCTACGAGAAAAATTGAGAAGGTGTAATGTTAATAGAGATCCAGTAGTACAGGAGACTACGTTTGAGGGTGAGTCTAATACCCCTCAAGATAGGACAGATTCTCAGATGGAAGACCGAGTGTTTGGTAGGATTGGCCAGAGGCTAGTGGCGAGTGTAGAGTCCGTACAGGCAGATCCAGAGAAGAAATATGGCATTGAGAAGCTAAAGGCCCTAGGTGCTACGACATTTGAGGGTATGACAGACCCAACAAATGTTGAGGTTTGTCTTGATCTGATAGAGAAAGGTTTTAATGTGATGAGATGTCCTGACGATCGGAAGGTCAGTTTAGTTGTGCTTTTACTTTAGAAATAAGCTGAAAAGTGGTGGAAAGTCCTAGATGCTAGACAAAGTAGTTCTAGAGCTATGACCTGGGAAGAGTTCAGAAAAGCTTTCGAGAAAAAATATTACCCTAGTTCATTGAGGAAAGAGAAGAGAGATGAGTTTTTTAGACTAATTCAGGGATCGATGACGGTTTCTGAATATGAATAGAAGTTTACTGAGTTGTCTCAATATGCTCTTCCGATTATTGTGGAAGAAAAGGACAAGTGCATGAGATTCAAGAATGGTTTGAGATTCTTATGCCAGTAACTTCTACGGGTAACTAGACAGATTTCTCCCAATTAGTCGAGACAACCATCAGAGTTGAGAGGAGATTAGCTAATGAGAAGCAGATGCATAAAAGGAAAGAGGAATCATGGATGTCTCCCAGAGAGTCGAAAAGTGAGAGTTTCAAGCCCTTCTTCTCTAGACAGTCGACTATGAGAGATCAGGGAGCTGCGAGTCGGTAGAGGTCAAACAGGTAGAGATCAAGACAACTAGCTGTTTCAGTTGGAGGATCCAAGGCAGGATGTGCTAGCGAGTCTATTGCTAGAACGGTTAGCGAACCCCCATGTGCGAGCTGTGGTAAGCATCACTTAGGGACATATTACAGTGGGAGAAACATCTGCAACTGGTGCGATTAGATAGGTTATTTCAAGAGAGATTTCGATTAGTTAGCACGGGAGACTCAGGTGGAGCAGAAGACGATTTCCTGGACAGTAGATCAACTAAGAGAAGTTGAAGCCAGAGGTAAGGGTTCCCGTGGCGTCAAATAGAAGAAGATAGTTGGATGACCTCAACAATAAGATAGAGTGTATGCAGTGACCCACTAGGAAACTAAGGAGTCGCCAGACATTGTGATCGGTAGAGTAACTCTTACATATGTGTTGTCAGATCCTAGTGTTACTCATTCATTTGTTTCTAGCATGTTTGTATTGCATATTGATAGAATGCTAGAAAGCGTGCTAGATGGGTTATTTATTTCTATGTTTGTTGAGGAAGTGTTAGTAGTAAGGGAATTTTATAGTGATTGTGAAATAAAACCAGAGCATGTGGGTTGATCTAACTCCTCTAGAACTACTTGAGTTTGATGCTATCTTAGGCATAGATTTTCTGAGTAAATATTCTGCCTCGGTTGATTGTTATAAGAAAGAAGTAGTGTTTAGAAGACCTGAAGAGAGGGATATAGTATTTACTGGAAGCAGGAGAATTCTTTCTAATAGCTTGATCTCAATAGTCAAAGCCAGGAAACTGTTGATTAAGGAATGTATAGCCTATTTGGCACATGTAACTATTTCGCAGGATAAGAAGTTGAGCCCGAAGATGTACCAGTGATTCAGGAGTTTATTGATGTATTTCCTGAAGAGTTGTTAGGTTTACTACCTGACAGAGAGGTTGAGTTTACAATTTATTTGATCCCAGGTACAACCCTTATATCCCAAGCACCATATAGGATGGTGCCAGTTGAGCTGAAGGAATTGAAAGTTCAGTTACAGAAGTTGGTGGACAATGGTTATACCAGACCCAGTGTGTCACCATGGGGAGCACTAGTTCTATTTGTGAAAAAGAAGGATGGCACTCTCAGGTTGTGTATTAATTAAAGACAGTTGAATAAAGTAACAATACGGAACAAGTACTTGTTGCCTCGTATTGATGACCTATTTAACCAGTTAAAGGGGGCAACTGTGTTCTCCAAGATAGATTTGAGATCAGGTTATCACCAGTTAAAAGTTAAAGAAGCGAATGTTCCTAAGACGACTTTCAGAACTAGATATGGCACTATGAGGTCTTAGTCATGTCGTTTGGTTTGATGAATGCCCCAACAATGTTTATGGATCTCATGAATTAGATATTGCATCCTTACTTGGATCAGTGTATAATTGTTTATATACTGTGGTACATAGTTTTGTTTATTTGAAAATCATGAGATTTTAAATTGAATTTGAATCGATCACATTAATTGAGAAGTATCGATTTTTGTTAGAGAGCTTCTGTTAAATTTACTTAAATGAAATATAGTCAATCTTACTAGTATATTTGATATATTTGTTAGAATATTTACAAACATCTAAGACAAATGTTCTAACGTATATTAAAAAATAACAATGAATCTAAACTATGTATATATGGGATAATAAAACAAAATATAAACAAACTCAAAATAAACAATAAACTGTAACAAACAAACTCAAATAAAAAAGACAATCATATAAAAATTACATTAGAATAATATATATATCAAATATTGGGGAAATATATTACAGACACATAAACGATGACTAATTAGGACATACATATCATAATACCTCGGATATATGCCAAATAAACAATGACATATATTACATGAAAACAAATAGTATTCAAAACAAACAATGAAATATATCCCATTAATATAAAAAATCAAACAAATGGAAAAAAATAAACTATATTAAATGCATTTTCTCCCTCCATTTGAAAATGAAAAAAAATCATATTAAACACATTTTCTCTCTATAATAAGTTTCTCTCTCTATCATTAAAGAAGCTTAGTAAATAGGGAAATATATAAATATGGACACAAATAATAAAAAAGGTAAATTTGTGCAAAAATGATATCAAAGGCCTTAAAAAATTCAAATTTAAAGACATTTTTGAAATATATGGCCTAAAGAGGATGTTTTATGTAAAAATGTATTTTAACCCATTTTTCTTTAAGAATATTGAAATAAGGCAAAATATACTTTTCGTCCTTTAGGATTGAAATCGATGATTGGTCCCTAAGATTTCAAAACATACACTTTTGTCCTCCGATTTGCAAGATTATTCTAAATTATTCATGACTTAACTTTAAACTAATAGAATGCCAATTAATGACGTGAATAGGATGACGAGACTACTTCATTTAATTATATGGCAAAATCTATTTGATTAGTTGAAAAATAAATTGAAAATTATTTTTTAAAAAGATAAACTACTAAGTGAATTAAAATTGTTTTAAGTATATTAAAAGAATGTAATCCAATCCAAAATTAAATCTTCTTCAACTTAACAGTTTTTGAAAAATTAAATTTTAATTTATTTTCCAACTAATCACCATGTAGTTAAATGAGATAGTCTTATCTTTCCATTCATATCAGCACTTTAGCTTAAAGTTAAGTTATGGATTATGTACAATCGTTTTGTAAATTTGAAAGACTAAAATATATATTTAAAAATCTCAGAAATCAAATAGACATTAACAAGAAGTGTATTATGCTCAAATTAAAAGTTTGAAGTGAAAAATCATACAACTCTATAAGTTGAGGAGTTAAAAGAAAAAAAAAAATTTCCTTTCATGCTCGTCCGGCTCTCTCGCTCGTGACTCGTCCTACCCAAAAATCGTTACCATCGAGGCTGCAGCTTCCGTATATAAATACAGCACACGCCAAATTCAGCGCAACAGTATTCAATTATTAACCGCTTTTGTTCAAGCAGCGTCTCCTGCTGTTTCTTCTTCTCGTTGACGATCATGGACTTCGAACCTCACGCTCTGGTATCTTCTCTCTCTCTCTCTCTCTTGAGCGCGCCCATTTCTTGAAATCGTTTGATCTGAAGATAAGTTGATTGCAGAGAGACGGATTCACTTTCTTAACTCGAAATCTTTAGGAAATGTAGTATAATGTTGTTCCTACTTTTGTTTTTGTCATTGCAGAAAAGCTCCGACGATTCGTTAACGTCATCGAAGCTGATTCTTTATTCTTTCTGGCGGAGCTCCTGCTCGTGGCGTGTTCGCTTTGCGTTGAACCTCAAAGGTTTTTATTCTTCTTTGACTTTACTGGAAAATTCATCTTCGAATTTGAAGTACAGAAGAATTAGAGTTTGATTTGTTGTAAAATTCACGGTTATCTTGTTTAGATCGAGTCTAAGCGGATATGAAGATCATGATTATAAATCGGACGAATGATGAATAATTTGAGTTTGAAGTATAGATGAATTCGAGTTTGGTCTGCCGTAGAACGCATCATGACTTTGTTTAAATTGATTCTGAGCTGAAATGAAGGTCGTGATAGTAAATCAAACAAATGAAAGTTGTGAAACTTGATACTTCTGTTAACAGAAATGTTTCCCGACTGTTGCTTAGGGCTTTCTTACGAGTACAGAGCAATAAACCTTGGGAAAGGAGAACAATTAAGTCCAGGTAAATCTTGAGATGGATGTGTTAGTGCGAATCGATAGAATAAAAAACTGCTGAACTATTTTTTATTCCTTCCGAGATGCAGATTTTGAGCGCCTAAATCCTCTTAAGTATGTTCCTGTATTAGTAGATGGTCCGGTGGTAGTTTCAGATTCTTACGCGATTTTGCTGGTTAGTATAAAGAGAAGGGAGATAATCGACTTTGTTCGAGTCCGTGACGAAGAACAGTGAACTTGTGTCTTAACCACAATGGCTAAGCAAATGCCAGTTCAGAAGGTTTTGGATTCTCACGGACTTGAATATACTAGTCATCCTTCTTTTCTCGTGCCTAAATTTGATCCTCTGTTGCTTTTACTATCCTAGATTATGCTTGTAACACTAATGCTCTTTTCTTGTTGTTATTGTTTAGTATCTGGAAGAGAAATATCCACAGAAGGCGCTGCTGCCTGCTGATCTTCGTTTAAAATCTCTTAATCTGCAAGTAAGATCAGTACTGCTTAGCTACAAATTGAAAAGTTTAAAAGAGAGCTCTATAGATCTATGAAAAATGTCTTCTAGCATGTAACTACTTGTTCTTACGGTACTCCTACAGGCCTACAGTTATATATATATATTTATTTATTTATTTTCAAATCCACTGACTGAATTTTAAAATCTTTAGGAACATTTAATTTTGCATCATATATATGATATGAGATCCTAGTTTCTATGTTTTGAGTGGTTTAATCGGCAGTGGATTGGCTCGCATCAATTAAATGATTATTTTTAGCTTGTTACATCTTAACACGAGCGCTATTAAGTCTTGTGAAAATTGAGCAATAAAATCTGTGATTTCTGATTCTCAGAAAAGCGGGGGAAAATCTATAGTTCTGTGCGAATAAGAACTCACATATGATATAGTCTGGTTATCTGTGCATCATTATGGTGATAGGTTCTTATCAAAAAAGATAAATGTATCATGTTGCAGGTGGCAAGTATCGTCAGCTCAAGTATACAACCTGTTATTATGATGGGATTGCTGGTAGATTTTATTTGCACATGATTCATTTGCACTACCTGTGTACATATATATCTAAAGTTAATCTAGTCCACGTTTATATATATATATTTGTTTAGAAAACTATCGGGGAAAAATTTGGTCCAGAAGAGCAGCTACCATGGGCTCAGTCCAATTTAGAAAAAGGTCTCAATGGTACGTTTGTGAAGTTAAATAAAACTACCGCACTAATTCATTGTGTGTGCAAGAAAGTGTAGTGGTCCTCAATTTTTCATCTGTTGTGTATTACAGCTCTTGAGAAACTGCTGAAGGATTGTTCTGGCCATTATGCTTTAGGGGATGAAGTACAGATGGCACGTTTCAAAATATTCTCGATTCTTTTACCAATTAAGATTTCAACTTTCGAAGTTTCATCGTCACAGTCTTAATCTAGTGTTGTCACATGCAGGCTGATGTATTTTTGGCTCCCCAAATTTCAAATGCTATTGAGAACTTCCACATTGACATGGTATTGTATTTTCTCCATTCTTTTTTATATCTCACTCAGCGATTATTACACATTATGAAAAATGAAAAACATTGTCCTTTTTCCTTTTAAGTTTATATCGAACATTTGAAAAAAAATCAAGAAACAAGGCGACCAAATCCTTTATTGTCACTAGGCATCACATTGATTCTTACAAATTGTTAGGATTTACTCCACATTGGCTTAAAGACATGTTTGGATTGACTTTTTATGTTAAATTAAATTAGAAAGTTAATCCAAATATGCTCCAAGTATTTTGATAGCAAATCTTGGTACAGCTAATTCATCACTTCTCAGAGGTTGACAATTTGAAGTTCTAATGTAAATTTGCCGGTTGCACTTGCATAGATCGTACGCTGCAGTTACAAACCGCCCATCCCTTTTATTTATTTATTTTTTTTTGAAAAAAAATTAATTCTTTGATTATATTTTAAATAAAAATAATTTAAAACTCATCTCTAGATATTCTTGGTTAACTTATAACATATAAGAAATTTGGAAGAAGAAAAACATAAGTCTCGAAACTCTCTCACATAACAAATTTCTGCTGTTGGATAGTGCAGTCTAAGTTTCCAACCTTAGCAAGGATTTATGTATCTTACAAGAAGTTACCAGAATTCCAAGCCTCGTCACCAGAAAGGCAGCCCGACGCCCTCCATTAGGTCGTTTGTCTCCACATTATTGTACTATTACACATTTGACATTTACTTGAACTTGTAATTAGTTACAATAACTTGTAATTAGTTACACTTGCAAATATGGAGATAGATAACTTTCTTATCATGGAGATAAGTTAATTGATAGTTTCTCTGAAAATTTCATACCATATGTTATCTCCAGTCTCTTCTTTGTCCATTTAAATCCCCATTAGGTTGCCACGATGTCGAAGCGCAAAGAACCTTTTTGATATGATTAGTTCATGCGGTCTAGTCCCTATATAACAACAGGCCCGTCTTGGTAGAGCGCAAGGCTCTTAACCTTGTGGTCGTGGGTTCGAACCCCACGGTGGGCGAAGGTACTCTTTTTTTAATTTTTAAAACTATTTGAATATTCCTTTTTGGTTGCATAAAGCGGTTCAAACTATACTTGTGTAAAATGCTACAGGTTAAACCAGATTCTCAAAATTGCCCGTCTAGCTCAGTCGGTAGAGCGCAAGGCTCTTAACCTTGTGGTCGTGGGTTCGAACCCCACGGTGGGCGAAGATAATTATTTTTACTATTTCGTAATTTTCTATTCCTATATTTAAAATATTTAACTATGACTAAAAAGGGAATGGCTAAAAATGGCTCAACAAAATCGGTTGGTAGAGTGGAAGCCCCCACGGTGGGTGAAGGTAATTATTTTTTATAATTTCATCTTTTTGCATATTCTAAGTTATGGTTTTTATTTCTAATTCTCTTCCTTTTTACAAATGCAATTAGCGGTGAGAGGCCAACTTTAACATACTAGTTGTTTAAATCGAGCCCTGCCTGTGGGCGAAGGTACTATTTTTTATAATTTCATTTTTTTACTACTTTGAGTTATGGTTTTTGTTTTAAATTCTCTATCTTTTTACAAATGCAATTAAAGATGAGAGGCCAACTTAAACATACATAAACTAATTAAAACATACATTTTGACTACAAAATTGAAGGTCTAGATCTCTCGTACAGGTTGTGTAAAAAGAGTTGGGGACTAGAAAATCCCTCCTACTTGTTTTAATCTTAAATTGAGATAGTGTAGGAGGAAATTGCTCACAGTATTTGAAGAGAAGATGTTATTGGATTTTATAAATTCTGAACACCCAATGAAAAATGACAATAATATTTTACAAATGTTCTGCGGTGCCTTTCTCTTTCTCTTTTTCTTTTTCCTTTTTGGCACTTGATTTCTGTCATTAGATAGAACTATATATTTTCTTTGGTAGTTAAAAGATTTCTGATTTTGCAGTTTTCCTCATTAAATGTAATTGAGTTTGACAAAAATATTACACGATTAGAGAATATGTTATCTGGTAATATTTGAAAAATCTGGACAAACTATTGGGGTTAAGTTTAGTTTCTAGTTATGATTAGGCGTTGCTCTCGACATCCAAAAACGAGGCCCGTCTAGCTCAGGTAGAGCGCAAGGCTCTTAACAAAGAAGAAGAAGATTAGAGGGAGAAGTATGAAGATAAACAAAGAACTTTTTCATTGAATTGACGAAGATATCCAAATAGTTTATATTTTTGTGAACTTTGTGACTTAAATGTGAATATGAAGATTAGATGATTATAAAATTTGGTCTTTTAGTTTTGGACTCGAGTAATGAGCTTTTTAAATAGATTGTCTAGCTTTAGATTGAAAAAGATTAGATGAGTTGTTTGTCTTTTTTCTTTAAAAAAAAGGTACGCGTAAAAATAGATACATATACGTGTTTGATACGGATTCTGTGTCTCACATGAAGTGTCTGTGTTTCATAGAGATTCACGCAAGGGACATGAATTTTTGTCCTTTGCAAAGAATATTTAATAACATTTTTTACAGATATTACATGGTAGGTTAAATTGATTTAATTTGCCTGTGTTAATGGACTTCCTATCAAATTTACTCTTCCCGTGTGTTTGAAATACATTTCCAAAAGTTTAATTTAAAACATAAATCATTTTGCTAGCATTTGAAGTTGGTTGACAATTACTTAAAATAATTTTCCAAGTGTATTTTAATTGATTTTTATTAAAAGTGTAAATAAAAATGAATCTTTTGAATTTTTTTTTAAAAATTTATCCAAACATGCCCTAAATACCATTCTTAATTCATTATTTTAGTGGTTGATCTAAGTAACTCAAACTCATGCATATTGATGATCAGATTAAATTGACTCCCAAGATCATCTAACTAGGTTCTTAATAAATGAATTAGTTCCAAAAAAATTCCCATGAAAAACCATATCTATTTGTTTAAATGAAAAAGGTAGTTCTACCATCTGAATTGGCCAACATAATGAAAAAGGCGCAACTTTAGGAAGCATAGAGAGAATTTTGTAAACTTGAGACCATTTTCATATAACATTCAAAGTTTGAACAAATACCACATTAATATTAAAACAAAAATCAAATGATTTGAAAACTACAAAGGTTAGATTATAAATATGGAAATCGTATACCGGTACACGATTCACTATCCTAAATCTGTCAATACTTTTCCAAAATACCTATTTTTGAAAATATTTCTCCCAATCCCTATTTTTGTCATTATTTATTAAAAAAAATATTATTTTAACAAAAAATTCCAATTTAGGATATGAACTTATTAATCTACATTTCATTCCATATTAATCTATTTTTTTATATATATATAATATATTCGTGTCCACACCAGCTTGAATCTTGACTAGGAGGATAGCATTTAGAGTCCAAAGAAATGCATTTGAATAAGCTACCATTTCAAAATTTTAATTCTCCAAAATTTAAAAGAGAATTTTCAGGCCTTTTTTAAACAGTTCTTTGTTTTCTATTTTAAAAATTTACTTCCTACAAGCACCTAGTCAATTTCTCATCAGATTTAGTCATAATTTTTATTAAAAGGAAAAAAAAAACTTTTTTGAGTTCAATTTTAAAAACACTTGTGAAAATTTTTAAATTAAAACTTGAACTATGTATTCACTCTTCAGAATCCCTGGAAACAACGAAAACAAAACGGTAACGACCTCTTAGTTTGAAGTAGATTTCGAAAGAAAAAGATTAGTATATAATGATGATGATGACAACAACATAGCAAGCACATATTAGACCAAAGTTAAATTAATTAGATTCTTGAATGATTGAATTATGTCCAAAGAAATTCTCAACTAAACTCGATTAATGCCCTATAAACTAAATATCCAACACTCGAATAAAAAAGAAGCATAAATAGCAATAGCATGACCAAAGTTCAAAGTGGAGAAAGGACCTAATATAACACCATTAATTTCTACCCAAACAAACTTCACACAAAACGTCGGTATCTGATTCCTAACATCTCCTTTTAACCATAATGTAATAATTTGAAATCTAAAACTATTACTTTCCTCTCTCCTTTTTTTTTTATGCCATAGAAAAGGTTCTAGTTTCAAAAAGCCTCTCACGTTTGAAATCCACTGTGTTACCGAAACGCTGTATTGTTAATAAAGAGATCGAATTGTCTTACTTGTCAAAAGATTCGGCAGCAGTTGTTGAAATTGTTGACCTCCAGTATCGAATTTAGATAACTTTTTCAAGAAAAGCACTTGATGATATACCAAATCAGGAGGCTTGTATCCAAAGTTAACTTTATCTTAGCCAACAAATCCAATTCGTGATCAACTAAGTGTCGGTGCTGCCCATAGTTTCACTTTCTTGTCCACACTCGCAGTAGCCAAAACCAATACTTTTTTATCTCCTGTTCCAAAAGAAGCTATATTAGATATTAGGTTAAAATACCATTTTCATCGTTGTGTTTTGGAGTTTGTTCAATTTTAGTTCCTCTACTTTTAATAAATATCTTAAATTTAATCCCTCAATGTTTTTTTTTTTATTGAAATCGACTAATTAATAATAATAATAATTTTTCATGCATCAAAATAAAGTATGTGGATACAATTTCAAAATTTCTAGTAAAGATGCTGATGAATAACATTTTTTTAAAGAAGAAATCAACAATAAACAAGCAATAGGGACTAAATTTAAGATTTAATAAAAGAACATAGATTAAAATTGAACATTTGAAAATACAGGGATTACACATGAACTAACTTCAAAGTACATAAGACCAAAATGACATTTTAATCAAGATATTATTATTCTTACGTTACTTTTGTAGACTGATCAACCACTTCCACAATAAAGTAGTAAAAGAGAAAAGCAAGATTGAATAATAAATTTTTAGTGAGTGAATCTTTTAAGTTGAACAATATCTTTTAGTTTTGTAAATTTAAGATATGGTCAATATGCGAATTAAAGTGTTGTCGAAGTTGTAATCGTTTATGAGGGGAAAAAAAGCACATTTCTTTCTTAACTTTGTCTTTTATTCTTGATTCTTTACTATTCCTATGATTTCAAATCAAGTCAGGCTAACGTAATTTTTCTGTACAAAAACTTCTAACTAAATGACATAATACAATAATGCAGTTTTAAATAGATCATTCACTTTTTCTTTATAACTTTATGAAAATAATGTAGAGTGCTTTAGTGTTATGGTTAGTTTATATTGTTGTAATTCTCTCGTTTTTATACTTGTGAAAATATTTTTTTTCTAATATTTCCATATTTTAGTAGCGAAAGAAGATAATTAAGAAGAAGTGGGATGAAGTTTTACCTGATGGAATAGGCTTGGGTGCCCACGAAATCCATGTGATGTCACCTGCATTAGAATTGGGTGCCCACGATTAGCTGATTTAATTCACAAAGTTCTCGACTTAAATTCGACCATGCTCTGGAGTCTGGACTATAGGCAGTTAAAAGAAATATTATATTATCAACAAACTGTTCTAAACTATATTGAACTGCACAAATCGAATAAGATAATCTTGTTAGGTTAAGGACCCTATGAGACATGGCAAATATAACTAGAAAAAACCTCGTCCAGGTATATGAAAACAACCTGAGATGATGAACCAAAATGTTCGGACTAGTAAACACATGGACTCGGATACAACCGTCACTTAATTGATAAATCAAGTCATACTACTGTAATGGTCAGTATCCTTGTAAGGGAAATTAAAAAAAAATCCTGGTTCTTTAGGTTGTTCTATTAATATGAAAGATGAGACCCAATGTAGTTAATCGATTCAGATTGTAATTATGTAGTATAATTACAATTCTCAACCAACTTTTTGGTTTAACTAAGTATTTAATTTTGAAAATAATTCATTTTGAAAAAAAAAATGAAGTGTATGGCAACTACTCAAAATAACTTCAAAACATACTATTGACAGTTTTTATCAAAATAGTTTAAATAAAAAAAATTTTTAAAAAAATTTTTTTTCTCTAGTTAATCCAAACGGACCCTTAGTTTTGACGAAGCAACTATGTATACACAAATACTGGTAAACACTTCCTAATGGGTTGGTGAACACCGTAAACATTTTGGAAAGTGTTTTTTATTGAAAAAATGTTTCCAAACACTATACAAGTATTTCTCTTGATAGATGATGCTACGCAAAATTAAAACAGTAGTAGTCTCGCTCTCAAGTGAGTAATTAATTCTTCGGATTAGGATCATCAGGTGCAATTTCAACCCATTAAAATGGTAAACCCCCAACAGAGAGAGAGAGAGACAGAGAGCCCTCTTTAATCAATATTAATAGAACCTCATAGCAGGTAAGAAAAGAAGCGGTAAATAATTTAGACTTATACGTACCATCGTGAGCTTTCTCAGCTGTGTCCAAAATCTTTCCAGTTTCAACACATAACCACTGCAGTGTGGAACCATGCGTTGCTGCTAGTATCTTTCCGTCAGGGGATATATTGAGACGATCATAATGCAATGTAGCACCATTTGAATCATGTAATGGAATTGGAAACACCTTGAGAGTTTTTGGATCCTCATCAAGGTGATACCTCACTTGAAAAAGGAAATAATGCAAATATAGATACAAGGAACATGTCAGTTGTTTAAAGTCATCTAATTAGATAGGTTAACATGAAACAGAAAGAAATCAGCAATCAACCAATTAAAGTTTTAATTGCATTAAGAGGTAAAAGAATATATATGTTACAACATCACAGATTCACAGTTAAATGTGCATTTACTTAATAGCTAATTGTTAAGTTTGTGTTTTAATTTCTATCTACAAGCGCGTGCGTGTGTATTTTTAACAATTACGTGAGTTTTCAGGAAAGATCCCAATTAGAAGTGATAAAAATTAATTAGATGAAGAATATATCTAGAAAACACAATACAATTTTAATGTAGACCAATTTTGTATTCATTTGCAAAAACTAACATTCATGTACTCTACTAATATTATCTTAGCTCCATCAGATGAAATGAGGAAACTAGGAGAATAAGGAGAAACCATATGAAAAAAATCAACTAAAAGTACTTCAACTGCAATACAAGATATGGTCATAGGTCAGTCAATTATACTAACAGGTGTTTACACATGAAAATTATAGATGTGACTCTACGTACCATTAATATTCCATATTCTCATTGAACCATCCTTTGATGCAGTGATGATTTGCTCTGAGTTTGGGGTAAAACATAACCAGGTTACCGCACTCTGGACATCAGAAAGAAAACGTTAACCGACAAGGAAGTTGAAACCATCAAGAAGATATTTAAAAGATGATGAATCCTAAAAAATGATATTGGTGTTTACTGAAAACCAAACTCAAAAGTCAAAACAAAGTGAAGTGCAACAGATAGCAGAATATTTTTAGTCACACATAAGAAGAAGATTTCATATGGATTTTTCCATGTATCAAAGCTGCAAATACCATAGTTTACAAACTTTTTCGAAGAAAAGGGTGGCTTGAAGAGTAGAAGAGTGATAAAACAAGAGTGATATAACAAGAGTAGAGAATTAGGGTGGCTTGAAGAGTAGAAGAGTGATAAAACAAGAGTGGAAGCAGAACATTGAAAAAGGATAGACAATCATGTAAGTTTTTTATTAGATCTAACTAACTAAATCACATCATGAATTTCACAAAATATCTAAACAATAACCTTGTGTCCTTTCAGCTGCATAACTCTCAAAACCTCCTTAACTGAACCATCCTTTGAGTAAACAACCTCCCATACCTGCAAAGAACAATATATTGACGGAAAAACATCAAAGACCAGTCTTATTGATTGAATAAATATGTAAAATCAGGTAGTTATAAAGCAACACCAATATTGTGATAGTGGTAACTTCTTTTCCCAGCAAAATCGAAATGATTTCAATAAATCATAATATATCATGAGCTAGAATGATTAAAGCCAATTGTAATTCACAGTCACTTGTCTATCTTTTCTAAGGAGGCAAGCTAAGAAGTAAGGACACTGACACGCGACACGAATACGATACGACATTGACACAACGACACACCAATTTACAAAAAAGTAAGAATGACACGTTGGTGACATGCTATTTATTTATTTATTTATTTTTCAAAAACAAATATATGTGTGCATAATTTGACATATTGTGAAATATGCAGAACATATATTTAACAAAAAGTATGAAAAAACGTAAATAAAATTGTGGATTATAGTTAATTTTAATACGCTTAAAATGCCCCTTAAATGGACTACCGATAGTGGGTCTTGTTTCATTATTTTTATTTTTTTATTATTTATTATTTATTTATTTATTTTGCATATGGAGTGTCCTTGGCATGTCGCTAACGTCTCTTGGTGTGTCTTGACGTGTTGGAAAACAAAAGAATAATAATAAAATAATGGATACGCTAGCTGACATGTTGGAAAACAAAAAAATAATAATAAAATAATGCATACGCCAGCTGACGTGTCGGTGTTCGACAGGTGTCCGACACCAACACTTTGCCAGTTTAGAAGTGTCAGTACTTCTTAGGAGGTAAGAACATATGACACTGGACCCGTGTACACAAACGATGTCTCACTACAAAGAAATGTATCTCAAAGCTGATCTTTACTAATGTTTGCCTTCAAAAGTACTGCTCAATTCTTCATGTGTGGGTCCATAAAAGAGATAACACTGTAGACAAATCTAGAAAGAAGAAACTTCTCATTATTAAATATGCAAATGCCAGAAACATTCACCTTCACATCTGCAGTAAAAGCAGCTGCCGCAATAAAACGCCCATTTGGTGACAAAGTGGC
The DNA here is from genome assembly GCF_027475165.1 of Benincasa hispida. NCBI lineage: Eukaryota > Viridiplantae > Streptophyta > Magnoliopsida > Cucurbitales > Cucurbitaceae > Benincasa > Benincasa hispida. The sequence continues at coordinate 5,561,927 of NC_143478.1, read as the reverse complement.
CATGGTATTTTTTAATTGATTAGTGTCAACATCACCCACCAGCTTCCCCGTTTTTGCATGCCAGAGTCTAATATCAGTCCCTAGAAAGCAATTTCCTTATATAAGCACTTCTAAGTTCTACGTAAGACAGAACTATGATAAAGAATGCAGTAAACTGTTGAGCAGATTTGTTTACGCACAAGAAATCAACAAGATAATTTTCGCAACCAAGTTAAACATTTTGAATTATTTGATCATGATTTAGCACATCTGCAGCATAATATTTTAGTACTCATGGATGCTATTGAAAATTTGAAGCCGGCCCTTATGTTCCTCCAGAATTCTTTATATGGCAAACAACAAATTCAACACTGATGAATATTTTAAATCTCAATGGTTAAACAAACCATAGAGGTCTAATAAAAGAAAGTATAACATCATTCACATGCCTTGCACTTGATTATTGTAAGGTAGATGTAACGTACCTTCTGAACAAGAAGCCACAATTGTACTCCCATCGGCATTGCCATAACTAGCAGTTGCACTTACTAGGGTTATAACAGATTTTTTATCGTGCACCTTGTGATGTTCCCACTTGATTTCAGGAAGAGGGAGCTTAGCTTGCTGTTTAGTTTCACCTGAAGCTTTGGGTTTTTCTTCTTCATACATGTACAAGGAAGAACCAGACAGACCTTGTGAGGATACAATGATAGAGGTTGCATCATCACCAAATGCGACAGCAGTTGGATGACCTCCAGCAGGCAAATTAATTCGCAAGAACCTGCAGAAATATAAATGATGTGCAAAAAATGGATGAAAAACCAAAATACTATTTATTAGCACTCTGAAAATATACATTTGAAAAGATTTGAAAAACGGATTTACATACTTGAAGCTTTTACTTGATGCATCATCCAACTTAAATACCCTGATCACGCCATCAGCACAGGCTGTTTTAGGAACAGATAAGACAAGATTAATGAATAAAAAATGATAACAAAAATCTTCAACATATCATACTGAAATGAATTAATACGAAACATTGATAAAACATTGCATATTAATTATGATAAAACTGTTAAACACATGGATATATTAATCTTAATGAATAGAGAATAAATGATACCTTCTACTTCCAGAAACCAGAACCAAAAACGCCAATTGATATAAATTTGGATACCACAATTTAGAAACCAATTCCCACACTGATTACTGCTAAGTTGAGCAACAACAAGAGGAAACAGAATACAGTAATAGCTAAAACTGTCTAGAAAACAAAATTATCAAAAACAACAACAGAAGTTGCTTTTTCATAGCTGAAAACATATTGCAAAAATAAGTCTCTAATAGGAGTTTTAGGAATAGCGAGAAAATTTTATATGAAGATGAGAAATTAGCATCAGATCAGAACAGCATGAAGTCTGAGTTCAAATTTTCAGCTCCATATGAGAATGAACCCACTAAAATTCACTAATATAGACCATTAAAACAGAAAAGTACTTAAAACTTGTTACTCGATAGAAAAAGAGGATTAGAAATAATTGAAAACACTAATTGATACAATACACGAGCTTAATATAGAAAACACATATATTATCAACTGAAACACTTTGAATCCAGCGAATGAACTAGCAAAGGATACAAATGCAAACCTGATATGCTTAGTCTAATTAAATGCTTGCTTGGAAAATGATTTTACTGAGGGAATATCAATTGAAAATTCTTCAGCCATAAGCATAAATAAAATGGAGGCAGGGGCAATATTCACATTCTGACATTCTTAGTTAAATATATTTCCCTTTCGTCACGGCATATTAACAATGGAGGTAATATCAAGTGAAAAACTGTTTGATCTAGCAGGATTAACCATGTTACCGGTCACCAAATTACTTCCGTCTGAGGAGAAGCATAATCCAGTCACAGAATCTCCATGACCTTTCAATGTATTCAAATCCAACGGGTGATGTTTCTTGTTTTGATCCTACATTTGACAATCAAAAAAGGAAAAACTGAGTGTAAGAGAAATATCAAAGTTGTTCAATGCATCATGTAAACAATATATGGAGTTGCAACATTTCAATCTGAATACAATTATTTTCCTCTGCAGATAACATTAGAATAAACAAGAGAACCTGCTGACCGTAATACACCTGAATCAAAAAATAGCAAATGTAAAAAGGAAATAAACAACCTTTATTGAACTCGATGCAGCACAAAGCTCGAGGTAGTTCGCATGAAGCAAACAATGAATATTTTACTGAAATGGTAGCAGAACACCGTGATGAACCAGTAACAAGACAGAGGAATAGCATTTTCAGCGAGGTTACGATGAACAACGAACCAAAAATCATGATAAACAGAGAAGATGGGACTAAAAAGGAATTAGATGGCGATCATTTCAAATAATTAGCATGTGTCCAGAGCAAAATTAACTAGCTACGTATAATTAGATCACATTTGCGATACGGACGATGATCGATGAAGAATTCAATCACTCCGCCGTACTCGCAGCTTCGAAAATTAGCAGAAGATGTAGAAGCTAGACCTAGATAATCTAAGACGAAAATTGTGCAGTGAATAATTCAGTACAAAATTGCGAGAATTCCGTCGTCGTTTTATGCAGCTTTTCAGGAACCAAACGGACCTTATCGGAGGAGTGAGAGTGAGGTTTGGAGTGAGACTTCTTAGTCTGAGACGGCTTTTGGTGCTTCTTCGGATCCGATGGAAGCTCCGGATGGGAAATGGTTTGGACTTCGGATCTTCGCTTGCGAAAGTAACTTCCGAAGAAGATAATGACGATTAGGGCACCGAGAATTACTGAAACAACAGGAATTAGCAGAGCAGAATCCATTGATAAATGCAGAGAGATGTGGCAACGAAGACGACGAGGAAGAATTTGACGATGGACTTGACGAAAAATGACGGTCGGAGTAAGATGGGATATATATAAATGGTAAATTTGAACGAAACCCAATTTTTTGGTCCAAAATATCAATCGACCAATTTTTAAAAAATAATGTCAATTGACCTTCTGCTTACGTCATCACGGGATGAGATTACAAAAATGCCCCTCCAGTCTATACGAGTGCGCTCAAACTCAACGGTTGTCCCACTCCGTCAAAATTATTGTGCAAGTGTCGTTCAATCTCGCTCTGCAAAACCATCGTCCATCTACTGTCGTAATCGAAGTTCTCTACTGAGTTAGTGAGTTTAATTTTTGTCTTCCATGTTGTGTTGCATCTGTTTAGGTTGATTTCTTTTGATCGGTCATCACGTTCATAATTGGTTTCGGGGTTCAATCGGTCGCGTCTATTTTTTATTTTGGGTTTCGATGTGTTCTGCATTGGTTAAGGATGAAGAAGATATAGTTCGAGTCAGACAAGGTAGTGGATGATTTTTGCGAGAGCGAGATGGGCGAAAGCGAGATTAGTGAGATTAACGAGATTATTAGCGAGATTAGTGAGACTTTAACAGTATGTTTTGTTAGTGATTTTTTAGTACGAACCTATTAACTGATAAACTGAATGTTCATACAATACAGGAGTAATTTAAGATGTAAAAATCTTAAAAATCGTGAAGTTGATAGGTTTCCCGGACAAGGAACTTGCATGGCCTACGTTGCCAATGCCAACAAGATTGTAAAGCAAAAGCTTACCGGAAGGCAGTTAGAAATGTTCAAGAAAACAATTTTTGGTCTCTTTCTAGACATTGAACTTGTATTCAACAACCCACTAATCCACTATATGTTATTGAGGGAAGTGAAGAAGTCAGGAATGGACTCAATTAGTTTCTTTGTCAGATGAAAGGTCGTCACATTTTCGAAGGACGACTTTTTATTGATCATTGGTTTGTGGCGGTTTCCTACGCGAGTTGGATGGAGTGAGAAGTCTTCACAAGAACTTTTTACGAGGTACTTTGGTAGTCGGTCAACCTCAGACACATTCCACTTGAATTTGCTTGAAGAGGAATATAAAAAATTGGTATTTGAAAATGACGATGCTGCTATGAAAATTTCCCTAGTATATTATGCAGAGGTTGCAATGATGGGTAAAAACATGCAAAAGAATGTTGTCGATTGTACTCTATTTGACGATGTTGAAGACATAAACTACTACAACAATCTTGATTGGGGTACAATTATTTGGCAGAGGACACTCGATGCCCTGAAGTCCGCACTTAACGACAATGTTGGTTTATACAACGAGAGGTGAGGGGAAATAAAAATTATGTTGTGAAGTACTCGCTCCGTGGATTTCCCCAAGCATTCCAGATAAATGTTCCTTAACTTAACTTTATCTTTGGTTTAACATTAACATAGTTATAAATTTGAATTGTTTGGATTTAGGTGTGGATGTATTGGCAAGGAACATTGCCACTCAAAAGAGCAAGGTAGCCATTCCTCGTATATTACGGTGGTCATGTTCCCACTCGGTGTCTTTCAAAGCACTCGAGAGAGACATTTTTTAGTCTCAAAATGTAAGTGTAATCTATGTAGCCACAGTATGTTTATTCAGTAGTTAAATGTACACTAACCATCTTACTGGGTTCCTTAATGCAGACAAAAGTCAAAGAGGGTCTTGTCATGTCCGATGTTGAGAAGGAGTTTCAGGACACTCTAATTGATAGACGGGCCGTAAGACAAGCACATTCCAACACCGAGAGTTCAGGGAGCTATAGTAGTTCAAATAGTCGCAGTAGTTCAGATAATAATAGTTCAGAAGGTGGGGAAGGTGAACAACAGGGTAATTTAGAAGGTGGAGTGAGGGATGACGAATTTGATGGGGACCAAAACATCCACCAGCCTACTTACACCCCTAGTGAGGATATGTTTCATGATGTACTGGTGGGTGACGTACGTCCTGAGCCTAAGGAGGAGTATTCTGTCCCGTAGGTTTCGGGCCACAGGGAGGGAGGTAATGTTGATCCTGGTGTATATGCGTACCTTCGGAGCATTGACAGCTCAATATCGAGCTTGGATGCCCGTGTATCGAACCTAGAGACGGACACGAGAGACATGAAAACACAATTGTTAACTATTTTGTCTCTATTACAGTCTATAAAAGGTTCCACGGTGTTTGAGGCGACGAGGTCTCCCACTCCATAGATAGGCCAAGATGCCACATGTCCCCCATCCCAACTGTACGTAGGTCACCTACCCCACCTCCACCTAAGTCATCGATCCCATTTCCACCTCTCAATTCATCTATACAACTTGATATCACGACCTCCTCTAACACCCTACATCTCGATTCACAGGTATGATCATTATGTGATTCGAAAATTTCTTTCTTCATATTTGTTATCCAACATGTTCACCATTTTGTTATATTTCTATAGGTTATGGTCAAGAGTACAAAAACAACAAGTAAGAGGAAGGCCGTTGATAAATACACACCTCCCGTTGAACCAAAAAAGAAAATAACAAAAGAGAAGGAAATTAAGGTTCAACTTCCTTTGGATCGTCCAAATATTAAGTACCATCTCCCTAGGGTACCTATGATACAGTTTAAAAAGACAATCCAATACTCCTTGGAGCATAAGGTTCCAGTTGCTATATTGAAGGAAATGGTGAACTGGATTGCCGATAAGAATACGGACAACGAGGTTCGAGATCTTAAAGATGTCATACCCTAGAATTTTAACGCAACAACGGTCAACAGAGCAACCAAGCAAGTAGCTCACAACAACCAACGCAATCTTCTTCTCTAAAGAGCCTATTGAAGCAATATATAGAGAAAAACGAGTCAGTGCTTCAAAATCAGGCTACGTCCATCCGCAACCTCGAATTGCAAATGGGCCAGATTGTGAATGAGCTCAAAAGTAGATCGCAAGGGGCGTTGCCAAGTTCAACCGAGCTTCCACGCAACCTAGGGGGCTCAGGAAAGAAGCAATGACAGGTTGTGACATTGTGCAGTGGAAAGATTGTGGAAGGAGAAAAGAAGGAGTAGAACAAATCAACTTCCATCGCAACTGAGCCTAAGATCGCAGCAACGCAAGAAGAAGAAAGAGAAAACGAAGAAGTAGAACCTGAGGTTGCATTAACTTCAAAGTCAAATGAAACGGGAACCGTGAAAGTTCAGTTAACCACCCTTCCCTCAGAGGCTAAGGAAGAAGAAAAACGAAAAGGACATGGTAACTAAGAAGAGAGGCGCTGGAAAATTTTCCACGGTGGCATTAACACAAAGTTTCAAATCTATTATTCCACCAAAGATGAACGATCCTAGGAGCTTCACTATTCCTTGCTCCATATGAGGACTCTATATTGGGCAAGCCCTGTGTGACTTGGGGGCGAGCATAAATTTGATGCTGCTGTCAATCTTTTGACAATTAAATGTGGGGCAACTTGTGCCCACCTTCGTGACTCTCCAATTGGCTGACAGATCTCTAGTTCATCTAGAAGGTAAGGTGAAGGATGTGTTGATCACAATTGATAAATTTATTTTGCCAGCTGACTTCATCATTCTACACTATGAGGCCGACAAAGATGTGCCCATCATTTTGGGGCGACCTTTCCTATCAACGGGTCGTGCTTAGATTGATGTGCATAAGGGAGAAATCACTTTGAGCATAAATGGTCAGAAGCTCAAATTTAACATAATTCGTGCCATGAAATTGTTGAATGAGGAAGACCTACAAGATTCTGACGATGACCTGAATTTGATTGAAGAAGAAAAGTCTGATAAAAAGTGTGAAGAAGAGGATGCTAACGCATCCGTAGCTGTCTGCAATGCAATCATAGAAAAAAAAACAAAGAAGAAGAAATGATCGCAACACAAGAAAAAGAGCCAACAGAAGAAAGAAAAACAACGCAATCTTCCCTCGTGGAACCACCAGCACTTGAACTGAAGACCCTACCAACACATTTGAATTACGCATTTCTGGGGCAGAATGAGAAGCTACTAGTGATAATTTCCTCTACGCTCAACGCAGATCAAGAGAATGCGTTGATGAGCATTCTCAAGAAATATGAGCGAGCAATTGGCTGGACGCTCGCTGACATCAGAGGAATTAGCCCCACGTACTGCATGTACCACATTCTTCTTGAGGACGACCACAAAGCAACCATTGAAAATCAATGCAGACTTAACCCTGTGATGAAGGAGGTCGTCAAAAAGGAGATTATCAAGTGGCTGAATGCGGGCATTATCTATCCCATTGCAGATAGCACATGGGTCAGCCCCGTGCAATGTGTGCCGAAGAAGGGTGGAATGACAGTAGTCCCCAATGAGAACAATGAATTAATACTGCAAAGAACCATCACTGGATGACACATATGTATGGACTACCGCAAATTGAATGCGGCCACAAAGAAAGATCACTTCCCTCTGCCATTCATTGATCAAATGCTAGATAGACTAGCAGGGAATGATTTTTACTGCTTCATGGATGGATATGCCAGGTACAATCAAATCATGATAGCTCCTGAAGACCAAGACAAGACCACGTTCACCTGTCCATATGGGACATTCTCTTTTCGTTGCATGCCGTTTGGTCTCTGCAATGCGCCGAGCACGTTTCAGAGGTGCATGATGATGATCTTTTCAATTTTCTCGAAGACTTAGTGGAAATATTTATGGATGACTTCTCCGTTTATGGGAACACTTATGAAGTCTGCCTGGCCAATTTGGAGAAAATTCTAAAAATATGTGAAGAGACGAACATGGTGCTCAACTGGGAAAAATGTCACTTCATGGTGAAAGAGGGTATATTGTTGGGACACAAGGTCTCCCGAGAAAGGTTGGAGGTGGACAAAGCAAAGATTGACGCAATTGAAAAGCTTCCACCTCCAACCAGCGTGAAGGTTGTGCGAAGCTTCTTGGGGCATGTTGGATTCTATGGACGATTTGTTAAAGAATTTTCTAAGATTGCACGACCACTAAGTGCGTTGTTACAGGCGAACCGAAAGTTTGAATTTGACAACAATTGTCTCAATGCATTTCGAGTTTTAAAAGATGCGCTGATTATCGCACCCATCTTGATTATGCCGGATTGGACACTGTCGTTCGAAATCATGTGCGACGCAAGTGGGTATGCGATGGGAGCCACATTAGCGCAAAAGAAGAAAACCATTTTGCACCTCATCACATATGCGAGTAAAACTCTGAACCCTGCTCAAATCAATTATACCACCACTGAAAAAGAACTTCTGGCTGTGATTTTTCCGTTGGAAAAATTCTGGGCATATCTATTGGAAACCAAGGTACTCATTCACATCGATCATTTGGCAATCAAATATTTGATGACAAAAAAAGACGCAAAGTCGAGGTTGATCATATGGGTTCTTCTCCTTCAAGAATTTGATATCGAGATAATTGATCGGAAGGGGACAGAGAATCAAGTTGCGGATCACTTATCCAGACTAGAAAATCCCAAGGTTGACCGCAATGAATCTGAAGTGAGTGTCGTGTTTCCAGACGAGCAACTATTCCACATAGAAGAATTGCCCTGGTATGTGGACATCGTTAATTATTTGGTTTGTGAACAATTTCCTGAAGATTACACCTATCATCAACTGAAAAAGCTCAAGAATGAATGCAGACACTATTATTAGGATGAGCCAAATCTGTATAAAAGAGGTGCAGACCAAATCATTCGATTATGCGTACCAGATGCTCCTCAACAATGCATATTGTCACAATGCCATGACTCACCATATGGTCGGCATTTTAGAGGACAACGCACTGCAGCCAAAGTTTTGCAAAGTGGATTCTTTTGGCCTTCATTATTCAAGGATGCGGCTGACTACGCAGTGAAATGTGATCGGTGTCAACGCACAGGTAACATTTCATGGAAGAACACAATGCCAATGAACACTATCTTGGAGCTGGAATTATTCGACGCATGGGGAATTGATTTCATGGGACCATTCCCCCCCCCCCTCGAACGGTAAACACTATATTTTATTAGCCGTTGATTATGTCTCCAAGTGGGTCGAGGCAATATCATGCGCTGCAAGTGATACGGCAGTAGTCTCCTAGTTCCTGAAGAAAACTATTTTCACTCATTTTGGCACTCCTCGTGCCATCATAAGTGATGAAGGATCACACTTTGTCAATCACAATATCAAGAAGCTTCTGCGCAAGTACAATATCCTCTATAAAGTGGCCACCACATACCATCCGCAAACGAATAGTCAAGTTGAAGTGTCCAATCGAGAAATTAAATTGATACTTGAGAAGGTAATAAAGCCTTCATGGAAAGACTGGGCAATAAAGCTTGACGATGCTTATGGGCATACCGGACCGCATTTAAAACACCCATAGGTATGTCCCCCTATGTGCTGGTATTTGGTAAGGCATCTCACTTGCCTTTGGAGCTGGAATATAAGGCACTGTGGGTGGTAAAGAAGCTGAATTTTGTTTTGAAGAAGGCAGGGGAAGCGCGAAAAATGCAACTGGTCGAGCTAGAAGAATGGAGGAACAACACATATGAAAATGCGAAGATTTATAAAGAACGCACCAAGCGTTGGCATGATCAACGCATATGCAGTCAGAACCTCCAAGTCGGGCAAAAAGTCTTGCTTTTCAATTCACGTCTGCGACTCTTCCCGGGAAAGCTAAAGTCACGTTGGTCCAGACTGTTCATAATTCGACAAGTACTTCCGCATGTCGCGGTGGAATTATCAAATGACGATGGAACCAACATATTCAAAGTCAATGGGCAGCGAGAAAGGCATATCAGGGAGAAGACTGGCATCGCCAAATCGACTCCATGGAACTAAGAAACTTTGAATGAAGAAGGAAGTAGGTGGTCCCTGCGTTATCAGATGATCACAACTTATCAGGGACGTAAGTTTTGGGAAACCTCAAGTCTTCAACTCTTTTCTCCACTACTCAGAATTTTCACTATCTTTTCAATTCTGATTTATCTTTACTTTACTATATGTTCAATTTTCACTATCATTTCTTAAAAAAAAAAAATTGTGATAACAATTTTTATTTTGTTTAAAATAATTTGACCCTCTCTTTGTTTTTCTTACAACGATCGAGGCGCTGGATTGTGGAAATATTACGCAAAGCAACAATCATTTTATTCCATCACCGCAACGCGACGAAGAGTGATCGCCATAAAGATGGATGCGTCAATACGATGCGAGCGAGGGGTGTACTCTTCCTTATCTTTATTTCCAATTTTTCGCTATCACAGTGCATTTTAGTCTTCAAAGTTTTATCACCGCATCCTCTTTAATCACCGCATCATTTGACATAGATAAATTAAATGAGTCACCGCATTCTGTTTCTTTGCCAAATATGATTTCAATGATGAAAAATATGCTTCTATTTCTTTCGTATATATTAGAGTCAACTTCATCTTAAGATAGTCACCTCATGCAATATTTCTCGAAGTTAGGGGTTTGATAGCTTTCTTTCAAACTTTCTTTACGACGCATTCTATGACCATCACATGACTTATTTTAATCTTTTGACAATGAGGACATTGTCGCATTTTAAATTTGGGGGCGAGGTATTTATTTTCGACCTTGCTATTTTCTAAAAAAAAATTAAGAATAACAACTCCACTGTCAACGCAATGGAAAACCCATGTTGATAAGAGTTAAGTTATGAAGGTACTTACCCGTAGTTGGATGTCCGCATGACACACGTGGGGGCAAGCCAAAATGAAAGTAAGTCACTAGGATCAACGCATAAATCAATGACCGCAACTCCAATGTCAAATTGGTATGAGTTTAGACTCAGAAAGAATGCATTTCTCGTAGTTGGATGTCCGCATGACACCCGTGGGGGCAAGCCAAAATGAAGGCAAGGCACTCAGATCAGCGCAAGGTCAGAAGAAAAATAGTAATAAAGAAAATTTTTGTGCAAGGATAAATCAGTTGATACCCCAGTGGAAAATTTTCTTTTTGAAATAAATCATGCAATGTTCCGAAATTTAATAAACTCTTTTTGAAAGTTGAACTTGCAATCCCTAGGGCTTAGAATTATTTTAAGAAGAGACTTGAATAAGACTTGAGGAAATTCTGGTATATTGGACTTGAATGAAGTATCCTTGAGAAATCTAGGAAAAGAACTTTGCGGTGGACTTGCTAAAGGAATCTTTAGCTTATGCTTGAGGACAAGCATTGTTTAAATTTTGGGGTGTGATAACGGGCAGAAATGCACGTTATCATAGTGCTAAGTTCTTAAATAATGTTGGATTGCGTTAATGAAATATGTTAAATTGCCTCCATTAAGCATAAATTCTATAATATTACGGTCGCATGCGTCCAATGCATTAGAGCAGTTGATCTTTACATTTTTGTGCAGAATATACGTTAATGCAATACAGAGATTGCGATCATAGGAATACATTGATCGAGCGCAACTTCACCGCAAGACTTTGCGTTGATCGTGCTCATAAACATTCGCCCAAGAAGTATCACTGCAACTTGATCAGCGCAACATGGTGGGCGCATCCGAGTGAAAGAATAATTAAGAGCGATGGGACAGAAAGCTGATGACAGTCGGATCCAAATTAAGTTGACAGCCGATAACGGTCACCAAGTACTTTGAACTTTATCGGTAACAATCACCCGGCGCGTCAATCAGGAATTAAAGTTGTCCCATCTGTACAATCGGGAGAGAGAAGCCGCCTTTCACCATTGATGCCCTATAAATATCAAATGCATTCTTCAGAAAATGGGTTGATGAGTTAAAAAATTCACCAGTTGCTTTTGTTCAAAGTTTTCTTTTCCATTTTACGGCGGAGCAAGAGAAGAGTGGTGGCACCGGAGATCGCCTAGGGCAGCTTGAAAGAAAACCTTGGGGTGTAAGAGCAGAGAGCGGGCCGACTCTTGTGAGAGTGAGAATATCTTTAGAGCACGAGTAGAAACAGTGTAAATGCCTGGCAGCAAGAAATTGCTTTAGGCTCTTTACTATACTTGCATTGTTATTTTGTACTTCATCTCATATCTATTAAATGGAAGTTCTATTTCTACATCTGCACACTCTCTTAATATGCATGAGTAGCTAAACTAGTTTAATGGGTTGAAAAGAACTAAGCTAACATGACTTAGGAAGTTCATTGCTTGTGATTGTCTTGTTTCATGCTGTTCAAATTACCCTTTAGAGTTACTCGAGAGAGAATCTAAAGAAAGAACCTAATGTCTCGAGAGAGCTAGGTTAGAATCCAAACTCGAAAGAACAAGCTTAGGCTTGCATAAAGAAGAGATAGGGACTTAGAGATAAGCTTTGTTTATCAACTTGCATTGCATGCATCCTAGGAATAAGAATGATATTATGTGATTGCATATTTGTGTGAATGTCATGTTGTTATCGCATAAATAGAGATAGAGGTTTATGTGTAAACCCTGTAGACTTATCGCATATTTATCGCATGTGTTCTAGCCTTAGAAGCCGTAGCATTCATGCCGAGAGGTAGTTGACTATTGTATGTATATTTCATGATCGCAAAGCATGAATGCATTCTAGGGAGTATTAGCCAAAACTTTTCTCAACCTATTCATCGCATATTCATCGTATTTCCCGTTTACCAACTCTTTCAAACTCTGCTGCATTCATTATTTATTTTCATCAACACAAACAACAAGCCCAACGATTTATTTATTTAACTGGTTATCGCAAGTCTTCATAAAAATCACCAACGCAACTATTTTCACAAGTCCCTGTGTTCGATCCTGGACTTACCGGGAAACTCAGAGGAATTTACACTTGAATTCCACTGGGGAAACTTGAGTGCACAATGCAATCCATCAATGCATATCATCCATATTTCACTTAAAAAATTAACGCATCACGTATGAAGCTTCTGGTAATGGTCTGCTGGTGTTGAACTGCATGAACCTGGCGTTGGACAAATTCTCTCAACTTGTTGTGTTGACAAATGAGTTCTTGTTCTTGCCACATCATGTCACTTAGCTAACTTGCGATAGTGTTCTGTTACCGCGACAACTTATTAGAACCACCTAAGATAGGCTTTCAGAGGTCATCATGAAGGAATCTGTACCACTCGTCAACTTCTAGATCAACTTCTTCTTCAGACACGCTGGGATTTTGGTGTTGGCTTCTTTCACCATCTTGGTGCCCACTAGCCTCACTAATGTCATATCCTCCGCCTACTTTAAGGGTAAATGTTGGTAGGCTTTGATCATCAGCAGTGGGTATGGTTGGTTAGACGCTTGGGACCTTTAGGCTCCTCAGGGGCTAAAGCCTATTATGTTATTTTGGGGGAAGGTGGAGACGTTGGTAATTTTGGTTCGATAGGCAAAATGGGAAAGAAGGTTCTTCAAGAGGGAAATGGTGCTTGTTCAGATCGACGCCTAACTTAAAAGAATCCCTATATGTTAGTGATGCAAATGGTTCTACATCAAACTCGTTCTGATGCGGGAGAGAGTATGGCCTAAGCTTAGGCAATGAGGGTTTTCTACGGTGGGAAGAAGGTGTCTTTTCAACTTGGGGTGATTTGATCACCTTTTCATCAACCCTGGACGAAATGACTGTTGGGATTGATGTTCTAATTCTCCCAGAGTCTCGTTGTTTGTAATTATACACATTTTTTATGAATAAAATAAGTGTTATTTCATTATGGCATTTACTCGTATCCAATAAACAAAGTCTCATGGTTATCTTATGTAAATTTAAGCATGTATATGAGATATACAAGTGGTTCATGCCTTAAGTGATAACCTAAATAGGTCTGTAGTATAAGGATTAAGGTGGGATACCTAATCCTGATGACACTACGGATACGACCCACTTTGTAGAGGTTTGCAAGTGTTGTAAACTACTACAGATGGTAGATCTCTACCATTCATGTGGAGATGTGCGAGTGGGGGTGTTCTACATAAAGAGTTTGTATAAGACCGGACCACGAGATGACTAGACTCTGTATATAACGCCATTGATACTGGAGACTTACATTTCACCTAAACGATCATAGATGACATGACCTCAATCCTCAGTGTTTTGGGAATTTATGCCTTTGAGGGCAGTCCTTTGATTAGTATGGGTGAGTGGCCAGATTTCCAACTCAACATGCCTATCTTTTTGGGGATTCGTCTTATTGGAGAGCTGGGAACTAAATTACACAAGATGGAATTCACTTCTTCCTCGAAGTAGAGGTAAGTAGATAAATTGCTCCCTTAAGGGCTGATTCTGGGGCTTGAACATAGTGGCCACAACTTTTCTTTGGAAGAGATGACTCGGTCATAGTAAGACTATGATTTATGTTCACTAGAAGGATCGATGGTACTTAAGGAGTTAGATGTAACTACACGGGCATAACGGTTATTGGCTGAGTTGTACTTACGAGCGATCTGTGAAGGGTTGTCGCATTGTTGATTGGTTAAGATGGACACACAATATATTTGTAGTAAAGAGAGTTCAGCTGTCGGTCTTTAGTGGAGTGCTTGACAGTTAACAGATGGTGGATCCCGTGACTAAAGAGTTTAGTCAGTTATTCATGTACCATTGGAGCTTCGAGCTACAAGTCCATAAGGTCTCCTTAGTAGCTCAATGGATTCAAGTTGAGGATCAGTTCTTGGTGTTGATTTGAAATGTTCGAATTGACAAAAGGTAATTCAATTATATATGATATGATCGGTATGGTCTATGAGATACATCTAGTGGAGGATCAATGGAGGCATTTTCCCGATCAAAATCACCTCCAAAATATGGCTTGATCCTTTGGCCATTAACTTTAAATGCATTTGACCCATCTTCATGTGTTAGCTCTACCGCACCATGAGGATGGATCTCTTTAATAACAAAGAGTCCTGACCTGCCCAATTTATTTTTCCTACAAACAGATGGAGATTTGAGTTAAATAACAAGACTTTTTGGCCAACTTCAAAATTTTTCTTACTAATGTATTGGTCATGCCAACACTTCATACACTCTTTGTAAATTTTGGCGTTCTCATACGCCTGTAATCTCCATTCATCCAGCTCGTACAACTACAACTTCCTTGCTTCTCCTAAGTCTTCCATATTAAAGTTGAGCTTCTTTGTGACCTAGAATGCCTTATGTTCAAGTTCCAAAAGAAAATGCAAGTTTTACCGAAGACGAGCGCATGTAGGGACATTGTAATAGGCGTTTTATATGTCATGCAGTAAGCCCATAGTGTCTTGTGCAACTTTTGTCCCCAATCCCTTCCCATCGAATTAATTATCTTTTCAAGTATGGATTTGATCTCCCTGTTGGACACCCAGCTTGTCCATTTGTTTGAGGATGGTAAGATATCGCAATTTTTTTATGAACATTGTATTTAATTAGAAGCTTGTTGATGATGTGATTAATGAAATGAGTACCCTTGTCGCTTATGATGGAACTTTGGATGCCAAAACGAGTGAAAATATTTTTCTGTAGAAATTTCGGTACTGTTGCCGCATCGTTTGTAGGGCATGAAATTACTTCAACCCACTTTGAAACATAATCAACAGCTACCAAAATGTACTTTTGGCCATTGGAAGGCGGGAATAGGCCTATGAAGTCAATTCCCATATATCAAACAATTTAACCTCTAGGATAACCTTCAATGTCATTTCATTTCTTCCGAAAATATTCCCAGTGCGTTGGCAACTGTCGCACTTCATAACGTAATCTATGGCATCTTTGAAGAGTGGAGGCCAATAGTACCCACTCTGAACTAGTTTTGTTGCTGTACACTGACCTCCAAAATAGTCACTGAATGGTGACTCATGGTATTGATATAAGATGCGATGAAATGCAGTTTTTGGAACGCATTGCCTTAAAATATGGTTTGGGCCTCTTTTATAAAGATGTGTCTCATCCCAATAGTAAAATTTTCATTCATGCATAAGTTTCTTTCTTCTTTTTTTTTTTTTTTTTTTTTTTTTTGCAAAGTGTTCTCCTTTGAGAATTGCATGCATACCCGAAAATTGACAATGTCTGCGTACCAAGGCAAGAACACATCAACTTTTAATATCGTTTCATCAGGGAAACAAGCATTCACCTCTTATTGGAAGCTGTAATAGATGATCTGCAACTTTATTTTCTAATCCTTTGCAAACAATGATTTCAGGATCAAACTCTTGCAATAGTAATACTCATTTGATCAAACGCAACTTCATGTCTTTTTGGTCATAAGATACTTGTTGTTGAGTGATCTCTATGAATAATCACTTTCAATCCCAACAAGTATTATGTGAATTTCTCCAAAGCGAACATTACTGCGAGCAACTCTTTCTCTGTTGTTATATAATTCTCCTGTGCGTTGTCAAGATTTTTGCTCCCATATGCGATTGGATGAAGAACTTTCTCTTTGCATTGGGCTAAGGCTGCACCCATCACATAATCGCTTACATCACACATCAATTCGAATGGCTTTGAGTAGTCCGGTACGATCAAAATAGTCATTATGACTAGTGCTTGCTTCAATGTCTCAAATGCTCTTAAACAGTTATGATCAAACTCAAAAGGTCTATAAACTTCTAGCAGCAAATTCAAAGGTCGTGCAATTTTAGAGAAATCCTTTATAAATCTACAGTAGAATCCAACATGTTTGAGAAAACTTCGAAGTGTTTTCATGTTTATAAATGGTGACAGTTTTTCTATGGCGTCAATTTTAGCTTTGTCAACTTCCATCCCAAATTTAGACACCTTGTGCCCAAACACAATTCCTTCTGTCACCATGAATTGACATTTTCCTCAATTCAAAACTAGATTGGTGTCTTCACATCTCCTCAAAATTTTCTTAAGATTTGCTAGATATAATCATATGTCTTGATGTTTACTGAAAAATCATCCATAAAAATTTCAACTTTCTTTTCAAGGTAATCAAAGAGAAGGCCATTATGCACCTCTGAAAAGTGCTAGGGGAGTTACATAGCTCGGAAGGCATGCACTGGAAGGCGAATGCCCCATAAAGGCAAGTGAAGGTTATTTTTTTCTTGATCTTCAATCACAATCATGATTTTGTTGTACCCACATAGCCATCTAGGAAGCAAAAGAAGTCATTCATTACTGATATGTCCAACATCTGATCAATAAATGACAAGGGAAAGTGATCCTTCGTAGTCACTGCGTTGAGCTTCCTATAGTCCATACATATTCTCCAACCTGTAATTGAAGGCATTAGAATGAGTATGTTGTTTTGGTTGGGAACTACAGTCATTCCACCTTTTTTTGGGACGCATTGCATGGAACTGACCCACGTGTTGTCTGAAATAGGAAAAATAATCCCCTGGTCCTACCATTTAATGATTTCTTTCTTGACTACTTCCTTCATCGCAGGATTGAGCCTGCACTAGTGTTCAATAGAGCCTTCCTTTCCATCCTTGAGTGTAATTTTGTATATGCAATAGGATGGGTTGATTCCTCTGCTATCTGCTAGGGTCCACCCTATCGCCTTAATGTATTTCTTCAAAAATTTCAATAGAGCATTTTCCTTTTCTTCTAAGAGTGTTACTAAAATTATTACAGGTAAAGTATCGATCTCACCAAGGAATGCATATTTTAAATGAGCAGAGAGTGCTTTCAACTCTAAAACCAACTGTTGCTCGAGAAAAGGCTTGATTTTTCCTTCTCGATTTTCTAAACCCAAAGGTTCAAAATTCCTTTACATCTCTTTTATCGCATAACAAGATTCAAATGTTGCATCCGCCTCATCCTTCAATCTTCTTCCAATTCATCTGTTTAGCATGCATTGATCTCATCAGGATATTCCATCTCCTTAAGAATATTGAACTTCATCTTTTGGCCATTAACATGCATGGTGATTTCACCTTTGTACACATCAATTTGGGTTCTTCTTGTGAATAGGAAGGTTCTTCCCAAAATGATACGTACATCTTTATCAGCTTCGTAGTCCAATATAATGAAATTAACTGGCAAGATGAATTTATCCACCTTCACGAGCACATCTTCTAATTTTCCCTTTGGATGTACCACAGAATGGTCTGCCAATTGCAAAGTAACTGTTGTGGGTACAAGTTCTCCCATTCCCAGTTGCTTAAAGATTTATAATGGCATGAGATTGATGCAAGCTCCAAGGTTGCATAGGGCTTTGCCCTATATAAACTCCTCCAAAGGAACAAGGAATGGTGAAACTCCTTGGATCTCACATTTTTTGTGGAATAGTTTCTTGTATAATATTGCTACATTCTTGTGTCAATGCGACAATCTCGTATTTCCCATCTTTCTTTTCTTTGAGATGATATCTTTTAAGAATTTGGCATAAGATGGCATTTTCTCCAATGCTTCAATGAGTGGAATGTTAATATGCAACTGCTTGAACACTCCAAGGAAGCGTTGAAATCGGTTTTCATCATTCTTCCTCCTCAATCTTTGTGGGTATGAAGGGAGTTGCACCTCATTTAATGCCTTCGAAGTAAAGGATATCGCAGATGAGTCTTTGCATTCCTTTTGATTTTCATGCGATGGTATCTGTGTTTCCTACATTGGTTGCTTTTCAGTTTGTTCATCAAAAGAATGTCTCTGCACTTCATTAGTAAGCTTGATTGACTTTTCCTTCTAATCTTCCTTCATTATGCAACCACTTCTCAATGTCACTACATGAAATTGTTCTTTGCTTGAACTTCTCGCATTACGAGAGACTTCAGTGTTGCTTGATAGTGAGGCTTGTGGTCTATTTTTCAATTCTCCAGCGATCTGCCCCATTTGAAGTTTAAGATTTCAAATGGATGTCACTTGGCTTTGCAGAACCGCCTCATTTTTCTGTATGTATTCTTTTAACAGATTTTCTAAAGGTGAAGTTGTTGGTTGTTACAATGAGCGTGATGCCTATTGGTGTCCATTATGTCTTTGATGAAACCTAAGTGGTCCATCTCTAGGGGCACTATGATGGTTGGCGTGTGCTTGCTGATTTCCATTCCAAGAGAAATTTAGGTGGTTTCGTCAACAAGGGTTGTAAGTATTTGAAAATGGGTTGTTTTTGATAAAGCAGACAGATTGTGGGTTACGTGGGCATACCTCGAATGAGTGAACTTCTTCACAGAGAATGCAATTTTTGTTAACCATCTAAGTAACTGCATTCACTTGCCCATTTATGACGCCGATTTTTGTCATTGCCATTGGTTGCAACAAATTGGTCATTGCATTCATCTGTGCCTGTACTGATGCGATGGCATCGTTACTATGTCCATTTCTTCCTCTCTCGTTCGATCTTGAGCCATATTACCTCTTCTTCTAATCCTCATGGTTTTTTGAAATGCGATCAAGGATGATTTGGCTTCAACATTAGTTTTATCCAATAAATCACTTGCTGTGGTAGCGTTTATAGTAGTTCGAGGTGTTAAGTTCAGACCATAATAAAAATATCCATTTGTAAACGCTCAGAGAGTCCTTTATGTGGACAATCTCTTACTAGTCTTTTAAACCTTGCCCATGTGTCGCTTAATGTTGAAGGAACTCTTTGAGGAGAGAACCTTGAGTGGAAGCGGATTGACCAAATTCCATTTTCATTTAATATAAAATTTTACAGTAAACAATAAACAAGGTATGCATTTAATTCTAAATTACAACATGCTAATGAAAAAGGTTTCAGAAAACCTCACCTTTGAAGACCTTTTCTTCACGAGTTTCCCTCGAATAAATCACGAACTCCTTGAAGACTTTCTTCAAGAAAATCCTCAAACAAGATTGAACACTACCACGAATGTTTCCTTGGTATTCTCAGGGTGATAACCCAGGAGTGGTGCGCTCTGGCTATTTTACTTATGAGGGAAAACTTTTGGAGACGAGGAAAGATTGAGAACTATCTCTAAACTCAAACACACAGAACACTTTTGTTATTTTTTCTTACTGTCCAATTCATCCAACCAGCCCTTAGCAAGAAGAAAAAGAAACCTTTTCTTTTCTACTTACCAAAAATAACCAAGTAGATGGAGAGAAAAGAAGGGGAAGAGAGTTGTAACTCCCTCCTTTATTATCATACTATATATATATATATATATATATATATTAAATTATATGTTATTTTAAATATAACATATAACCTATAGTTTTAATATTGTATCACATACAATATAAGCTATAGTTTCTTTTCTCTTTTATAAGCTATAAAAACTATATTTGAATCTCATTCAAATATTTATTTCCTCCCATTAAGCTATAATATATCAAATACATTATGATAATTATATCACATATAATTGAAACAACTTAATTATATTATATATAATTAAACCCCTCTATTAATTTGAACAATTCAGATTAATCCAAAAACTGATTTTCAACTTAATCCTATTGAGCTACCAAGGGGACCTCATGAACCTATAGCTTGAAGCTCCAACGATACATGAATAATTAATTAAATTCTTTAATTATATTATTCACCATCTGTTAACTATCGAGCACTCCACTAAAGACCGACAGTTGCACTATTCGCACTACAGATATATTTCTGTGTCCAATGGATTTAACCAATCAACAGTACGATGATCCTTCACAAATTGTTCGTAAGTACAGCTAGGTTAAATTATCGTTTTGTCCCTATAGTTACATCTAACTCCTTAAGTACCATTGATCCCTCTAATGAACAATAGATCATAGCCAACTATGACTAAACCCTTATCAAGCCAGGAGAGAGTGTGGCGTCACATTGTTCAAGACCCGGAATCAGTTCTTAAAGGAGCAATTTATCTACTTACCCCTGTCATGGAGAAGGAGTGAATTTCATCTTGTGTAGCTGTGTTCCCAACTCCCCAACAGAGGAATCCCCAAAATGGTAGGCTTGTTGAATCTGCGATCTGGCCACTCTCACCCATACAAATTAAAGGACAACCTACCTAGGATTCAGGTCATGTTACCTATCGTCATCCTGGTGAAATGTAAGTCTCTATTCTCAACGATATTATATAATGAGACTAAACAATTCGTGGTCCGGTCTTATACAAACTCCTTTGTATAGAATATCCTCGCTCGTATGACTATACATGAATGATCAGGATCAGATCATTTGTAGCACTTTATAACAATTGTAACACCTACAAAGCAGTCCATACTCTTAGTGTCACTAGGATAAGGTACCCAGCCTTATCCATCTACTACAGACCATTTAGGTTATCACTTAAACATGATCCACCCGTATATCTCTACATACATGTTTAAGTTACAAAGATAACCTTGGATGATAACCTTGAATGTTAGTTTATTGGTTTATGGTTAATGCAACTAAAATATAATGTATTTTATAGACAATGAATAAAATATCATATATTTTATTAAATACACAAGTAGTTTGTTCAATAATGTTTACAAACTATAGGACCCTACGAGATTTAGGGCATCAACCCCAACAAATGTTTCATTCTCTTCTTGTTGAAAATTTGTGATTTTTCTTCTCCTTTTTGTTTTCTGTAGGTGGAAAATATTTCTTCATTTTTCCACGACTTGTTCCCACAATGTGATTTCACCAAGTTCAAGTGAATAAGCCCACTTTCTAGCATCTTCACATAGTGAAAATGGAAATAAGGTGAGCCTAACTTCTTTAGGAGTAATGTTGAGAAATACGAATGTGTTGCAAATTTTGATGAAACTTCTCAAGTGAGCATGAGGGTCTTCACTTCGTCTCCCTCCAAATTGTCCAGGTGAATCATCTGAAGCATGACGGGTTTCGTTTCAAACCTGGAATCATCTAGTGTTGGACGCATAATTCTAGGTGAGAAGTCATATAGGATTGGCAAAGTATAGTCCCTGATGGGACTATTCCAATCATTAGCTAGAAGAATAAGGTTGCCAAAAGCATCCGCATTATCATTGATTACTGCATCTGGCTCTTCTGGATTGTTTCGTTGATCTGCCATCTTCTGAGCCTTGTTCCTTCATCTCATTTTCTTATTTGCTCTTATTCTTCTGTGAACGGTTCTCTCGACCTCTGGGTCGTATACTAGCTTAGATGTTGATCCCTCACTCATAAAACGTTTGTTAGGGTACAATACACCAAAAACTGAGAACTGTGAAAATAAAAAACAATAATCTTAGAACAACTTAGTTACTACAATCCCCGACAACGACGCCAAAAACTTAATGCACTTTGTTTATGCGATGGATTAAGTGCTATGTAATATCTTATAAACACATTATTTTACCTAGTTAGACACAAGTATAACTCCAACTAAAATCCTGGTGAGTCAAGGGTCGAACTTAAGGATTGCATTCTATTGATGCAGTTGATAATGATTGTTTCGATCTTGATGCAAATTGTTTGTTAAATATGCAATTAGTTTGTTCCTATTCTATCACTAAAATAAATAGTGGTGAATGCGATGGGAATCACAATCGTAAGTTAAAACCCTATGCGAAGAGATATAGATTTCAAATGAAATAAAGATAGGGCTGAGAAAAATATTCACTAACAATTCCTAACAGCATCAATCATGCGTTCAAGAAAATCACTCAAAAATTATAACCTACACTTTTCAGTGTATTTAGCCACCATATCCTATTTCTAAGATGCATGCGATGAGTATTTGATGTAAAAGATGTCTCTTTATTTCTAAAGATCATCTCTTATTGTTTTATGCGGTCTAAATTCTTTGCTTTTTCAAACATAGATTCATTCTATTTAGAACAATCTTTCGACTTATTCAAATAGTTTATAAAGCATACATAAAATAAGTTGAACGCACAAGCTTTACTTAGTTCATGTTAGTTGAAATGTCTCTTAACCCATAAGGAAATTAGTTGCTCATGGTAGAAGATGGAGAGATGGATAAATAAAATACTATAGATGCATTCATATTGATAAAAGAAGTTTTTCAATATTTTACACAATATAAATAACAACAATAGCAGAAGAAAAAAGATAGAGATAGAATATCAAGTCGTGGGATGCAATTCCTTGCTCTTTCTGGCTTTTATAAATGACTGCTTCACAAGATTATGCTGAAGGTGAAGTCTCTCCTTTGTTTTCAGGAAGAAATCTTAAGCCTTCCCTCAAGATTTCACGAGGGCTCAAGGGAAATGTTTATGAAGTGAGAAATTGGTTAGAGTTTCCTCCAATGTCTTGGTTATCTTCTTTGCATGGAAATCTCGTCGAGTATTCATAGGTGTCAAGGAGTACTTCTTCCTCTCTCACTAATGATTGTACTGACAAGATGCCTTAATTTTCATATCCTGATGCGCCACGTACTCTGTCTTAGAAGTTTATTGGCTCTACCGTGAAGCTTTTTTGTCAGCTACCAACTTAGTCCCTGATTTGACCTCCACCGCCTATGCATCATGTCACCTTCTATCATATGAGGCTATGTTTTCAACTATGTGATTCCAATGTTGGCATTAGGAATTCCTTTGCAGCGATGCCTTGTGATCGCATAAATATATTTCTTACACCCAAAAAGCACAAGTTTTATATCTTTCGTGGATTTTGAGATTTTGTACACATGTGAACGCATGATATAATTAATTTCATGAATTTTTTACCAAGCTGTCGCATTTTTCCAAGTTCTTTTCTAGTTGTTTTAGATAAAAGAAATAAAATAACTTGTATTTCTACAAGTTAGCAAGAATATAATGTCGCTTCTTAGACCCCTAGCCTAAATAAAAGAAAAAATCAAAATTCACCAAATTACTACTTATACTATTAGGTAGCACAAGTGGCAATCACGGAGTCAAACCACAGAAAGACCAATAATTAAATTTTTCATAAGCTAAATTTTATTGTGGAAAGCGATAAAAACGGGGGGTTTTGGTTTGATTTCAAGAAAACTAAATGCAAAAATTAAAGTGCGGAAAAGTAATATAAATTGAGAAAGAGAGAGATCGAACACAAGGTTACCTTCACCAGTTTAGAGCTCATAGGGTTTTCTATGAATCTAATCATCGATTAATTATGAAAATAATATTGAATTAACTATTTCTTAAGCCTAATCGAATATAGGGATAACTCATACAAACTTCCTAATGAGAATCAACGTGTCGATCCTAAATTAACTAAGCTCGTTACATAATTGCATTATATTCTTAGATTGATTAAGGCATTAAACAAGAATGGCCAATTCTATCCTAATGCATTCCCAATCTTTAAGTTTTGTTATCAATTAGATGATCCTCGATAGCCTAGAAATCAAGCCATAATTCAAACTAAAACCTATTGCCACTAAATCAAACATGCTTTCAATGCAATTATGGACATGAAAAACACACATGGCAAAGACAAACATACAAGAAATTTGAGTCAATCTTATATGCTTGTACTAGAAATTGAATTAAAGAATAGAAAGATCCAATCAAGAATCCATAACAAACCTCAAAGAATTAAAAACAAAATCCCTACAAACCTAAAAAACCGACATCATAGCCTTCAATCGTTCATCAAGTCTGACTCACGATTCCAAGATATACAATTAAAACTCAAAAGTAAAGGAAATCTCATGAGTTTTGGCCTGGAATGGCCAAAACCAAGTAACATGCTCTCTAAGTCGGCTAAACTCTCCTCTCTCCCTTTACCTAATCTGGAAAGAACATATTTATACAATAGCCGCAACGTTGTAGCGCTAGCAAGAGCATTGCAACACTCTTGTCGATCCAGTCCTCAAGTGTTGAGGTAGAATTGCAACTCTAGTGCGATGCTACGTTGCAATAAGGTGCTGGTGGCACTCCGTTTATCTTTGCAATGTTGCAACACTTCTCTACATCCAAGCACATTGCCTTCTAGCATAGCACAAGAGCGTTGAGTGAGGGTTGCAACGCTTCGGTTAGGGGTATTTTGGTCATTTCTCTTCTTTTGAAGCTCGTATGCTCAAGTTACTTCTAAATTACTTCAAATTAATCCCATTTGACATCTTAAGCTCGATTATACCTCTTTGGTGCTCAATACCTACAAAATAGCATAATTAACATGTAAAATTCATTAACGAGCCTAAATTAAGCCTAGGAAAATAATACTTTTATAGCTTTAACACACATAGCCTTGGATCCAAGTGTATTAGATTGAGTTAATACAGTCTGAATGTCAAACAAAATACCTCTTATTTTTAAATAAATAATTTATTTTTTCAAAACAAAAACTAGAAAATTTACGAGATTTAGGACACTAAATCCAACAATCTCCCACTTGTCCTAAAGCGAGTGGGATGTGTATTATCAAATACAATACAATAAACTAAGACATACAATATACCCAATAAAATCTCCCACTTATCCTAGATTAGATGACTCATGTCTCGTAGACCCAGACTTTCTAGGTGACCCTAAAAAACTTTAGTCGTGAGAGCCTTTGTAAATGATCAGCAACATTGTGCTCCAACGTGATCTTTGTGACGATCACATTGAAGGAAATCAGACATGAGGATTTCCATGAACAGCGAAAGGATCTTTCTAAATTTCAATCATATATGAACATACACAATTATAGTCACAAACGAAAACATACGGTTATGCACAAAACAAAAATTGCACATGCTTTTCTAAACGATCAAATGATAGAACTAACAAACCTTTGAAGACCCATCTTCCAGATCCCTCGATCACGAACGCTCAATAACAGCAACACAGCAACACATGAAATCTCATACACTACGACCGCTACACAACACATCACAGCAAACTCGAATAAAATGATCTCCAAGATCATAAACACCCCGAATACCACAAACGACCTCCACAAAACCTCGATTTTGTCGACTGTGTCGAGTTGAATATGACACCACCAAAAAGATTACCTTGGTATTCTCGGTGTGAGAATCCAGAGTGTGGGCTCTGTGTGGACTCGGTTAAAGGCGAGAAACCAGAGGAAGACGATCGTGTAAATGATTTAGCAAGTGGGAGAAGATAAAGCATATCTTATAGATCGATGCTCAATCGTTTATCAAAAGTTATGCGATCATCTAGCTAAAGCTATGTGATCGTTTAGCTAATCGTCTAGCTGAGTGTCTATCGTATAGAAACTCTCCACGATTGTTTAGTCTCTCCAAGCTGTCGTTTAGTAAATCTGATTTACTTGACAACCTTTCATGAGAACTTTCTAAGATTAGAAATCTCAAATTAACATTCTTACTAAATTTAAGAAAATATTTTTCCTTTTATCTCACAGCTACCACGAAACCACCAATAACCTCCCGCTCAATTTCTTATTAGAGAAAAAGAGATAATTATCCAATAATTAATATTATTATAAATATATGTGATAACTAACTTACCATACTATATTTATAACCTATAGTTTTAATATTTCATCTCATGAAACATATAAACCATAACACTTTTTCTATTCCATAGTTCTTAATGTAAATCTCATTTACATTAATCCTCCACTAGATGTATCGCATACACCATACTGATCATATCATATATAATCGAATTACCTCTTGTCAATTTGAACATTTCAAATCAGCACCAAGAATTGATCCTCAAATTGAATCCATTGAGCTACCAAGGGGACCTTATGGACCTGTAGCTCGAAGCTCCAATGGTACATGAATAACTGACTGAACTCTTTAGTCATGGGATCCACCATCCATTAACTATCAGGCACTCCACTAAAGATCGACAATTGAACTCTTCTTACTATAGATATATTATGTGCCCATATTAACCAATTAATAGTGTGACAACCGTTCACAGATCGTTCGTAAGTACAACTCGGCCAATAACCGTTATGCCCCTGTAGTTACATCTAACTCCTTAAGTACCACTGATTCCTCTAATGAACATAAGTCATAGTCCTACTATGACTGAGTCTTCTCTTCTAAAGAGAAGTTATGGCCACTATGTTCAAGCCCCGGAATTAGCCTTTAAGGGAGTAATCTATCTATTACCCCTACTTCGGGGAAAAAGTGAATTCCATCTTGTGTAAGTGAGTTCCCTACTCCCAAATCAGAAAAATCCTAAAAAAGGAATACATATTGAGTTGGAAATCTAGCCACTCTCACCATACTAATCAAGGGCAGGCAGGAGTTCCCAAAACACTCAGGATTGAGGTCATGTCACCTATGGTCGTTTAGGTGCGATGTAAGTCTTCAGTATCAATGGCGTTATATACAAAAATGAGTCATCTTGTGGTCTAGTTTTATACAAACTCTTTATATATGATACCACCGCTCACATATCTCCACATGAATGGTCAGGATCTACCATCTGTAGTAGTTTACAACACTTGCAAACCCCTACAAAGCGGACCGTATCCGTAGTGTCACCAAGATTAAGTATCTCACCTTAGTCCTTATACTACAGACCTATTTAGGTTATTACTTAAGGCATGATCCACTTGTATATCTCATATACATGCTTAAGTTTACATACAATAACCATGGAGCTTTGTTTATTGGATATGAGTAAATGTCATAATGAAATAACTCTTATTTTATTCATAACAACGTGTATATTAGAAACAACAAGACGCCGGGAGAATTAGGACATCAATCCCAACACACATTCTCTCGTTGCACAATCTTCCTAGCGAGATGATATTTGTGCTGAATATGTTTTGCTCATTTGTGACTTCGAGGCTCCTTGGAATTTGCCACAACACTATTATCACAATAAAGGGTGATGGGCAAGGTCATGTTTATAACGATTTCCAAATCCGTCAGAATTTTTTTGAGTCATACAGCTTCTTTAGCAGCTTCACAAGCAGTTATATATTATACCTTTATAGTGGAATCCACAATATATCATTGCTTAATGTTGCGCTATACTATAGCCCCTCCATTCAGAGTAAACATTCATGCTAATGTGGATTTCCTAAAATCGTTATCAGCCTGAAAATTAGAGTCAGTGTATCATGTATGGATCAAATACTTAACACCATACACAAGCATATAGTTTCTTATTCTCCTAAAATATTTTAGAATAGTTTTAGTCGTTATCCAGTGATCAAATCTTGGATTCGGTTGATATTTGTATGACCACTCCCACTACATGGAAGATGGCGGGCCTAGTACATAACATGACATACATAAGGCTACCTATTGCAGATGCATAGGGAATCCTTCTCGTTTCCTTGACTTCTTGAGGTGTCTTAGGACATTGCTCCTTAAAAAAAATAATTTCATGCCTAAAAGGAAATAAACCTTTCTTGGAATTCTGCATCGAATACCTGACAAGCATTTTGTCAATTTACGATGCTTGAGACAAGGTTAGTGATTTGTTCTTACGATCCTTAATGATTTAGATCCCCTAGAAAAAACTGTGCTTCACCCAAATCTTTCGTTTAGAACTAAGCGGCTAGACATTCATTAATTTTATTAAGAAAATCTATATTGTTCCCAATGAGTAGGATATCATCCATATTCTAGGAAATCAACTTCGGGATCAGTATTTACTCTGAGTGGAGGAGCAGTTGTGTGGAGAAGCATCAAGCAAAGTTATATTGCTGACTCCACAATGGAAGTTGAGTATGTAGCTGCAAGTGAAGCAGCAAAAGAAGCAGTATGGCTTAAAAAGTTCCTGACCTGGAAGTAATTCCTAATATGCACATGTCTGTCATTCTCTATTGTGATAATAGTGGAGCAGTTGCAAATTCAAAGGAACCTCAAAGCCATAAATGAGGAAAACACATCAAGCGGAAGTACAATCTCATCAAGGAGATTTTACACAGAGAAGACGTGATCGCCACACAAATAGCCACATAAGATAACTTAGCTGATCTATTTACAAAGGCCCCCCGGCTAAAGTGTTCGAGGGTCATCTAGTAGGACTAGGTCTATGAGATATTTATCACTAAGGCAAGTGGGATAATTTATAGGTATCTAATGCCCTATTTTATTGTATTTATACCATTTGTTCTTTCAATATAACTCAACATTGTATATATTTGTATATATTGATTCACTGGAGTTTTAGTCTAAGTGGGAGTATTGTTGGGTTTTATGTCCTAAAACTCGCAGTTTGTAAAAATTAAACATATTCTATTATCAATAAAAATGTTATTCAAACATTTCTTCAATAAAAGTATTGAATCTATTAATTGCATACATAAAGTCTAAATCCAATAAACTAAGATGCATGACTATTATATGAATACTTGAACTTTATATAGAAACATAGAGATGGATCAAGTTCGAGTAAATAGCCAAAACGGTCTATAGTATATGATTAAGGTTGGGTACCTTATTCTGGTAACACTATTGGATACGGCCTACTCTGTAGCTATTACAAGTGTTTGTAAAGATACTACAAATGAAGTGATCCAGATTCATTCATATATTGGCATGAGGAGTGGGGGCGTCCTATGCAATGAGTTTGCATACAATCGGAACAAAAAATAAGTCACTCTTACTTTATAATGTTGTTTACAATTTAAGACTGACTATTTCGCTTAGATGACCTAGGTAACTCGATCTTAATCTTGAGCTAACTATGGACTCCTGTTCATTCGGAATTATCCTTAGATTTGCATAGGTGATGGTCGGCTCAACAGCACCGGCTCAATAAGCCTCTCATTTCAGGGGTAAGACCAAGTAAATAGCTGGAGATATAGGGTGCAAGACGGAATTCACGCCTATCTGATTTAGGGATAGGAGAAAGGTTGTTCTATTAAGTACTGAATCCAGGTCTTTAACAAGGGGTCCCACCCTCTCACTGGCCTGAGAGGGATCTTGTGTAGCGATTAGATCATAAACCAATTGTTCATTAGAGGATCAGTAGGAACTTATGGAACAAGACGTAATATCGGGGGTAAAACAGCATATTGACCCAATCGTTATTACGAACAACCTGTGAAGGGTCAACTTACTAGTTATGGTTAAATCATGTGGACACAAATATATCTACAGTGAGGAGAGTGCAACTATCAAGCTATAGTGGTGTGACTTGATAGTTAACGAATACTGATTAATTTGGTCTAAAGAGTTTTAACCAATTAATCTTAATCGTTAGAGCTCATGGTCTGTAGGTTCATAGGGTCCCTCTACTAGCTCGTAAAACATGAACACCTTGAATTATTAAACTGAGTGAATTTGTAATGATATCAATTTGAAATGTTCAAATTGAAATTAGGGTTTACAAATTATATTTGATATGATTATTTAACATTTAATTTATTGAAATTAAACAAAATTGGAAAGTTTATAATATTTAAATATTGGTCTAAATATTAAATACATGAATGAGATTCATGTTTGAAATCTAATGTGTGATTAATTTGATATTTTATATTAAATTAATTAATTAATTAAATATGTTTAATTAATTTAAATTTAAATTAATTTTCAATTTTAAATTCAATTTAAGAAATTGAATTTTGATATTTGATTAATTATGAATTAATTAATCAATTTTTTATTAGTTTTTGAATTAATTGGTTTTTGAAATGAAAATGGGAAAATTTGGATTTTATGGGTTTTGCCCATAAACACCTCAAGGAGGAGGTGTTCTTTCTCCAAGCATACACAAATGCCACATTTAATTGAAGTAGGTGCTGGCCATTTGAAGGTTAAGGAATGCATGCATGCTGAAGAAATATAAAACTCTCAAATTTGAAGAAGAAAGGTGGTGGTGCTGAAGCTGAAAAGAGTTTCTGCTACTTCATCTTCTTCCTCACAAGAACTCTCATTATCCTTCACCAATTCACTCAAATTCGAGTTTCACCACTCAAATTCAAGGTTGAGAATAGTAGAGAAGATCTCTTGGTGGTTCACTGTCGATTTGGAGTTGATTTGGAGTGAAGAGTAGCTTGGATTTGGGAGAAATCATCAAAGATATGTTCTTCTTGAAACCCTTTTGTGAATTTTTGAAATAGCATGCTAAGTGCTTATTGATTTTCTTTGCTTCCGTTACATGCTTGTGTATTCCATCACTTGGCTGGATGAAGCAATATCAACAACTCTTGTTGAAATGCTTTATTCTTCAACAACTTTTGTTGAAGTTTCAATAGTTTCTTTGGTAAGTAAATTTAAATATGATTTTACTTCTTGGTTTATGTTCTCTGATGTGGTCTTCCTCTAAGAAAATTGCATTTGTCGATACAAACACTTTATTCTCTTTTGGATCATAAAAGTGACCGCCTTTTGTTTCTTTGAAGTAGCCTATAAAGGGCATAATTTTGAACGTGATTCCAATTTCTTTAAGTTTCCTACAAGCACATGTGCTAGACACCCCCAAATTCTGAGATGCTCTAAACTACTTTTACAACCTCTCCATATTTCAAAAGGTGTTTCATAACCACTAACGAAACTTAGTTCAAAATGTTTGTTGCAGTCTCCACTGCATAACCTATAATGAGATAGGTAGAGAAGCATAGCTCAACCATTTTGTTGAGGTGTATTAGATGCTGAGAGTGAGATGTGATTCCATGTTCTATCATATAGTTTGGGAATCCTATATCCATGTACTCTCCACCTCGATCTGATCGGTTTTTATCTTTTTACCCAATAAATTCTCAACTTCAACCTTATACTCCTTGAACTTTTCAAGTATCAGACTTATGTTGCAATAGGTAAATATACTCATATCTAGAATAATCGCTAGTAAAAGTGACGAAGTATTCAAACTCTCTTCTTACTTTAACACTCATCAGGTCATAAAGGTCTGAATGTGTAAGCTCAAAGGGTTCTTTGGCTCTATAACCTTTTCCAGAAAAAAGTCGTTTTGTCCTTTTTCCTTCTAGACAAGATTTACATACTGGTAAATAATTTTCTTCTAACTCGTTTAGCACTCCATTCTTAACCAACCTCTCAATCCTATTGAGACTAATGTGACCTAGTCTTAAATGCCAAAGATGAGCATTTTCTTTTGGAGAAACCTTTCTTCTTTTATTTTATGTGGTTGCAGTGTTGAACATTTCAACATTGTGGAGCATTTTAGATACTAACGACCTTAGTACATATAAGTTACTTTCGTTTATTACATAACATATATCAACACTATTTTTCAAGACAAACGCCTTATCACGAATAAAAGATATATTATAAGAGTGTTCTAACAAACATAAAATTGAAATCAAGTTCCTCTTCAAATTAGAAACATAGTAAACATTGTCCAACAATATAAACTTTGAGTTGAAAAATAACTTAAAACTCCCAACTATAACCGCCAAGACAACCTCCCCTGTTCCAACCCGTAGAGTCATTTCTCCAGCCTCAAGCTGCTTTCAGGAACTAATTTTTTGTAAAGAAGTACAAACATGGAATCAAGTATCTAGGTATTATTATAATTTTCCACTAAACACGTTTCTAGAATCAGTAAATCATATTTACCTTCTTTTGCCTTCTTCTTTTCAGCCAAATACTTAAGGCAATTTCTCTTTCAGTACCCATCCTGGTTGGGATGAAAACAAGTTCCTTTTGTAGCTTTGACCTTTTTGCCCTTCTGGATAGTAGCAACAGTGGTGGATTTATTCTCATTTCCACCATTTTTCTTCTTCCACTTCTTGACACTGGTAGAGGAATGAGGTATAGACTTAGTTCCAGAGGTCAAGCCTTTATGGAACTTCTTGTTAGAGAAGGCAACATTTACCTCCCAACTGGTCCTTTTGACTTTCATTAAAGACTTAAAAAGTCTGCAACTCGTTAAGGGTGGTAAGGTTGTAGTCAATTTTGTTCATAACACAATTGCTACTGAATTGTAGGAAACTATTTGGCAGAGATTCTAGAATAAAACTCACTTGGCTAGGCTTATTTATGAGATCTCTGTTAATCTCGATGACATTGAAATGAACCATCATGTTAAGGACATGTTCCCTAACAGATGATCCTTCTGCCATCCGTGCATTGAAGATGAACTTAAGAGCATCATGTATGGCTTGTGAGGAAGGTTTTCTAAACATGTCGTGTAGTTATTCCATGATCTCGCATGCAGTAATCACGGTCTCATGCTTTTTTATCAAGACTTCAGTTAAGCGTGCCAAAATGTAGACTTTGGCTTTATCATTGGCCTCTATCCACTTCTCATAAGCATCACAAACATTTCATGGATGTGTTAGACCCAGGGACTGGAGGACATTCCTCTGTCAGAACAAATTTAAGATCATCTATGACCAAGACAGTATCTATCGTATTTTTCCAAGTTGTATAATTTTCTCCCGTTAATTTTTCAGCTTTAAGAAGGATCAGTGCAACATTAGTCATATTGCTGATACAAAAGAAATCACCTATATTAGATACCTATGCAAAAGTTCATTTTAATCCAATTAGTTTAACAAAAGAAATAATGAACCCCAACATCATTTTATTTTACAACGATACTTTAGTGATAGAATAAATGCTACCTTGGGGTGAACAGTTACTCCTTCATTGAATTAATACATTCTCAATCAAATATTACACCAGAATAACTCTTATTTCTATAATATTTAATTACTATTGATTTGGTCTAGAAATCATTAATTACCTTAATATTTTCTTGTAAGTGTAACCCATCATTTTCAACCTTATAATCCCACCCCAACCAGTCAAGGTATAATGTAATTAATGCAATTGATTATAATGATCCTATCTATTTCTAGAGTTTGTTATGTCCCTTTCCCATGCAAACACCTTCCTAATGGGGGATGCTTCCAGGGTGCCATGAGACCGAACATTGAAAAAATATTCCAAACCAATGAAGAAGACCGCAGGATATGTTGACACACGTCCTTCTCCTACTTACTATAAACACTTTCTCTATTCACCTTGATATTGATCCATGCAAATATCTTCCTAAGGGAGGGTGCGCCTAGGGTACCACAAGGCTGAGCATGAATCTCACCTTGTGAACTTTTAGGGAGAACATGAGTGGAAAAATAACATATCATATATATCTTTTTCCTCCCACTATGTGTTTTAAAAAAATGGGTTTATTAACTCAAAAAAATTCGACTAAATAATTTAACTAAATCCTTGTTAATTTGCTCAATATAACATTTATATTGAATATTTTAACAATAAATGATTTTCTTTATTAAACTCCTTAATAAATAAAAACATTTATTGCATGCTTATAAAATATTTTACTAATTCATCTCCCAAGTCGGTTCTCAGGTAGGGGTGTTTCGTTTCTGTCAGCTTAAATATCTCAGCCTAGACAGAACGTTCCTTGGACAGAGATCCTTTATAGGCAATTATTTTATAAATTTAATCTTTTATAGAGTTCATTTTAATCCTACAAATTAAAGGATTAACTCATTGCTAATCATATTAGAAATACATTTAACATAGATCTAGGTGAATTAATTTTAAACCATTTAAAATAAATTTGGACCTATATTTGCATGCAACTCTTGATTATGATTTTAATCTAGTTCGTTAAACTTATAGCTATTATAAAATAATGAAATTATTAAAAACAAAAATTTGCATTTAATGACACTGATCAAATATAACAATTATATTTATCTATTTCATCCAATAGTAATA
Source organism: Benincasa hispida (assembly GCF_027475165.1). Lineage (NCBI taxonomy): Eukaryota > Viridiplantae > Streptophyta > Magnoliopsida > Cucurbitales > Cucurbitaceae > Benincasa > Benincasa hispida. Next base: position 5,527,738 of record NC_143478.1, on the reverse strand, counting down.
ACACTTATAATTATTATCCATGAAAATAAACATACATATTCATTTTCATTAAACAATATAATAATTATATTATTACTAATGAAAATCGTTCACGTGCTATCATACTATATAACAATTATATTCTAGTAAGATGCATGAGCATGCTTAATTAATCATGCAACCATATAATATAACACTTATATTGAAAAAGATGCACGAAACATGTTTATCCTAAGGTTGGATTTTAAACTATATGACATATATTACGCATATTACTAATTTCATCATACATCACATGCAAAATTAAATTAAATAGCGAAATAGACCGAATTTGGCACCCAAAAAAATATTAATTTATTAATATAACTGATTTAGATTAATCTAATTAATTAAAATAAACTAAAATACAAAAAAAAAAAAGGAAATTCACTACCAAAACCTAGAGGAAGACTCAAACCGCAACCGCTTGGATGGACTGCTAGCCCGCACCTCGCCTTGGTAAATCGTGATGCTATGGAAAATCTTCACATTCTGCTTCGCGTCAAAGCATCGCGGCGCTAGGGTATAGCGTCGTGACACTACATCATAGATTATAGCAATCTACTTCGAAATTGCACTGAAATCCTCTGCTTTTCATCCCGATCGTCAACAACACTTGCAAAACTTGTGACCTAGACTTACAGACCCCAAAAACAACAGACTCTTACATGATCAGATCAAGTAAAAATAGTAATCTAAAGTGCCAAAATTCGAAAATGTCTATTTGCAAACCCACATTCATAATACAAACAAAATAACCCACCTTTTTCTCTAATTTTTACTTCTAAAAATCGAAAATCAAAATTGCAAAAATTAGGCTCTGGTACCAATTAAAGAGAATCCAATTTTCGCAGAAGCTTGTGATCGCCTTACAATTTTGAAATACGATTTTGTGAAAAACAAAAACCAGTGAACTCATGAAAATATTCAAATGATAAACATACAAAAGGACCAAAGGATACTTCTAATGAATAAGAAGGGAATAAATAAACTCACCCTTATAGATTCTTTTCTTTCTTCACGTTTCCCCTCCAAAGACTACGAACAATATCAAGCTTCTCAACGAACAAGAACATCACCTCTAAGGCTATCTTGTTATTCTCTTGGAATTAAAAAAAAAAAAAAAAAAGATTGGAAGTATGGGCTTCAAGATCTTTTGATAGAGGAATTTTTAGAGAGAAATTCTTTTTGGAGAAGATAGATTAGAGAGGAAGGGTGGAGGCTAGGTCATTTTTCACAAAAACAAATCTTACCTTAAAAAGAGTGATAATAGTATATTTAGAAGGAGAGAGGGTAACCCATTCTTCAAGTTTTCCACTTTCCTCATTTTATCTAATTAATTAATTAATTAGCATACAAATTAAATAACTATATACTAAATAAAATTTAATATAAAATTAATTAATTAATTAGTTAACATTCGAATATCACATATTTATATGCATATATCTCTTTATGAATCCAATTCATATAAATCTAATATTTGAATCTCATCCAAATATCTCTCTCTTATAATATAGTTTGGATTATAGATCATATCTATCAAAATTCACTATACTTTATATTAATCATATTAATATAAAATTCTTTTAATTAATTTGAACAATTCAAATAATTCCTTTTTATTATCCTTAGCAAGTTAACAATGGGACTTTATGGACCTATAGATTAGAAGTTTCAATGATATCAGATTAATTTAATTAAATTCTTTTAATTATATCAATCAATATTCATTAACTACCGATCACTCCACTAAAGATCAGTAGCTGTACTCTTCACACTGTAGATGTATTTTCTGTGTCCATAGATATAATCAATCAACAATGAGTCGACTCTTCACAAATTACTCATAACTACAACCAAGTCAAAATACTATTTTACCCTTGTAGTTACATTTAACTTCTTAAGTACCACTGATTCTTCTAATGAACAAACAGTTTATAGTCTAACTATAAACTAACACCTCTCGGGCCAGTGAAAGGTTGAGGTCTTATTGTTCAAGATTCAAAATCAGCTGTTAAGGGAGCAATTTATCTACTTTTTCTATGATCGGGAAGGAGTGAATTCCTTCTTGCGTAGGTGTGTTACCAGCTCCCTACTCAGATAAATCCCCAAAATAATAGGTTTGTTGAGTTGGCTAACACGACCACTCTCACCTATACAGATCAAAGGATTTCCCTCGTAAACAAGAGTTCACAACTCACTCAGGATTAAGGTCAAGTCACCTACAGTCATCCTAGTGAACTATTGGTTTCTTCAAGTAACAGTATTATAAAGATAAACCAATCATTTTGCGGTCCGATCTTGTATAAACTCTTTATATAGAATATCCCTACTCACATGTCTCCACATGAACAACATGACTCATATTGTCTGTAACATTTATAACTCATGTAACAATTATAAAGTAGGTCGTATTCGCAGTGTTACCAGGATAAGACACCCATCTTTATCCATTTACTATAAATCTTTTAAGTTATAACTTGAACCTGAACCACTTGTATGTCTACCACATATTGTGCAAGTGACATCACATAACCTTGAATCTTGGTTTAGTGGATTGAATTAATGCAATCTGAATGCCAAATAAAATATCTCTTATTTTATTAAATAATTAATTTGTTCTTTCAAAATACAAATTACAAGATATATGAGATTTATGACACTAAATCCAACATGATCCCCTCTAGATTTTTGGAACCATTTGAGATCATTGTGCTAGCGTGAGGAGCTAGATTGTGAGTTGATCATTCTTTGGAATTTGTGAAATTATAGGAGCAAGGTTTGCTTCAAGAAAGATATGTATGACATTGTTCAGCTCAGGGGGACAATTGATATGCATCTCAATGATTGTGGTGGCAAAGGTAATTGCTTGAATGGCCTCTTGACATGCTTTCAACCAGTCAACTATTTCACATACTCAACCATGTTGGACTTCGACAAGTTTCAGACATTGGAAGCTCAATATGATATATGGGGCGTAATCGAAGGAGAGAGGTGTCGACAGTGTAGGGTGGATTGTTCGTGATCATAAGGGCAAAGTTGAGCTTGTGCTTGAGGGATTGGTAACTGTGTAAGGGGATTGGCCTGGGTGGAGTAGGATGCTCTGGATGTTATTAACTGCATTTGCAGAAATGAGGTTTCACTTGCAGAGATTAGAGTACTTATTGAGGATATTGTTTTTATTGGAGATACTACTAATTCCTTTATCTTTGTCACATCCCTTAAGAGGAAAGTAAATTTACTCATATTTTAGTAGCTTTGACATCCTCTCAAGGTTCTTCTTTGATTTTAAAAGACTTTAAAAAAAAAAATCTATAAATTTTGAAAAACAATGCTTTTAGTTTTTATTTTTGGTTCAATATAGATGTTCACATCAATTGGTCAATTTATTATTAATCTTTAAAGTTAAAGGTTTGGATCTTCTCCACGATCTTTGAACAATTAAAAAAAATGTGAACTCATATATATATATCCAAATTGCAAAATGTTTTTTTTTGGGTACAAATTTGATTTTTTAATAGTATATTAAAATATGCATTTCAAGAGTTATCGTTTCAAACTAATATATATGATAACAATACTAATATAATAAAAAATTATAAGAAAGTAAGTTTTTTCTCTCTATTTTTCTTGGGTCCCTATCTCATTCTCTAATTTAAAAGTGAAAAATCTCGGAGATCATTTCCTTAATTATGAATATTCACATGATATATGATCTAAAGATGGTTTATACTTGAAAAAAATAAATGATATAAAAATGGTTCATCCAATGATCATGGACACAGTTTTAATTATTTTTATTTTCACATTCTTCAAAAAATTATAAAAAAAAATAATCGATCGATGTGAATATAATTCAACTTATGTGAAACGTATAATATTGATTAAAAAAAAAAATAGAGGTTGAAGTCATATTGTTTAACTAAAAAAATATGAATATGATAAATGTTTGTCTATGATATTAGAAGTCCAAATGAATGTGTTTCAAAACCGACAAAAATAAATGTCCAAAGTGCTACAATTTATACTTTACAATAAATTGTCATTCAAAATTGTTGAAATATGTATTTAGTGTGAGTTTATTATTCAATGAATTATAAAACATATTGATACACGATTGATATATTTAGTCAAAGACAACATTAAACTTGTTTTTTTATTAATAAAATTTGTAACTTCAATTATAGTTATTTAATGGTCAAATTTGTACACTAGTCAAATTTAATTTGTACAAACTTTATTTTCATTAAATTAGCAAATTTTTTACATTTTTTTATATATAAATAAAAATGGCAGAGATGTGGAATTTATCTATTTGAATCTCAATTGATAAAATTTGTTAGGAGAAATAAAAAATACTCAAAACTCAAAATATTTATCAAATTAGAGCCTGAATTTTTAAATTGAACTTTAAAACTTGGATGACAAATGGAATGGATATAATTAGTCTCTGTTCTTACAAAACAAAACGTCTAGTTAAATTTCCCCAAAATTATATTATTATTTTTCATGGATATAAAATAAAATCCTCTTAATTTCAAACTCTCATATGTTCAAAGACAAACATATCAAATATCTAAGGCATTAAATAAAAAGAAAGAAAAAACACATGAGATTTAAATATATTAAAGTACCATTTCGATGGTACAATTTGAGTCCCTATAATTTTAATGGGCCAAATCTTAATCTATATATTTTTAATAAATCCTAAATTTAGTCCTTTAAAATCAACTATTTATCAAAATGATTAAATAATAATAATTACTTTCATGCAAAGAAATATAATATATGAATATGTTTTCAAATTTTATAATTAAAAATTGTTAATAGATATATCAAAAAGTTTTCTAAAAAATCAACGATAAATTAATATTAGGAACTAAATTTAAGATTCATTGAAAATACATTGATTAAAATTAGATAAATGAAAGTATAGAGACTAAAGTTAAATAAAATTTAAAGTATGAGGACCAAAATGATATTTTCAACCCATTTAAACATTACAACTCCAATGTAAAATGTCTATCGTTAAAAAAATTGAAACATAATTGATCATAAAATCATAACCCATAATTCCAGAAAGAAAATATATTGGAAAATTTGTTATTATAAATCTATAATAGAAGAAAACATACGGGAGAAGGGAAGGAAAAGAGCGGTAGGCTACAAAGAGAGGAGAGAAAGGAAACAAAAAAAAACAAAAAATAAAAATAAGGTTTTATTAGTTAATATTTGTTTTTTTTTTTAATTAAGTTTATAGACACTATTTTTATTTTAAATTTTTTTTATGTATTTTTTTATCAATTGTTTAAAAAACTAAGTAAAATTTAAAAAATTAAAAAAAGTTTTAAAATTTTATTTTTATTTTTTAAATTTACTATTGTACTTGAAAAATATATAAATCATGATAAGAAATTAAGAGAAAATAAGCTTAATTTTCAAAAACTACAAAACAAAAAATTGTTATTGTTATCAAACGGAATCTTATTTTAGAATATATATATATATATATAAAACATAAAATTAATGAGTTACAGATCTGATATAATTAAATTATATATTTTAATTAAATATTTAAATTTAAATTTATCAATAAAAACTATTGATGGATGCTAACAACTGCAACGATGATTTTAAATGTTGTTAACATTTGTTAATATTTTTAAAAATCCTAATTTTTCACAAGTCTTATAATCAAATTTAAAAATATAAATATAAAACTATTATAGAAAATAACCATATAAACGAGTCAAATCTTTGTTTTCTAAGGTCAACGATTTTTTAAAACAAAATATTTCCATAGCTTGTTATGCTATATAATAATAAAATAAACGATGCATTGAATATGAACTGTCAATGAAGAGGAAGTATGAATAATCCAATAATGTGGGTAATTTTAGTATTATTATTCATCATTTTCCCCTCTAAAATAACGTGAACTGCACGAAATATGAACTTTATTTTCTTAATCATATTTAAATATAAATGCCTTATAATTTAAGCATTGATGAGTTACCTTAGGTAGGGTTTTCATAGTTAAGAGATTTACACTTAGAAAAAGACATTTTACATTTTACATTTTTAAAGTTATACGTTCAAATTCTCATCAAGTGAATTTATATTATAAAATTATATATATATATATATATATATATATATATATATATATTAATAAAAATTTGTTCTTATTTTTGAATTAATGGAGCCCGAAGGTGAGTCAACTTTTGCTCTTAAGATTTTAATTTTATCATATTAAATGTCGTCTTTATTTAACTTTTTGTTATAAAAATAAGTAAAATGCTAAAACATATAAATTTGATTTAATTATTTCTATTATTAAATTAAGATTAACAACTCCATTTCAATTTATATAATGCAAATTTTCTTTCCAACGTATTAAAAAAACTATTTTTATGAGTTGTTAGACGATAAATTATCTAAAAAATAATGAAATTAAACCAGACAAAAATGAATATATTTGTATATATAATTGTATCGTAATTAAAAAAGTATTCATTTTAAAGAAAATAATAAGTTCGGGTTGGTTCGGATTGATTTGGGTTATTTTAGGTGAATCTTTGAGCCAACACAACCTAAAAAATTTTCATTTATTTGAACTCAACCCAATTCAAATGAGTTGATAACCTAATTCAAACCGCATAGATTGGGTTGGGTTGATCGATTTTTTCGGGTCATCGGATTTTTTGAACACCCGTAGTTGGTATGCATTTGTAAGCCTATCATATAGTATAAAAAGCTATCACTTTTCTCAAATTTAAATTTAGGTTGATAAAACTTAAAGTTTAAGATATGTATTTGCTCAAGAGTCACTTGCTAGATTTAAATATAACATAATAGAATTAGTATAAAAAATTATATGGTCAATATATATATATATATATGAACCAAATTAATATTTCAGCCCAACCTATAATCTCTTTCAATACTAGAATAATGTTCTTATAAAGCCACAAAGAATAAAATAAAATATATGAATTAAAAAATATACTTAAGTTTTATAATTAAACTTACTCCACTATATATATATAGTATGAATAGAGACCTAGTTTACTTGAATTAGTATATATCAGGATGAATTAAAGGTCAACTTCAACAAATCTGACCAGAATTAGGGAATAAAAATTTATTGGACAAAATTTTATACTGTGTTTTAGGAAGAAAAAAGGCATTTTGTAGGGTTTGGTTTGCTTTTCTAGAACATAATGCAATTTTTTAATGTCATGAATGACCTAACAGCTGATCCTTTTATCCATCTAAAGAGTAATGGAAGGGTTTTTTATAAAAAAAAAAGAGAGAAAAAGGATTTGTTTCACTTTTTTCCCTAGATATAATAAATTTCAAGGTTAAATTGTTTGGTTGGTCTTTAAGGTGGTTTTTTTTTTTTTTTGGAAATATAGATAAGTAGAATGGTTAGATATCTGGAATTACATACGTCTGATATCCTTAAATAATCATATTTTTTAGGAATGTATTTTTTAATATATCTTGGATAACTACGTTTGTTTTATGGAATTTTTATTTGGAATGTTAAATTTATATAATATTAAACAAAATATATCTTTACGACTATTTATTAATTTATATTAATTTAATATAATTTGAACTTATATAACATATTTATTTTTAATATTTTTAAATTAGTATACTTTTATTATTTAAATTATATATATTAATTTAATATTTTTAATAAAATAAATATTAATTTAAATATCTTTCTAAAAACAACCACAATATAATCGAGTGGAATAAAATAAATAATTCACAGTATTTATTTTAATTATAAAATTAAAAAAAAAAAAAGAAGAGTGATATTTACATATATATGAAAAAAATGGTGGACAAAAGTAAAAGGAGGATACCATCAAAACTGAAATCTATAAAACCTATGTTTTAAGAGAGTACCCAAAACTCCCGTTATATCCTCCTTATAGGCATCCTAGGATGCTCGAGTATCTTACATTACCGCAAAACAAATGCGGTAATCGAGATGCCCACTTTATGGGAATCTTAGATTCCCACAAAATAAACCACACTTGACAGTTAACTTAGGGGGTGTTTGGTACGTGATAAAAACATAGAGTTGAGTTGAGTTGAGTTTGTAATTATTATTTGGAAAGTTAAATTGTATGTGTTTGTTATGCAGAGTTCAGTTGTAATTATTTGTGTTTGGTATGCAGAGTTCAGTTGTAATTATTTGTGTTTGGTATGCAGAGTTAGTTAAATTTGTGTTTGGGTGCAGAGTTGAGTTGAGTTGGGTATCAGTTTTTGTAAATGAAATTGGTTCTTTTTTTTTTTTTTTTTTTTAATGTTTTACTTTGCTATTATTGATTAATTTTCAACTATATACCTATTTTCTCAACTCTTTTATGACATGAACTAAAAATCTCAATTTTTTTTAATCTCAATTTAATTATAAAACATAACAGATTATTTTCAATGTATTATTTTAAAAAATTGTAATGATTATAATTCTCTTCAATCTGTAAGACATAACATTAAAATACATGTCATATTGCTGCTCTGTTATTAATAAATTGGTATATTTTATGTATATGTATTGAATCTTGCTAACTTAACATTATTATTTAACATATCGTACACATAAACGTTGAATAACTAGATAACTTAACAGTTTATGTTTATATAAGATAGATCATCTATGTGGAACTAAAATCATACATAGAATAATTACCTTTCATTTCATAATGACGGTAAGAATGTGATTGTGTAGTATAGTTACATTGTTCTGAACATCACAAAAATTCTATCAAACGACTGAACATGTGGCCATTTCAAAAAATAAATTAAAAAAATATATGTTTTCGGGTTGAAATATTAGGTGCTCAGTCTAGTGGGTCCAGGCAAGTAGATGTGTACAGTGTTATAGTTGTTTGTCTTATGGTTCAGCGAGGAAGAGGTATGTCTTTTGTATATCCATGCCAATTATATCAATTAGGTCACATCTATCATCCTCAATGAGCCTTTCAATACCAAATATGGTTCGAACTACCTCTTTTCGATGTCCAAATTCCATCTCATATTTCTTGACTTGCCACACAACGAGTCTGCCCATGTGTACTGATTGCATATCAGTGGTTGATCTGATAGAGTTAACATGCAAGAAACAGAAGTAATTAAGGATCTAAGCACTTTAACTATATTAATTTTAGTTAATTAGCATGCATGCTCATAGTTTTCAGTATTTTAGGGTTTCTAATGAAAACCTTTGATGATTCCTCCAAATTACTTGAATTCACCATAAATTTCTTCTTCAATCTCTGTAGTAGACCATCACAAGAGTCTTTCCTATTAATCCCAGACCTTAGATTGAGTGGTGAAACTCAAATTGAGAGGAATTGATGTGGTTTTCAAATTTAAATTTAAGATTGAAGTAGATGGTTTGCAAATTTATAGACACGAGAATAAAATAGGTTGAAAGTATCTATAAAAAATTTTAAAAAAAAAAACTTATGTTATTATGAATATTATAATAATAAATAGATGTCCATTGCTTAGTGTCCCAAAGCCATTTGTCACCTTTCATATTATCCATGTGCTTTGTAATTATTGGTGTTCATGTAAGTCCACATCCTGTCACTTTGCTTATAAATAGTGACATTTGATGGATCTTAAAATCACACCTACATTGGTGAGAATTTCACTTCAAAATTTCACTAATTTTCATATTATCCAATTTTATTTTATATATTTAATATTATTACATAAATCTATTATTATATTATATTTTCTCTATATCCGTATTCTCGTTGTGCTCCTCAGATTCACAACACGTTATCAACACGAGCTCCTATATATATATGGGCATCTAAAGGGGAGTATTATGAATATTATAATAATAAATAGATGCCTATTGTTTAGTGTCCCAAAGTCATGTGTCACCTTTCATATTGTCCATGTGCCTTGTAATTATTTATGTTTCGTGTCCATGTAAATCCACATCCTACTTATAAATAGTAATATTTGATGGATTTTAAAATCACGCATACATTGGTGAGAACTCCACTCCAACTACTAATTTTCATATTATCCAATTTTATAATTTTAGTTATTATATTATATTTTCTCTATATTCGTGTTTTCTTGTCTTCCTCAAATCCAGATTATATATATATATATATTAGAAAAACAATAAGAAATTAAAAAAAATGTTATTGTTAAAAAAAAAGGTTAATTAGAAAAAGAAAAATATAATAATTTATTTTCCTTTTTTTCTTCACTTTTTCGCCGTGGAATCCAGACCCCATCATCCCATCTTCTCCTCTGTCTAAATTCCGAGAAAACGATACGCTAAATTCGATCCCTTTCCCTTCGCTCTTAAATTTGCAGTCTCCACGAAAGCGAGACACTGAAAAGAAACACAACACCAAAATCTTCCGATTTTCAACTGATTTTCATTTCCCTTTTTGTTTTTTCCCCAAATATGGATAATCCCAGCTGATTTCCGTTACCTCTCGGATCACGAACGACGAGGGCTCCGTCGGAATTCGCCGCCGGAACCGGCTGCGTTTCGGCTTCGACAATTTTCCGGCGACTTGTTTCGGCTTTTTTCCCCGAGTTATGCATAGATCTGGACCGGCCATGGCTTGGAATGTCTTCAAGTTCTGTACGGCCTTGCGAGGTCTTGGTTCGATCATGATCCTTTTGGTTCTTGGGGTTGTCGGCGTCACCTATTACGCCGTCGTTTTGACCAACTACGGCCCCGCCCTCTACGACGGCGGCCTCGATTCTCTCATTGCTCTCGCCGTTTTGATCTCCTTCCATTGTTTGGTAAGTGCTTCTCCTTTGGTTTTAATTTCGATTCTTTTAAGATTTTCATTCGTATTTCTCTGTTTGGAATTTATCTATTATCTGATTCTTGTTCTTGTGCTGCTTTTTAAATAACATGGCCCCTTGTTTGGCTTGTTTTCTGTCGTTTTTTTATCCACTTCAACATTCCTCTGTCGGACTAAATGTTGCAGTCAATTTGTCTTTATTTATCTCAATTTCTCTTTGTTAAATATTTGATAAAGTGGATTTTATTTGTGGGGTAAAGATCGAATTCATCTTTCTATTATATAGAATCGCTTTCCTGTGGAAATTGGAACGAAACAACTTTTGCTCCCATAAAAATCTTTGAAAATATTTAATCTCTCTATCTCTGTTTCTTCCTTTGATGTGATGTTGAGTTGTGTGTATTGTAATTTGGACATTGGAAATAGTTAACGGGTTCAGTTTGATTTTCGGTGTTTCTATATAGAGCTGAGAAATTTGAAAGGTAAAGGTATTTTGATGTTATGCAGTTGGTGATGCTGTTATGGAGTTACTTTTCTGTTGTTTTGACTGATCCGGGAAGTGTTCCGCCCAATTGGAGACCTGCTGTTGATGAAGAACGAGCAGAAGGCGACCCGTTGAATACAATGGAGTTTAGCATTTTGCATCCCGAACTATCGAATCAAAGAATACGATATTGTCGAAAATGCAATCACCTGAAACCACCACGCTGCCATCATTGTTCTGTTTGTGAGTAGCGCACGCGTTTGGTACTTCATATTTTTCTGTTGAATTATCGTCTAGGTCTCATGTTGTTGTCGCCTATTTGGATGCACGAGCACGATTTACATTTTTCTTTTCTTTGTTCAGGTGGGCGATGCGTACTGAAGATGGACCATCATTGCGTGTGGGTCGTTAATTGTGTAGGGGCTCTGAATTACAAATACTTCCTTTTGTTTCTGGTATGTTTTCTCTACTCCAAATTGAAAATTTCATTTTCTTGGCATAGAGATGTTCTTTCCAATGGCTGGGTGATGTTATTTCATTATTAGCTTGCTAAAATAATCAGATACAAGCCATTTGCTAAGCACATTATTAGTGAACACATAGAACTAATACGACACTAGAGAATGACAATTGGTTCGAGTAAAATAAGGTGATAATTTCTTGAGGATTCTGTACCTGTTGGATTTTGGTTATCGTATCGTATTTGTGCTTTTGATCAGTTGCGTTATTTTCATGAAACTAACAAAGCATCCTTTATTTCTCTCTTGACAAATTATAAAAACATGGTGAAGTCTGATCTAACGACTGTATTCCTTCGATTACATTGAAATGTTCTTAAATTCCTATGAAGATCAAAATTTTACAATTTTGAAGTATATGAAAAGGGAAAGTCTTCTGTTTTCCACTGGGCTGGCTATTGCTTGACTTCACTTGACATGTAGAAATAAGTTTTTAAATTATTATTACCATTTCTTAATATTTCTTCTATTGCCTTACAGCTGTACACATTTCTAGAGACGAGTGTCGTGACTTTGTCGTTGTTACCGCACTTTATTGCATTCTTCAGTGAAGGAGAGATACCTGGAACACCCAGTACCCTCGCTACGACCTTTATCGCCTTTGGTAAGCTTAACAAGCATTCTTTAAACCTGTCGACTATTAGTTTTCTTCGAGTTTATGACTATTGTTTCTTCGTTCAGTCTTGAATCTGGCATTTGCGTTGAGTGTTATGGGGTTCCTGATCATGCACATATCTCTGGTGGCTGCAAATACTACAACAATTGAGGTACCGTCTTTCGTACACTTACTTTTGGCCATAAAGTATCTGAAAATCGAAAAGTCGTCACAGGCCAGCTAGAAGGGGTCATTCTGGAGCTGTTTTAGAAAATAAGCTTCTGCTTTCGTTTCCAAAGCTGTTTTGGGATCTCTATTTATATGCCCAATTTTGGATGGAAAAATAATTTTAGTTGTTCTCATGAATATGTTATACATAATAGCGAATTAAAGAAAACAAGAAGACATGAAACAACAACCCACGAGCTCTTTAGGGTGTGTTGAGGGCAAGAAGTTAAATAGTGAGGTTTTAGGAGTTATGAAGTCTAGGGAGTTGTGAACTCTTAGAGCCCACAATGTAAGAAGTTGATAAGATACAAAATTGATATTTTTTAGTAGTGGGACCCACAAACTCCTTGGGTCAAATCAGGAGTGGAGTTCACAACCCTTTCTGAACTCCTACTTATCAACTCCTTGAGTCCAAACATACCCTTAGAGATTCGGGCACACTAGAATAGGGATGACCGAGCTCCTAAATTTTTTCTTAGCATGTTAGTTGAAAGGAAATAAAACATCAAACTTTCTTGTGTCGAAATCAAGAAGATTTGAACACACCTGAATGCTAATGAAAATTTGTTTATCCAGGCTTATGAGAAAAAAACGACTCCTAAATGGCGTTACGACCTTGGTCGGAGAAGAAACTTTGAACAGGTTCGTTAAATACAACAAATAGGAACTTTGTTTCAGCATGCTTCTTGTGGGGGATAAAAATTTGTATTGAAGTATATTATGGAGTTCGGAGTTCGTATTTTGCAAACTTCTTAGATTACATTGCTAACAATCTGATGATGTCCTGCATCTGATATAGGTATTTGGGATGGACAAGCGCTACTGGTTGATCCCAGCTTATTCAGATGAAGATTTGCGACGAATGCCAGCGCTTCAAGGTCTCGAATACCCATCGAAGCCTGAGTTAGAATCACAGGAGTTTTAGGAAGCCCTCAAGCAAACCCAGCAACTTTGCCGTCGTGCAAGGGAAAATGTGGAATCCCCAGCCGAACCCCAAACACGATCTTCAGCCATCTCTCTAAAATAACATCTTGATCTTACTGCTAATTCTAGCTCAACTGCATTCTTCGTCCCCACTGGCTGAGGGAGAGGGAGAGGTGTCTCATATAATGAAGCCGATCGACGTGCGTAATGTGAACAGGTTTTAAAGTAGTAGGGTTAACTTGAGTTTGTTACTTGTTCTGAAATAACGTATTTTCGGGATGGCCGGAGAACCTTGGGATATCAATGGGGAAATGGCAAATGTTTTCAAGTGTTACATACTTTTTGCTGTAACCCTTTGTTTCTATAGTTGATGATACCATAGGTGACGGGCAATCTCTGCTCCAGCCTTGCCTTCTCTTGTTTTGCTCTTTCTCAAAGTTGTAAGCATTCTGTTTGGGTCGCGAATCCCACCAAAAAAAAAAAAAAAAAAAAGAAGTTGAATTACCATTTCAAGATCGATTGTTCGATCTCCTGGTATACGGGTTTGATTTTGGTTGATGTTGAAATTGGAGTGTTACAGACATTTCGGTTTAGGAAAATTAGAAAAGATAAGGCTAAAATTGTTGTTGTCGTTGTCGTCATTGTTAATTTTTTTTAAAAAAAAATTTATAAAAAAATTAAATATAAATTGAACCAACCAACTATGTAGGTCAAATCAATCAAAATCAACAGTTTTATTTCCTTCTCATGATGCATCTCCATGGTTGATATTTTACAATAAATATATCAATATCGGTTATTTTTGGTAATGTATAAAAATTATTTGAATTAATTAGTGAGTTGTTTTTACCCTATAATTAATTATAGATTTTATCAGTGGTATTCATAATAAGATTAATAGATAATTTTTTATGTTGTATGTGTATTTGTAGAAAATATCGAATTTTTTTTTATTAATTATTGATATCGATGTTGAGCCTCTAATATATTTAGATATATTAATGTATATTTCAATTCTTGAAAATAAAAAAAGAGAATAAATTTGAAAAATGTAATATGTATAGTTTCACTAAGTTGTTTATGAAAATTTAAATCTCCAACCTGAAGAGAAAGAACACAAATTTATTTTTGAACTATACCCACTTTGGCTACCATAAATTTATTTTGTCTTCGCTTTTGTTATTATTATTACAAAGATATTGGATTACAAAAAAAGAGAAATAGATTTCACTAACGTCAAGTCATAAGTAGACCATAACCCTAAGAGCTAAAAGACAAGGGCAACAAAACAATCAAGCACACACAATTTAAGGGGAAAAAATGAGCAGAACTAATCTTAAAAGAAAATATAAAAGTGCACAACTGACTAAGTATTTGGTGACAAAGAAAAGTATTTAGATAACTCTACACGTCAAAATTGGTGACATATACTGAAATGATAAATTCAATCAAGTTCTGTGTGTCTATGAGATGAGAACACATTCTCTACATAGTCTTACTAAAGACAGACAATCAAATAATAAATACTCTCTTCTTGAAACTCAACACCCCAAGTACAAAAGAACACAGACATTAGGGATAGACACGATTTAGAGCTTTTGTTTCAATGTCATTTGCTTTTCTTCTACATGAAGTAAATTTTGATTTTTCTTTTTTCTGATCATAATACTTTTAACCTCATGGGCGTCATACACGTAACTAATGGGTTGGTAAGGCCCAAACTGTTGCAAGGGAAGTTTTCATATACAACTATTATATTAAATTTGACCCTCAAATTTTTTACTTCGAGAATATAAATGTCACTCTCATTATTAAATCGGGCCAGCTTAATTCGCTCCTAAGAAGTGAAGATTAAATCTAAGGATCAAAGATGCTGTTTAGGTTTGGATCAAGTTGAGGCGACCCAACCTTCAATGATTTGACTCATTAGATCAAGGTTTATGTCAAGTTTGAGTTTGATTTGAATTGTCCCATTGGATTAACCTATTATATATTATTCATTTAATTATTAAAAATAAATATGCATATTATTAAAATTATATTTTCTATTTTTTTTTCTAATAGAATTATTGATATTATAAAATTTTATGTAATATTTAATTTTCTTAAAAGAATGTAATATTTACAACAATTTTAATAAAATTATGTTACTAAATACATGATATATCTGTTATATTTAATATATATATATATATTTGGATCGAACTATGATAAGTTTACTGGCTGGGTTGATGGGCCGATCCAAATATGACCCAAAAAGGTGGTCTAGTGTTAAAAGAGATATTTTGTAGATTGACCAAAACGGAACACTTAATTAAAAAAATGGCGGTTGATTTATGGCCAAACATAAGGTAGAGGGACCATCTCCCTACTTTATTTTTCCAAATTTACTTTAATTTTCTAATTTTGCCCTCCCAATCCCAAATTAATAATAAAAAAAAAAAAAATGAAGACTTCTTCAATAAATTCTTTACTGCTGTGGGCATCAACACATCTCCGATCCAAATTTCTTATTCATTCCACCCAGTAGACCAAATGCTCCCTTAGTGTATTACATGACTTGTCGGATTCCGAAGATTCTCCAAAATTTTCACTTCAAAAAGAATCAGTCCATTAAATTACAAATATTCTTTTTAAAGGACTGCAACGAAAGGAAGTCAGCAAGAAACTGTGGATCACTTCGGAAAATCGGAAATCATAATCTTGTAAACCATGTATGCGGATCTTCAAATGCTTGATCATGGCCGTCGATGGCAGTGAAGAAAGCGTGGGCACTTTATGGCTGAAGAATGCCAAATTTTGGAAATAAGGTTAGTGGCTAGCGATATAAAACAATGTCCAATGGGAAGTCGGTATGGTAACCCTAGCCTTTGATCATATATTTTGCCAGGAGTAGGATGAGTAGTTTGAGTTTTGTAGGGTCAAGGAAAAATGAACAAGTATATCGTGATTGTTGAGTATTTTTGTCAAATGTTGGACAAATTTGAAGAGAAGCTCTCTTAATCTCATCGAATATATATGTACATCCTAGCAAAAAAAATTGATGATGGAAGAAAGATGTCATATCTCTCTCTAAAAATAAAACTTGTTCTCGATAGGATATTTTCATTGGAACATTTTAAATACTAGGTTTTTACACATGTTTTTCTCAAATCTATTAAACTTTCTTCACATTTATCTCTTGCTTTTTGTTATTCTAACCTAGAGATTTTGATGAAACATTTGCATGCACTAAATGGTTTTTTTAAAAAGATTTTAAATGATTTTTAAATGTGCAAATACCAGGTATTTGCATTTCTTTTTTTTCAAATCTGTTAAAGTCTTCTTTATACAATTTATTTACCTTTTGTTATTATCATGCACTAAGTTTCCAATAAAAAATCTTTTTGTCTAATAGTATTTTCATGGAAAGATTTAATTTATTATTACAAAGGATTTTGTATGGTGATTGATTTTCTTTTGGTTGTATTTGTAAGATTCAACCTACAAAATTTTAGTTGTTACAAAGTATTTGTGTGGTCGAGTTCTAAGTAGATTGCTTTATGATAATTTGTAGAAATACAAGTTATTTTGGCTCTTAAGTTGGAACAACTAAGGTTTCTAATGATAAAATCTCCTTATTTTTAGAAGAAACGAATGGAATTACTCAAACATTAGCAAACTCATGCAAAAGAATGTTTATTACTAAATACTGCGACACTAATGCATTATATTGCAGGATTTCAACAAGAAGCTAACGCATGATTAAGAAGTGTCGCAGGCAAAGTTCTAACGCATGGGCCATGCATTGGAGGGATTCAACGCAAAGAAGATTCATTGATTCAGGCTGTTTGTGTCAAATCACCACTTGCAAGTATGGGCACCTGCAGCAGGCGGCGTCTGAAAAGCTTCCGAGTGTCAAGCGACTGACCAGGGCATGGACTTTAATGCTACCCATCACCAAGCTGGAGATGACCAACGCCTATAAATAGATGAAATCCCTCCAGAGTTCGAAGTACAGAAAAATTTCAAGTTCTCATTCTCAGTATTAGCTTAGTCATAGTTTTAGATCTTTAGAAGCTGTGTTGTGGTGCCAAGAAGAGTAGAAAGGAAGAGAACCACCATCACCGTTGGTCAAGGAGTGGAGGAAGCCGAGCTTGAGAGATACACTTTATCCAATTCCTATACAAGTGATTGTACACAACTAGAATTGAGCCAAGGAGATACAAGAGATTGTACTCTGCGGACTGACTCAATTTCTTTCATCTCATTTATCGCTTTCATACTTTCATCTGATTTAATATTGCTTTTGTGAAGACAATCTGCTTCTTTATAAAATCCATATATTTGATCCATCACACCTTGCCATTGTTTATTTCCTGTTTATGTTGGATGCATCTATACTTCATGCAAAATTTCATTTCAAACGCTTAAGCCAACTTGATCAATTGGTAAAAGCATCCTTAGCTTAGATTATTCGAAAGAGTAAATAATGCAACATCAAGTAGAACGCCTAGTACATCTAGAGATAGACTTACTAGTGTTTATTGCATTCTGTGTTTGACGCATGCATCCTAGAGATAGGTTTTGTATGTTATTCGTATTGAGAAGTGTTGAATAAAGTCTAACGTATAAACAAAGATAAACAAGTCATCCACATTACATTCTGGTTCGTGTACATTCATCTTAGATCGACGCATACCACGTACATTAAAATCCATTTTCACATGATCCATCACTCACTACTCAACTCTTTTGTATCGTCTTGCACAAGCACAACACCTTAGTGTAAATAACATATTTCTTCATACATTTAGGAAATCCTACAACAGCTACAACGCAAGGTCTGCGTTAGCTTAACCTGAATCTCTGAGTTCGACCCTGGACTTACCAGGAACCTAAATTAGATTTATACTTGGATTTGATTTAGGAAAACTTGAACGTCAATAGTGGAGTGTCGTGTGTTTTGTTGCCAATCTCTAACGCATTAACGCGTTACGAATACATCAACGCAGCAAAGCATCAACGCATCATTCATACTTAGAACTTATTCTTCCAATTTATTTTATACAATACACTCCTAGCTCGAATCACTTCAGTCAAGGGAGTATTACGAGCTAAGCCTAAGCTTGTAAACGTTTATGAGCAGGGAGAGCACTCCTGAACTTTTATACGACCTCGAGATTGAAAGGACCTTCCGACGTAGAAATCGATCTAATCGTCGTTGAAGGTTGAGGCAACAACTTCTCAGACAACAGAACAGGCAACAAGCAATGGCGGACAACCAGGCAAATCAAAACTTAACTCAACAACTAGCTCATGCTACGCAAAATCCGATTCTAATGGCGAATAGTAGCACGCGTCCCATGAGGAAGTAAGCGTCTCCTGTATTGTATGATTTCTCACCAGGAATCATATACCCAATGCCAGATGGGACGATATTCGAGATGAAATCTGTAATGCTTCAAATGCTCTAGACTGTTGGACAATTTAGGGGTGGTCGTGGAGAAGATCCTCACGCCCACATGAAACGTTTCCTGGAAACGTGTAACTCATTCGTGATTCCTAGAATCACCCCAGAAGCGATCAGGCTATCTTTGTTTCCCTATTCTTTGCGTGATGACGCAAAGCAATGGGTAAGCTCACTGGAGGCTGGTGAAATCACAACCTGGGAGAAGATGGTGGAGAAATTTATGCAAAAATACTTTCCACCTACCACCAACTCGAGGAGGCGTCGAGAGATTATGAACTTTGAGCAAGAAGAAGCTGAAACCTTCAGTGCCGCCTGGGAGCGTTTTAAGGGGTTGGTCAAAAATTGCCTGAACCATGGATTATCACTAACTATCTAGATGGAGACTTTTTATGGTAGATTGAATAGAGCATCGCAGATGGTAGCCGACGCAACTGCAGTTGCAGCTGGTAGAATTATGGATAAATCTTGCACTGAAACTAAAGAGATATTAGACTGCATTGTTAAGAACAACATGGAATGGGTGGACGATTCGTATGATGCAAGAGCTGACAGGAAGAAGAGATCTCAGAATGTTAATTCTATCGATTCCAACGCAATAGCCACACTATATGCACAAGTGGCTACAATGACCAACCTTTTGCAGAACATATCGCTAGGGAACGCATCAAATCAGCAGAAGTTGAATCAGATAGAAGCATTCGAGCAGCCCATGGTTAGCTGCGTGGGTTGTGGAGATCCTCATTCCTATGCTGATTGCCCATAAAATCTGCAGTCAGTATGCTTCATTAAAAACAACCCATTTTCCAATACATATAATCCCGGATGGAGGAACCATCCAAATTTTTCTTGGACATGAAACCAACAGGAGCACCATCTAGGGGTGAGCCAACAGCAAAGGCAAGGACCGCCGCCTGCATTCCAACTAACGCATCGGCCACACCAACATTCCTTTAATAGAGGAGGTCAGGCATCGAGTTCAGGATTTCCGCTTGAGAACCTATTGAAAGAGTACATCGCCCAGAATGACGTGTTGCTGAAAAGTCAGGCGTCGTCTATCAGAAACCTAGAGATACAGGTAGGGCAGATAACAAGTGAGTTGAAGAATAGGCAACCTTGAGTTTTGCCTAGCAACACTGAAACTCCTAGGAATAACAATGGAAAGAAGCAATGTTACGTGGTGACATTAAGAAGTGGCAAAGCTCTTGAAAAAAGAAGAATGAATCCAAGAAACAACAGTCCTTCAAAAGAACACAACACACGTTCAATAGCATTAGAAGATCAAGAAGAAAGAATGCCTGAAACAACAAGCCATTCAGAGCCAAGTACGTCTAACACGGGAAAACCTACGATGCCGCTGAACACACCATTCCCTAGACGCTTGATGAAGAAGAATGATGAACAACAATTTAAGTGTTTTTTTAAACTCCTGAGGCATTGCATATCAATATTTCACTTATAGAGGCCTTGGATCAAATGCAAAAATATGTCAAATTTTTTCAGGATATTTTGACGAAGAAAAAAAGAGTCAGCGAGACAGAGGTAATTGCGCTAACGTAGGAGTGCAATGCGTTAGTAAGCAACAGTCTACCCAAGAAACAGAAGGACCCTGAGAGCTTCATAGTCCTGTGATCGATAGGAGGGTTGGATGTGAGACATGCGTTATGCGATTTGGTAGCAAGCATCAATCTCATGCCACTCTCAATCTTCAAGAAATTGGGAATAGGTGAAGCACAACACACTTCCGTTACTCTTCAACTCGCTGACAGAACAATCAAGTACCCTGAAGGAAAGATTGAAGACATTCTGGTAAAAGTTGACAACTTCATATTCCCAGCAGATTTTATCATCTTAAACTATGAAGCGGACAAGGATGTACCAATTATCCTTGGACGCCCCTTCCTAGCCATTGGGAAAGTTTTAATACACGTGCATAAAGGAGAAGATCAGGAAAAGACAACATTCACCTATCCCTTTGGAACATTTGCGTTCAGACGCATGCCCTTTGGGCTATTCAACGCACCTGGAACATTCCAAAGGTGTATGATTGCAATTTTCTCTGACTTCTTAGAAAATACCGTTGAATTCTTCATGGACGATTTCTCAGTCTTTGGAGACTCATTCCAATCATGCTTAGATAATTTAGAGGTTATCCTTGCTCGATGCGAGGAAACGAACCTTGTGCTGAATTGGGAAAAATGTCACTTCATGGTGATTGAAGGAATTGTCTTAGACCACAAATTATCTAAAACTGGGTTAGAAGTTGATGAAGCCAAGATAGATGTCATAGCTAAACTTCCACCACCATCAAATGTTAAAGCTTTACGAAGTTTTCTAGAACATGCTGGCTTCTATCGAAGGTTCGTTAGAGGATTCTCTCAAATTGTGCGACCTCTGAGAACGTTGCTAGAAGCGAACCAGCCCTACGATTTCAATGACGACTGCTGTGACGCGTTTGAAACATTGAAATATGCGTTGACTACAGCTCATGTACTAATAGCACCGGATTGGACGCAACGTTTTATTCTTATGTGCGATGCGAGTGATGTTGCAGTAGGTACCATGCTGGGGCAGAAGAAAGGAAATTTGATACATCCCATCTCTTATGCGTCCAAAACACTGAATGACTCTCAGGAACACTACACAACCACGGAAAAAGAAATGTTGGTTGTAGTGTTTGGCATCGAGAAGTTTGGATCATATTTAGTTGGTGCGTCAGCCACCATCTATACAAATCACTCAGCCATAAAGTTCTTGATGAGTAAAAAGGATGCGAAACCAAGATTAATAAGATGGGTGTTTCTATTACAGGAATTTGACATTGATATTCAGGACAGAAAGGGGACTGAGAATCAGGTGGCTGACCACCTGTCCAGATTGGAAAATCAGAAAATGCAAGATCAAGAAAATAAAATCAAAGATTCATTTCCTGATGAAAGCTTGTTCAGAGTTGAAGGAAGGGAACCTTGATACGCGGACATAGTTAATTACTTAACTACCAAGCAATTCTCTGGGAACTTCAACTCTCAGCAAAAGAAACGGTTAGTACATGACAGCAAATTTTATTTTTGGGATGAACCGTTTCTCTATAAACAAGGCCCCGACTCCATAATGCGTCGATGTGTTCCGGAGGAAGAGACAACGCATCTTGGCTGAGTGTCATGACTCTCCTTACGGAGGGCATTTTGGTGGGCAAAGAACCACTGCGAAGGTCATTCAAAGCGGATACTTCTAGCCCACCCTCTTCAAAGATGCGAGAGAGTATGTTCGTAAATGTGACCCTTGCCAACGCACCGGGAATATTTCATCAAGGGACGCAATGCCTTTGAACAATATTCTTGAAGTTGAATTATTTGATGTTTGGGGCATTGATTTTATGGGACCTTTTCCCCTATTCTGCGGCCAACAATATATCCTGCTTGTAGTAGACTATGTATCAAAGTGGGTAGAAGTACTAGCTTGTGCCAGAAATGATGCGTCCACTGTTTCTAAGTTTCTTACCAGGAACATCTTCACACGCTTTGGAATGCCAAGAGCCTTGATAAGTGATGAGGGTACACATTTCATTAATCGCATCATTTCTAAATTACTTGCCAAATATAATGTTAGGCACAAGATCGCTACCACCTACCACCCATAAACGAACGGTCAAGCTGAGGTATCCAATCGGGAAATAAAATCTATTCTGGAGAAAGTTGTCAACGCATCGTGGAAAGACTGGGCACAGAGGTTGGATGAAGCACTCTGGGCCTACAGGACTGCCTACAAGACCCCCATAGGTATGTCTCCATACTCTTTAGTTTTTGAAAAATCTTGTCACTTACCCCTAGAGTAAGAGCATAAAGCTTTCTGGGCAGTAAAGAAGCTAAATTTAAAATTGGACGCCGTGGGCGATCAACGCAAACTTCAGCTCAATGAGCTTGAGGAGTGACGGTTGAACGCATACGAGAACAATAAGCTCTACAAGTAGAAGACCAAACGTTGGCATGACCAACGCATTAGTAAGAAAGAGTTTGTTGTTGGCCAAAAATTTTTATTATTCAATTCACGATTGCATTTGTTCCCAAGGAAGTTAAAGTCAATGTGGTCAGGACCATTCATCATTAAAACAGTCTTTCCCCATGGAGCAGTAAAATTAATGCAGGAGGATGACATAAACGTGTTCAAAGTAAATGGCCAAAGAGTGAAGCCATACTTTGAAGATGGCATAGAATGTCAAAAGTCATCTCTTGTACTACGCGAAGCCAACTGAGGCTCGCGTCGAAGCATCCCTGCGTTCGCATCGACACATATTCCAGGGACGCTTCCTCTTCCCTAATTCCTCTTGCATTGCGTATTTTATTGTTGCGTTTGAATTTACTTTGTTTATTTGTCTGCGTTTTAAGGTTGATTGTTCATTGTTATTGCCTTCATAGTTAGAGATTTACTTGTTTTAAATAAATAAATAAAAAGTTGTGTATAATCGGGATAGAATAAATGAACGTATTAGACTTAAGTCTAACGCATGGCCCAAGTCGAAAGGATGCGTCTCGAAAATGCAAAGCACTCGAGTGCTTGGAAACCTAATACACGTCCTTTTGACTTCGCATTAAATGCGGGCGTCAGGCGTCGCCTGACGTCACCCCACTCTCTCTTTCCAGGCTTATAAAAATCTAGACCCTTCGTTTTCTTCTTCATTTCCCTCGAGCTCTCTGTGAAAGGAAAAAAAAAAAAAAGAAAAACTCTAGCGCCTCTTATTTCCTCATTGCCGTTCGCTCAAGCATTTCTCCGACCACTCTTCAACCACGATGTTGTCAGCTTCTGATAGTCAGAATTAATCAATGAGCTTTGGAGACGTCTCGCCGGTAAGCTCTTTCTCCTCCTCGTCTGTTTCAGCATCACCTCCCCTAAGCCCTCGACAGACCTCAAAAACCTCTGTTCCAACCAAACCTCTGCACGAAGGAGCACCTCCATTTCCCAGTGACTGTCTCAGTCGAAGCCCACCAAAGCCATCACAACCCTTCCTTCTAAAACCACCGAACAACCAAAACCACCCCTAAACCAAAACCTAAAACCTCTTCAAATCCAAGGCAGCGTCTTTCTTCATCCACGACTGCCAAGAAGCCATATACCAAGCCCGCCCTACCACCATTCATTCCAAACTTCACTCTGGTGGGTTCGATGCATGACCCCATCCCAGCCTACCTCCATAACGCCCCATCGCTAGCCGTGCGTCCACTTTCTCCACTGTCTATCCAACCCTTGGCCACCATCTACCCAGTTGAAGCAGAAACATCCAGCCAACTGCCACGTTCACCCATCATCATCTCATCCCCTGGGTCGCCACATACCCCATCAGGCACCCCACCAATTACTCCACCTAGCCCAACTCTGACAGTCCTGCGTCAGAGCGTAACCTCGAAGAATTAACGGAACTGGCTCGACGAGACGAGCAAGAAGTGTTTGGAGCTATCTTGGCAAGTCTGAATCAAGGCCAAGAAGAAGAACAAGTGATGTGTTCCGACCGACCTAACGTATCACTTGAATTGGACGAAGCGGAGCGCTACGCAATGATGCTAGAAGCAGAGTTAGAAGAAAAAGATGAAGAAAGGGGATTTGGCCCAGATGCGTTGTAATCACGTCAAACTGACTCGAATGAAGGGCCCTCAAAAGCAAAGAGAGTGACAAGAAAGAGAAAATTAATCTTGAAGGAAGAAGATGAGCAATCAGCATCCGGTCCTAAGGATGCAACGCGTGGGAGCTGCACAAGGCACAATGCGGTAGAGAAGGAATTGGAAGATTATCAGCCTGCAAGGCAGGGGCGAAAGAAGTTAGCTCTCCAAAGGGAATTGGAGAATGAATTAAGAGAGCTGGCACGGGAAGCCAAGGAACATGCGGCGGGCAAGCGTAAGGAAACTGACGCGTTACCTAAAAAGACCACGGGAAGGAAACGTTAGTTCAATGATATTCTTGCAGAGAAAGGCTTCTTTCTCGAACGTAACCCATTGCCAACATACATAACTGAAACCATAGATGCAATGGGTTGGGGTCAGTTCTGCGTTGGGCACACAAGAATTTGGCCCAACCTTGTCCGCCAGTTCTACAACAGTGAGTTTAACATGGAGAAGAATACAACATTTGTTGAAGGGGTATTAGTGCGTTTCTCATCCGATAAGATCAATGAAGTGTTCAATATCACGAGTAATCCAGATGCAGAAGGCAACTGCATCTTGGAACAACCAACGCCGAGCTAACTTGAAGATGCATTAAGAGTGGTAGCTAAGCCTGGAAGCAAATGGAAAACATCTAGAAATGGAACAAAGATGCTAGCTTCCATGAACCTAAACTTAGACGTGAATCTATGGTATTATTTGATTAAGAGATGCATCATCCTACAACGCATAATGAAACATTGTCGAAAGAACGCGTCTTGGCTACCTATTGTATCATTTAGTGCATCCCTTATATTGGGAGAATAATAAGGGATCAGATCAAAGCCATCAAAACCAAACCAAGAGGACAACTTTATTTCCATGGCTGATTTATGCATTGTGTGAACGCGGGGGCATCCCTCTGGGGGATGATCATGAAGAGATCGACGGTCTGATGGACATCAAGTTAATCAGGCATTTATTTTGGGTTCACCGCATCAGCTTGCCTTACCTCCCAAAGAAGTGGCAGCCAGACCTCGATCATCTAAACGCGCCCCCAAAAGAAGACGCGTCCGGATAATTGAACACAACGATGAAGCTTCAGAGCATGAAGATTATGAAGCAGAGCTTGAACTTATGGATGAAGAAACACGACCATACCTAAACCTCACTCTCTAAAACTCACTAGTGGCCCTGCGAGAAAAGAGTCTTGATCCAACGCACCAAAAGCCTACTGATGTAGATCAAGACATCCCTTGTCCCCTTCCTTCGTCCTCACCAATTCCAATTCCCACTTTTGTGCCTCCTCCAATCATTTTTGAACCAACTGGGTTAGGATCGAGTAATGTAGTAAATTTTGAAGACCCAGTTGAAAGAAGTGAAGAGCCAACACCACCTCAACGCAGCACTGACATTGAGAAGTTAAAAACTTTTATCAATGATCAACTCAGACCATTGGTCGCGTCCATTGAAGGTCTTCAACAACAAAACAGGGTTTTAAGAGATTACTTAAGGCAGTAAACAAGAATGATGCAAGACCAATTTGTTTATACAACGCAGTACATTAATCAGGTCTTGGTTGGAATTTTTGCCCTGCCTCTGCTACCTGCTCATCTTAGAAACCCTTTGCGCTTTATGGATGAAGACCCTGCAGAAGAACGCAAGGATGACGCGCTAGCACAATAAAGTTTTGGGGTGTTGGTTATTTTGTATTTTGATTTATTTGATGATCTTTTATATTTGTTTGCCTTGTTTATTTATTTCATGTTATCCTATGAAAATGAATGAAAAATTTCTATCATTCTTTTCTTGCATTTGACCTTAGCATATATTTTTTTTGTTCTTTAGCTATTTTCTAGTCTTGTGCTTTGCCTTACCTCAATGATATCAACAATATGAAATCTATAAGTATAGAGTAGGCATTAGGAAAATCCACAAAGCTTGAACTTCTCTAAAAAGACTATATGTTTTCTTTCTAACGCATGCAAGCTTTAATTCAAAACTTCTTTCGGAACTCTCAAAGCCTCTTCGAAATTTTGTTTCTCTTTTAGCAATGAGGATTTAGCTCATCTTCAAATTTGGGGATAAGGGAAATCTGAGTTTAGATGCATTAACTGAATACATCAAAAAGAAAGGGAACAAAATAGAAAAATGTTAAACGCAACTCATCTGTCATTACTTCAAAAGAAAAACTTCAAAGTAGCATGAGTTAAAAAGTTGGAACAGACACTTAGCCATAGTTAGATGCTCGCATGACACCCGTGGGGGCAAGCCAAAACAAAGTTAAGTCTCCTAGACCAATGCGTCCCATAAAACTCCTCTATCTAAAGAAGTTTGGTCTTGAAACACATGAATGTTAGATATGAGTTTAGTTGTGAAGGGTTCTCACCCGTCGTTGGATGCTCGCATGACACCCGTGGGGGCAAGCCAAAACGAAAGTGGGATACCTGAAACAACGCATAGGTAATTGAAAATTCATATTTTTTTCTTTTTATCCGGCATCTATCTTAAAAATAGCATCTAACGCATTATTGGTTTAGAAAAAACGGGAATGTTTTGAGAAACAAAAGGAGTTGTTGATAAAAGGCTTGCTGCACCTGAAACTAAACATTATTCCTTTTAGAAAAGAATCAATCTACATTACATTTTCCACACTCTTGTCTCAAGCTTATAATTGAATATGATGAGAGACGAACTCTGCACACTAAAGACAAGGGAGATAACAAAGAATTATTTATGGAATGCTTGAGGACAAGCATTGTTCAAATTTGGGGGTGGTGATAACTTGTAGAAATACAAGTTATTTTGACTCTTAAGTTGGAACAACTAAGGTTTTTAATGATAAAATCTCCTCATTTTTAGAAGAAACGCATGGAATTACTCAAACATTACCAAACTCATGCAAAATAATGTTTATTACTAAATACTGCAGTACTAACGCGTTATATTGCAGGATTTCAACAAGAAGCTAACGCATGATTAAGAAGTGTCGCAGGCAAAGTTCTAACGCATGGGCCATGCGTCGGAGGGATTCAACGCAAAGAAGATTCATTGATTCAGGCTGTTTGTATCAAATCACCACTTGCAAGTATGGGCACCTGCAGCAGGCGGCGTCTGAAAAGCTTCTGAGTGTCCGGCGACTGACCAGGGCATGGACTTTAATGTTGCCCATCACCAAGCTGAAGATGACCAACGCCTATAAATAGATGAAATCCCTCTAGAGTTTGAAGTACAGAAAAATTTCAAGTTCTCATTCTCAGTATTAGCTTAGTCATAGTTTTAGATCTTTAGAAGTTGTGCTGTGGTGACAAGAAGAGCAAAAGGGAAGAGAACCACCATCACCGTCGGTCAAGGAGAAGAGGAAGCCGAGCTTGAGAGAGACACTTCATCCAATTCCTATACAAGTGATTGTACACAACTAGAATTGAGCCAAGGAGATACAAGAGATTGTACTCTGCGGCTTGACTCAGTTTCTTTCATCTCATTTATCACTTTCATACTCTCATTTGATTAAATATTGCTTTTGTGAAGACAATCTGCTTCGTTATAAAATCCATATATTTGATCCATCACACCTTGCCATTGTTTATTTCCTATTTATGTTGGATGCATCTATACTTCATACAAAATTTCATTTCAAACGCTTAAGCCAACTTGATCAATTGGTAAAAGTATCCTTAGCTTAGATTATTCGAAAGAGTAAATAAGTCAGCATCAAGTAGAACGCCTAATACATCTAGAGATAGACTTACTAGTGTTTATTGCATTCTGTGTTTGACGCATGCATCCTAGAGATAGGTTTTGCATATTATTCGCATTGAGAAGTGTTGAATAAAGTCTAACGCATAAACAAAGATAAATAAGTCATCCACATCACATTCTAGTTCATGTACATTCATCTTAGATCGATTCATACCACGTACATTAAAATCCATTTTCACATGATGTATCACTCACTACTAAACTCTTTTGTATCTTCTTGCACAAGCACAACACCTTAGTGTAAATAACACATTTCTTCATACATTTAGAAAATCCCTACAACAGCTACAATGCAAGGTCTGCGTTAACAACAGCTACAATGCAAGGTCTGCGTTAACAACAGCTACAATGCAAGGTCTGCGTTAGCTTAACCTAAATCCCTGAGTTCGACCCTAGACTTACTAGGAACCTAAATTGGATTTATACTTGGGTCTGATTTAGGAAAACTTGAACGTCAATAGTGGAGTGTCACGCGTTCTGTTGCACATCTCTAATGCATTAACGCATTACGAATACATCAACGCAGCAAAGCATCAACACATCATTCATACTTAGAACTTATTCTTCCAATTTATTTTATACAATACACTCCTAACTTGAATCACGATAGCAACGAACACTTTACTTTCTTTAGAGATTACCTAAACACCAAATCTCCATAAGTATTTTTTTGAAAACATAATTTCTAGTTTGTTAAATTAGTATATTATCTTAAATTTAGAAATTAAAAAAAATAATTAGTCAGGTAGTTGAGATTATTAGATATTTTAGTTTTAAGTGATTAGATTTGTTTAAAACATACTATAATTGTAGGGATTGGAGATATATTTATCCATTTTTTGATCCTAAAAAGGTATGAAGATTGAATTTTGACAAATTTTCCAAACTGAAACTGTTTTTTGGCTATTTTCTAAAAATAGGCTGACGGAAGGTGTGAAAGAGGATATGGGAAGAAAAGAAAGCCGTAATTATCAAATCTGGTCCTCGATGTTAACTACCTACTGGCCTACTAATTTCAAGCAACAATTAATTAATTTTGTTGGGTTTTAAACACGTGTTAAATACTCTTAGGGAAGGGACGTTTGAGTTATGATTTTAGTAGATAAAAGTTTAAATTCGTATATGGTCTGTATTTTAAAAGCTTAAATTAATTGTATAGTCTTGGTATTTACATTTTAAATTGTCTAAGAGTGAGTTAATACAAAGTTACATAGTTTATGTATTATAATTATGCAAAAAAGTTTATTATAAAGACCTAAACTTTGTTCAATTTGCGCTAGATTTATATATTTATATCTTATAGAATTACATAAAATCTAAGGTCTCAACATATAACGATTATTTAAAATAATATTTAATTAAGGAAAGTAACTAAAATGGCGAAGTTATAAAAGTAGTATTGGCACATTAGTTTTTTTTTTTCATAGTTCAATCATTACAACTTAATTATGTGATAATAATATATGTCATATCTAATGTGTTAGTGTTAAAAACTACCCAATTTCCAATGACGATTCTTTTTTTAATACAATACGACAGTATCAAAAATTTGAATTACATATTTCTTAATTGTTAACATATTCGTATTTCAATTGAGTTATGTTCACTTTGACTTATATAAGTACATTTATAATATAAAATTTTTATAATAAATCGTTATTAAATGTTGCAAATTTATTATCACTCTTTCAATGTTGTTAAGATAGATTGTCATTTTTTTGTTGGTTTAGATGATTAAATAAGAATAATATGAATAAATTTCCAAACCACATAGAATATATATATATATATATATATATATATATATATATATAAACTTAACTTGGATGCTTCATTAGATGTATCTATCTTAGTACATCCTAAATATGGTAAAGAATTGCTGTCACGTGACATTTTTATTTTTTAATTTTTTTCTAATTTTTTTTACACAAGAGTTGATTGCGCTCTATATATATATCACACACACATACTAGAGACTTTTTCAAGTATTATTGCTCAATTAATTGGTAAAAAGTTCGAATATACGGTCGATTCTAATAGTTTCAGTTTCAAAATCGTGAATACATGTAATTTACATTCATCTACATTCTTTAATCTTTATTTAATAAAAGAAACAAAAAGAAATTAGGAAAAAAAAAAAGAAAAAAGAAAAATCTCCCTCCACTCCACCACGCTTCCTTGATCTCATTCACGAAACACGTGTTCTTCTCCTGACCGTAAATCGACACGTTTGATCCAACGGCTACCAATCGCCGCCGAGTTCGAACTTCCACCGGCGCTGCCAATATGAGCAATTTCCAATCCCCGGCCCACCGGCAAGAAAATGGACTTCACGACACGTGTCCCCCTACGAAGCACACCTTGCCATCTAAACCCCAAAACGTTTCGTTCCCATGCATTTTTACATACCAAAACTGCCCCCCTCTCGCTCGCCTTCGCAACTCTCAAAACCCTATCAAAATCTTTCCCCCTAAAATCCGCCACCAGAAAATCCAACCCCTCCGCCTCCGCCGCCACCGCCTCAGCGTCTCCGATCACAACTTCCGGCGGCGATAAGACTCCAGCCTTCCGCATCGCCTCCACGTACTTCGATCTTGACCGTTCGTCGGCTACGATGCAGAGATGGCGTCCGCCGGTGTGTCCAGCGGCGATGGCGAGACCGACGCTTGTAGCTACCGGACCTCCGTCAGACCAAGTCTCGACGATGAGTTTGGCGTTCCAGCCGGCGGCCATGGCGGAGAGAAGCTCCGCGACGCCGAATTCGCCGTAAATTTCGCACTGAAGTAAAAAGGAAATTTGATTTATTAATTTTCCGAAAAAGAAATGGTATAAATTAAAGATTTATATGATTAGTGAAAAATTGAAATGAGCTTACTGATTTAACTGTGTCGATATATGCCTTGGAAGCTCTATCCGGTGACCAAACAAGCTTCATAATTTCTCAGCCTTTTCTTCTTTTTTCTTTTTTCTTTTTTCTTTTTCTGTTTGGTTTGGAAGAAAATGGCAGCTTTTGATTTATTTGTGAGAAGTTTGGGCTTTTCTTTACATATAAACATATATAGAGAGATGGAGAGAGAGAATGGAGAAAAGAGAGAGAATTTTGGTTATGGGAATTTTATTATTTTAATTTTGATAATGGGAGTTGACATTTGCAATGAGAATATGGATAGGCAATAAACCTGAAATTATTGTATGAAAAAAAAAGGGGAGAGAAATTACTGTAAAAGTACTTTTTCTTGCGCAATGGGTTATTGATATATTTTGACTTTTAAGGCAAGCATTCCCAATTACAAGTTTACGGTTTTTTTTTTTTTTTTTTTTTTTTTTTTTTTTTTTTAAAAAAAATTTAGTTTTAAATAAATCAATAAAAAATGCCATTATAACCTAATATTTTTTTTTGGTTAATTTTATTTATTTATTTATTTTTTTGATTTCTAGACTTAAAAAAAAGGTAACAATTTAGTTCCTAAACTTTGATGTATAACAATTTAGTCTTTGAACTTTCAATTTTATAACAATTTTATTATGTAACAATTTAGTCTTGAAAAAGAATGGAAATAAAATTCTTTTTAAATAAACTCATTAATTTTAATAAAATAAAAGTTTTGCACAAAAATTAAATTAACCAACATACCAATTGAATAACATTATCAAAATACATAAATTTAAAAAAAAAAAATCATTCTAGTATTGTTTTTCTCTAAATAAATTATATAAATGTTCTGTAATTTATTAAATACATAAGCGAAAATATTTATAATGGTACTTTGAATGAGAGCTTATTAGATGGTTAAATTTATTAAGTTTAGGGTTAAAATTGATGAAATCGAAAGTTTAGGATCAATTTTTTTAGTTTAAAAATATGTCTTTATTTTTTTATCACATATTTGGAAGATTTTCAGTCAAATAATTTTTTCAATAATATCTTTAAGTGTTTCTTAAAATAGTTATTAAATTAATCCCATTTTAAATTACTTCTTATTTATTAAGAATTTTTTTTTTTTTTTTATAAAAAAAACTAAAATCACTCAATAATTGTAAACATATCTTAAGGAGTGTTTTAAAATTTGTTACCTTTTTGCCCTTTTGAAAGTTGTTAGGGAGTCAGATTAAGCGTAACTTCGGCGTTCCGAATAGTTTAAAGTAGTTTTTAAAGAGTTATATAATATGAAGCACATATATGAATATAAATACGAGATATGGATACGATAGAATATAATAATATATCAATTTATAAAAAATTAGAATACTGATACGTCGTAAATATATTTTTTTCCTTAAAAAAATATAGGATATTGATAAACTTAGAATAGTACAAATACAGTCAAACACTGTAATACAATACAAAAAGAAACATCTAAGATGTTGAAGTAAAATAGTCATTAAAATACAATACAAAAGTTACTCATATTGATTAGAGAAGAAGAAGAAGATTAGAGGGAGCCGTATGTATGAACGTTGAATTGTTAAATATATTTAAGTAGATTATATTTTGGTGAACTTTGTGGGGACTCAGATGTGAAGATGAAGATTAGATGATTCTAGAGTTTTGTCTTTTATTTTTCCTTTTCTTTTAGTTTTGGTCAGCGTAAAAATAGATACGTCAAATCGCTTGTCAGATATGTGTCCAGAAAATATTTGATAGTATCGATATCTGATACACATCTAATATGAATTTTTTGCCTCATTTGAAGTCTTTGTGCTTCACAGATTATGTACATCTAGATGTAGTTTTTTTAAAAGCAATTTTACTATTGCTTGGTTAAAGTTAAAGTTTAAATTTGTTGTCGAATGAGTTATTAAACATTGTAAATTAAAATAAATAAATAAATAAAACTTGTACGTCCATTTTGATAACTCAACTTTCTAAAATTTCTTAAGATGTTATGATTATTAAATCTAAGAATTTAGTAGTCAAAATAAGTAAATTTAAAATTTCAAGGACTAAAATAGACATGACAAAAATTTAGATATAAAAATGGAGTAAAATAGAATTTAAACTTAAAAAAAGAAAAAGAAAAATATATCTCAATAAATAAACAATTAGTATTTTTTTTTTTTTTTTTTTTTTTAATAATACGTGTGTTTGGAGAAATCAGATTCTGATCATAAGAGTGGTAGTACAAATTTTACCTCATTTGAATTATAGGTATCTTAGTAAAATACGTTTTATGTATTTCTAAAAAAAAAGTTATATGTTATTAAATAGATAAAATAATTAAAAGTATGAATATTAAAAAGGACAAGTAGAGAGAAAGGAAGGAATGATGATGATGATGATTCATTTAACTTAGTCAAACACGTCTCTAGTTGCATTACAAAACAACTTAAAACCGTTCTTGAAACAGCCCAAAAAGTCTTCCAAAAATGAAAGAGCCCAAAAAGCGTTACGTTATCAATTGTATGCATAGACTATTAATTAAAATATTACAAATCTATCACTTTTCAAAAAAAAAAAAAAAAATCTATCGACTTCTATTGTCTTTTTTAAGAAAATCTATCGAGCTCTAATTTAAAATACATTGATTAATTTCATGTGGCCCAAGTTGGAAAATATTACCTTTACATCTATATACACATTAATTAAATAGTCCAATTAATTTTTATTTATGGACTTATGTGATTTCTTCCTCTACTTTCTTGTTCTCTCTGCCCCTGTCAATTCACATATCTCTCTTTAAAAAAAAAAAAAAAAAAGTCCACAGATTGAAATTTGAAGAACAAATAGGACACTGAATCAACCCATTTTCATTATGCTCATCAGATTTGATTGTGTCGTTGTTTGTTTGATCCAAAATCTTACGGCTTCCATTGCAATCCACACACATCACGAATCTGACGCTGCTGCAATCTTCACACCTTCTGCATGCCCCAATTTCCCCTCTCCCCATTTTCAACAGTTCTGCACCGTCCCTCTAATCAGCATCCCCTTCACAACAATCGCCGGGACTTTCACCCCCTTGCTCGTCATTAATGCCCTCAATTCCTTTTTAAAACTAGAATCCAGCAAGTGAATGTCGTACGATTCAATTATTGTCGACAATTGTCTTTCGTATGACGTTACGAGTTCTGGATCCAACAATATAGACCCAAACTCCTTCTTCGACGTGATTAAAGCCCTGAATCGCTTCCTTTTAAAATTCGAAGGAAGACGATGGCAGGAAAAGGCTAGTGACTACAGGGTGTTCAAATAACTTTGACAACCCGGACTATCCAACACTATTGGGTTGGGTTAATTTTGTTCTTGAGTTGGATTGGGTTAAAAGAAAATTTGGGTTCACTCAACCCAATCCGAATTATATATATATATATATATATATATATATATATATATATATATATATATATATATATATTTGTTTAAAATTTGATTAGATTTTAGTTATTAGTAATGTGTGTATATAAATTTATATATTTTCAATTAAAAAAAATAAGTTATAACCTAACAACCCAACCCGAATTTCAAGGGTTGGATTGGATTGGGTTGAAGACTTTGTTTGGGTCTTTTGAGTTACTAACCCAACCAATCCGAATTTTTAGTTTAATTCAAAAAAACACTCTCAATCCAATGCAACCCATGTATACTCTTTGTATAGAGGAGATGTAATGGGTTATGGAATTTAGAGAGAGGTAAATGATAGAGAATGAAGAGGGAGTAGAGAGAAAGAAACCACACACATGTCTAAATAAAAATTAATTGAATAAACGGGCTAATTGCAATATTAGAAAATTAGGGGTTATTGTAACCAACCCATAGTTCAGGGATGATTTTTGTAATTTTCCTATATATAGTAGTGTTATATATATTGTATGTTGCTTGTTGTTGTGTGCAATAGTAATTAATATACTAAAAGTTTAGGTCTTAATTTGGTAAATATTTTGTGTTAAGTCTTTTTGAAAATTAGGCTTATAAATATCATTTCTACATCTAAATTTCTTGTTTTGTTATTATCTACAATTTATCAATGTTTTAAAAAATTAAGCCAAATTTTTTAAAACTAAAAAAAGTAATTTTTAAAAGCTTGATTTTTTTTTTTTGAATTTGGTTAAGAATTCAATAATTTTACTTAAGAAACATGTACATTATTGAAAGAAATTGAAAAAAAAATAGACTTAATTCTTAAAAAAAAAAAAAAAGAAAAAAGAAAGAGGGTAAAAACCAAATAGTCACTATAACTAAGATATTTATATTTTCATTTGAAAGTTTAAACCGTCACCCATATTTCATTATATATATTTCAAATGTATTTCCGATTTAGACATACTAAATTCTTTTAACCTTTGTCTGAAGAAAAAAAACTTTTTTCTCAACTTTCAATCAAGAACAAAGTAAGAAAGGCTAAGAAATAGACCAATGAATTAACAAGAGGGAAATGACATAAATATAAAATATGTATTATTCCCTAAAATTTACATAAAAACTAGAAAATCTTACCTTTACATTTCACTCAGCAAGTCAATACTTTTAACATGGAGCCTTCAATTTCAACAAAGTGCAATATAATTGAATAAGTCAACTTCATTATATTATATTTTGTTTTTATTAAAGTTTGCTCGTAAATAAATTTAAAAAACACGAAAAAAAAAAAACATAGATCATCAAAACAGTTCAAATTCAATATCTTACCGTTCAATTAGGAATTCTTAATTATTTCCATGGACGTAAGATGAGAAAAAAAATCATAATCTATAAACTAAGAGCCACGTCCCACCATGTATTTTTGTAATATGGACTCTAATGTTCTACATACTAAGAACTTAAATATCTCAAAAAAAAAAAATTAAAATATTTGAAGTTCCTTGTAGTTTTGGTTTTGGTTTATTTTGATCCCAATATTTTCAAAATGTTCATTTTGGTCCCTGTACTTTTAACTTTAGTTCATTTTAGTCTCTGTACTTTTAAGATGTTCATTTTGGTAATCTGATTTTCATTTTTGCTTCATGGAGAAAAATGGCAACAATTTTTTAAGTATAAGAACCAAAATGAACATTTTGAAAGTATAAGGACCAAAATGTACCAAAGTTGAAACTATAAAAACCAAAATGAATATTATAAAAATACAGGGACCAAAATAAGCCAAAGCCAGAAGTACAGGAATGAAGTAGTGTCAGTGAAAATTTAAGTTTTAAATGAAAAAAAAAAAGGTTTGTTTGAAAATCCCACGTTGTCAAGATTGGGAAGTGAGACCTCATTTATATACTCCCACCTTAGTATATAAATGAGGTCTCACTTGAAGGGGTACCCATGTTTTAGAGGGAGTGAGAAGATAGGCTAATGTAGGTATGGTGGACATCCCACTCGGTCGGACGCAGCACGTGTGATTATTTATTATTAAAAATAATAATTATTTTATTTTATTTTAATTATTAAATAAAAAAAAGAGTCTTCTCATGTCTTAAGCGTGATTCTCGCGCACGTTCTACAGCTGCGAACGGTTCTCTCTTCGTTAGTTGCACGCTGTAGTTGGCTCTCGAGGCCTATAAAAGACGCAAGCCTCTCTCAGTTCACTCATCTCATTCTTATACAGCTTCTATTCTCATTTCTCTCTTGATTGCTTCCTTTTTGTTTTGGTTTTCGAGCATATCAATCCTGAGGGGTGGGCATTTTTCGGTTGGGTACAGTGCAGCTCTGATCGAGATAGATTTATTTATTTTAGGCTGTTTTATCCTGGGAACATTGTGGCAATTCCATAGAACTACTTGCATATTTGGGTAGAGTCACAAAACGTCTTAAAGAGAGCAAGATTTGTGACTCAACCTGTAACGATTTTCTATTTTACAAATTCTATTTTTTGACGATTATTGTTCATGACTGTTAATTACTGTTATCTTTTGTCCGTCGAAATATAATGATTCCAATCAGTTAAACCAGTATTTTATATATTGAACACATGTATTGAGATAATAGAAAACTCCCAAATCTCAACTATGTTTCTTTGTTTTCTTTCTAAAGAGTTTGACTTTTTGAAAATAATTTTTATGCAAATTGCTTGTTTTTTTTTTTTTAATATATATATATATATATATATATTTGTTTATTATTGTTTTATTTTTGGAGTATTCCGTACCCATTTTGACAAACGATATTTAACAAGTCAAATGTTGCTCTCTATGAGCTATTTGTTGAGTTAGATATATAATTTTAATTATAAGTCGTTTGTAAGTGATAAGGTCTCTCTTGCAAAAGCTGTTGTTTGAATTATCTCTTTAGATTTTTTTTTCCCATTAAAAAAGTGTTTACATTTGAATATTTGTTGGTGCAACCATTGCTGAAATTGACAGATTTTTATCAAAACATTTTGTCATCATTGGCTAAGGATGTTGGAGTTAATTAAGTTATTGATAATTAATTTTAAGTGGGTAATAGTTTAATGGGTAATATTATATTGTTTGAGCTTACCAATGGGGTATGTTGAGTAGTCTTTATAATGGACAATCCATAAGTTTCCTATCAAAATTTGTAGAATTTGATAATTAGCAAATGCTAGTTTCTTTGAGTTAATTAAATGGATGGTTGGAAAAACTTTAGGATCACTACTATGTAATTAGGGTTAAATCTACGATATAATAGGCTTTCTTCCTTTATTGTTGTGTAATAGAGTGGGTCTTAGCTTGTCCTAACTTTGATTCTGTTTTTGAGGTTACAAAGAAGTATTAGCTTGAACTTAACTAACCATTGATAATCACTTTTGTGATTTCCAATCAAGTTGAAGATTTTCATCGAAGAAATATTTTCCATTTAAGTCGAGTTGCATAATCAAGAAAGAAGATTAATGATACCACAAATTTCTTTCTTGCAAGGTTTTGGATTTTGACATAAGAATTTGGTTTTTTTTTTCAACGGATATGAATCGTTTCATAAATATTAGTCTAGAATTAAAAGTTTCTAGTTTTTTTCTAAACTAATAATAATTATGGTTTAGGGCTTAGGGTTAATACTTGTAAATATGATGATTGGTTAATCTCATATAATTATCCTTTATATATATGCCCTTAGCCTAAGAATATCTCATTTATGAGAATTTTCTTGAGTACTATGATCAAATTTCCAAATTGATTGACCCTTGTTTAAGAAAAAGAACTAATCGAAAGTTTAACTTTAACCGTAATTTTAAGTGGCTAATTACCAATATTTTCTTTCATATATTGTTTATATGAGTCTCTTTCCAATACTCATTCTATTAAAAAAAAATAATAATAGCATGTTGGGATTAGATTTTAAGGGTATGTTTGGAATACATTTTCAAGTGCTTAATTTAAAAAAGAAGACATTTGAAGAAATTAGAGTGTTCGGTAACCATTCAAAATAACTTTTCAAGTGTATTTTATTCAACTTTTATGAAAAGTGTCTAAATAAAAATGAATTTTTTGAAAAACACATTTTCTTAATTGAATCCAAACAGAAGCTAAGACTTTTTCTTAAGTCAATCCGAAGAGGAGCTATAAATTTAACAATAAGAGTCAACACGAATTGTTTTGAAATAATGCGAAAGTCAAAGTGGGTTTAATTCAGTAATATTAAGATGAGCTTCGTTCTTAGAGATCAGACGTTGAATCTCCAACTACATAATTTCTGTATCAAAAAAGAATTAACTGTGGTAGGCCCAACGTCCACGGAGGCAACCACGTCATGATTGAGTGAGAGAAGATTAGGATAGATTTATTAATTAAAAGCGGAAAGCCGTACATATTTAAGTTGACTTTGTTTCTCAAGTCTTAATAGCGTCCAAATTTA
Organism: Benincasa hispida; assembly: GCF_027475165.1. Lineage (NCBI taxonomy): Eukaryota > Viridiplantae > Streptophyta > Magnoliopsida > Cucurbitales > Cucurbitaceae > Benincasa > Benincasa hispida. Next base: position 5,488,578 of record NC_143478.1, on the reverse strand, counting down.
AGGCATTGAGAATGAGGCTAAAATCCAACTTTTCATTTAGGGCTCCTAAAGTCTGATTTGATCCATTATGTTAGATTGCGTTTCGTCGACGATTTTGAAAAACATGACTCACAATGGGTTGTTCAATTTCAACCTACCATTTCATTCACATTTGGGCCTCTAAATTTCATTCCATCCCACTCACATTATTACAAATCATTTGCTAATTATATTCTCATATTTTATTTTACTATTTTCAACTTTTCTTTATTTTAGTTTTTATATTTTTTAAATATCTATTTTAACCTTCATACTTCTAAAAAATTTATTTCATTTTTTAAAGAATCAAAATGATTTTTTTTTTAATTGTATAAAGGCTAAAATGAATCTTTTAAAAATATAGAGACAAAAAACCAGCAAAATTTTTAAAAATGACCATTTTACTTGTTGCAAAGTTATTTTTTTTCTATTTAATATCTGATTTCTTATAACTTGATTCATATCTTGGCTTGAAATCATGCTCATATGAACATGCTAGTACATATACTTAAAGCTATGTCATTAATTTGAAAAAATCGAAATAAATGTGAGGATGAAACTAAGTTTTTATTATAAAAAAATGTTCATAGGCTAAGTTTTTAAATTTCAGAAACTAAAATGAAAAGTAATTAAACCAAAATAGAACGAAATGAATAATTTATTAAGGATTAAAAAGTTGATTTGTAGAATTAAAGATGTGTGAGGAGTTTGGAACTTGAAACATAAGTTAACTTTGAGGTTTAGGTTTGATTTTATTTGAGTGTTTTGATTTTCAAACTCGACATTTTGTTCTTTTTGAGATTTGAAAAATATATTTTTTTTTGGTACTTGCTATCAACTTTCTATTAGTGTAGCTAATACAAAGTCAATTTAGAATTTTTTTTAATATATATATTTATATATATTTGTAATGTTTCATTTTTTTTCTCTCTCCTCTACATCCTTCTCTTTTCTTTTTCACCTCTCCACATTTCCTTTCTATTTTTTCCCATTTCCTTTCCCTCCTTCTTTCAAATTATTCTTTTTTATACTTTATTTTTTAAAAAATACTTCTTCGATCCATAAATTTTATATTTAGTTTTTATTATATTACGTTCTTAATTCTTAAGTTTGAAATTTGATTTTAATTTAGTCATTATGTTTTAATTTGTTGCAATTTCATGCTTGAAATTTGAATTTTGTTTCAATTTGGTTTCAAAATTTAAAATTTATACTTTTAATCTTGAATTTTCACTAAATATTCACTTTCAATTTTTGACATTAATGTCCATTAATTATTTTCAAATAATTATAAAGTAAAAATTTTAAAATTAATCTTAATCGGGATAAAAAATAGTGAAACTTAATTAATTGTAATTCTCATATATTAGTTAATAGACATCAAAATAAGGGTTGTTATCAAATATAGGAAAATGAGCCAAGTTATTTACAAATATAGCAAAATGATAACACTGATGGATGTTTATCAGTACCTATCATTGTCTACCATTGAAAAATGGTGACATTTTACTATACTTGAAAATATTTTCAGTTTTTCTTGGTTTTAAGTCCTAAAACTCGTGATTTGTAAATAATAAATTCATTCTATAAATCAATAAAGTTGTTATTGAAGTTTGATTTAATAAAGTTGTATTGAATATATGAATTACTTGTTTCGTTTTAGGAATAAATCCAATAAACTAAAAGATCCACTACTATTAAATGAGTATTTGAACTTTATGTGGAGATATAAGAATGTATCAAATTTGAGTAAACAGTCTAAATGATCTATAGTGTATAAATAAGGTTGGGTGCTTTGTTCTAGTAACATTATCAGATGTGGCTCACTCTGTAGTTGTTACAATTTGTTGTAAGGTGCTACAAACGAAGTGATCCTGATTCGTTCATGTATTAACATGAGGAGTGGGGGCGTCCTATGCAATGAGTTTGCGTCGGACTAAGAAATAAGTCACTCTTACTTTATAACGTTGTTTACTGTTTAAGACTGATTATTTTACTTAGATGACCTAGATAACTCGATCTTAATCTTAAGCTAATTATGAACTCCTGTCTATTCGAGATTATACTTAGATTTGCATAGGTGAGGGTTGGCTAAACAGTGTCAGCTCAATAAGCCCCCCATTTCTGGGGATAAGACCGAGCTGGAGACATAGGGTGCAAGACGGAATTCACGCCTACCCAACTGAGGGATAGGAGAAAGGTTGTCCTCTTAAGTGCTGAATCCAGGTCTTGAACAAGAGGCCCCACCTCTCATTGGCCCGAAAAGGATCCGGTTTAGTGATTGGATCACAAACCAATTGTTAAAAATAAGAAGTGCAATATCTTAAAATCTAAAAATAAAATAGAAATTAGACCCAAAATCTATGGATCGAAAGCTTTTTTTTGGGAGAACTTCAATTTAGATATTTTTATTTCCTTGGAATGGAGAAAAGATAGAGGAAGAGGAAAGGAAAAAGAAAAAAGAAAAAAGAAAAGAAAAGAAAAAGCAAGGGAGGAAATGAGATGAGAGAAGAGGAAAAGGAAAAAGAAGAAAGAGAGATAATGATGGTGGAGGAAGAAAATTAAGTTTTTTTAATCATGTATAGTTTAATGCTTTAGGGTTGAGTATAGGTGGAGATAATGAAGAAGCTAAAGGAAAGATGATTTTCAATGTGTTTTTTTTAATAACTTCTTTTAGTTTTAATTTTATTTACTATAATTAGATTAAAAAATACTTTTTATTCTTCCTAAAAGTAACAATTTAGTCTTTGAATTTTGGGTTGTAATGATTTAGTCTTTAAACTTTCAATTTTGTAACAATTTAATCATTGGACTTTACTATGTAACAATTTAGTCCTCGTACTTTAAATTTTGTAACAAGTTAGTTACTATTATAAGAACTAGTATTAAGATTTAATGAGATTTCTTGCATAAATAAATCAATAAGCTATTAAAGACTCAATATTTTTTTTATAAAATACAAAGTCTACATCATAAAATAATAAAAATTGACGTCAAATTTTGAATTTTTTTTTTTTAAACATTAAGATCTAAATTGTTACAAATTTGAGAGTATAAGTGCTAGATTGTACATAATAAAGTTCATTGACTAAATTGTTACAAAATTGAAAGTTTAGGGACTAAAGTATTACTTTCATGAAAATTTAGGGATCAAAAGTGTTTTTTCAACCTAATTTATAATTATTATATTGATAATTAACATATTTATTTTGATTTTACTTCTAAAAAGTATAAAAATATTTTTGTAAAGAAATGTCAAGTCAACCTATTATAATAATAACAACAATAGTAATAGATCAAGGCTAACTTTATTTTAGTTATTTGTAGAAAAAAGAAGTCCTTAAGGATACAAAAATTATAATGAACTTCAAAAATTAAAATGTGAGTTTGAAAATAGACAAAAACGATTTTGAAAGTGTTGAAATGTTGATATAATATTAAATTTATTTTTAATCATCTGTTTAAATTTTTGGGTCAATCAATAATTTAATATGATAAGTCTGGTATAAAATTTTGATTCAATCAGTGATTTAATAAAATAGTGTTTTTTTTTTTCATTTTTTTCCACAAACCAAAAATGATCTTATATCTACAACGGTGATTGTAAAACATGTTTTTATTAATTCTCTAAAAAGTCCATAGTTGCCTAAATTTCTCTCTTTGAAAAATATCTTCAAAGATTATAAACGACATCAAAGTAATCCAAATTTGTTTTTGTTTAATTTTAGTTCTAAAACAAAACATGTATTGATCTTTTTGTTTTGTCTTTTTTTTTTTTTTTTTTGAAAAACAACTTCAAATTATTCGAACTTGTCTTTGGTTGAATTTTTGTTATATATTGTATTTTTATATCATTTTTGTCAATCTCTCCAACAAAATTACTTCTCTTACTTGTTGATCTCTTTCACAAATCCCCTTTCATAAAAAAATGTGATATATATAATCCACTTTTTGACAAGAAAAATTCCATAAATACCCTAGGAAATATTGCTGATTTCAATTATGCCACATCTATTTAGTTTCTTTGATTCTACCAACCAAACTAAATAAATTTATATATAAATTCAATATTCATTCAAATACCATTTTGATTTCATATTAATATCAGTGTATCAATTGTCTAAATTTAGTCTATGTATTTTTAATAAATGTTAAATTTAGTCCTTCAAAGTTATTGATTTTCTTAAGAAATTTTTGTCCATCCACTATTGAAAAGTTCTCTTAATCTACACATTTTACATGTTAATAATGAATATCAAACAAATAAAAATGTAACTTTGTCCAAATTAATAATGTACATGATTTTTCCTTTTTAGAAAAGATATGTGAACTTCTATCTCAAATTTGAGAACATGTATATGGTGTCGGGTGTCCCCATAGTTTTGAGATACTAAGCTCATTTGGATTTGCCATTTTAGTAAAGAGAATTGACTGAGGTGTAAGGTGAAGAATATAAGCTCATACATCAACATCAATAAGCTGTTTTTACATTTCTTTAATCTTTACAGTTAGTTATTGTAACTACTTGTATTAGAAATAGTATTTAAACTCATCATTTACAAATTTTAGATACAACAACAATTACAAAGCTTCAAGAAAACTTGAGCAATCTGTAAAGAAAAAGGGTCTGTGACTTAGCTTCATAATAAAACTATCTCATTCCCGTAGACGTAGGCTTTCACAGCCGAACCACGTTCATCGCACTGTATTTCCTTCTTTTCTTCTCATCTTCTACAAGATCGTCCATTGTTTACCTTTTCTCTTCATATCGTCTAGTAAAACAGAACGATCGTCTACCTTTCCTTCAAAGCAATTGTCTACACGTTGCGCGAACGTTCACCTTCTTACAAGCAATTGTCTACACGACTGCGCGATTGTCTATCTTCCCTCAAGCAATCGTCTACACGACTGCGCGATCGTACATCTTTCTTCGAGCAATCGTCTACACGATTGCATGATCGTCTACACGATTGCATGATCATCTACATCCTTTCTTCTGCCTTCGTCTACTCGACTGCAAGCTTCCTCATCGTTTACTCATAAACAATCGCACAGATCAAAGAAAACTCATTAGGGTTAGAAGAAAGAAAGAAAACAGGAATGCGGTAGATCGAGAGAATCTGAAAGATAGAGAGAGAAAGAAATTTCATTTTTTCCATCAGACAAAATTTCAGTGGGATCATCCACATGCTAGCCATCAGCTGGAAAATTGTGGTCAATTCTCAACCTAGTTCTCTACCAACTAAGAATTTTTGGGGCAAAGATCAGGGCTTCAAGAATTGGATCAAGGTAAAAGGACCTCTTTATTTTTCATCATTTGGGTTAAAATAGTTTTTCTTTTGCAGAAGCAGGCCCATCGAAGAAGAAACAGGCCTAACAAAGTGGTATCAAAGCATCTAGACATTCAAGATCTCAATTCTTGGAGAATCAAGACACAATTTTTTATCCAAAATGTCAGTAACAAGGTTCGAGGTGGAGAAATTCGATGACAAAGGAGACTTTGGATTGTGGAAGGCCAAGATCAAGGTGATACTCGGCCAGCAGAAAGCCCATAGAGCCATCCTTGATCTATCAACACTCCTTGCCATGGTGACAACCCCAGAAAAGAAGGATTGGGAGCTGGCAGCCTACGGTACGTTAGTTCTTAATCTAAGTGACAGTGTTCTTAGACAACTATTAGATCAAGAAACTGCATATAGAATTTGGACTAAGCTAGAAGAGTTTTATGCTATTAAAGACCTTCCTAGCAAAATGTATCTTAGGGAGAAGTTCTTCACGTTTAAAATAGATTCATATAAAACATTATCTGACAACTTAGATGAGTTCAAGAACATAGTTACTAAATTTAAAACTCTAGGAGAAGTTCTAGGTGATGAAAACGAAGCCTATGTGCTCTTAAACTCTTTGCCTGAACAGTATAGAGAAATTAAAAATGCACTAAAGTATGGAAGAGATAGCATAAGCACAGACACCATAATCTCGGCCCTTAGAACTAGAGAGGTTGAGCTATAGGTTGACAAAAGGGATAAACCTAGTGGTGAAGGACTGTTTGTAAAAGGAAACTTTAAACAAAACCACTCTAAAGACAATAAACCTCATAACCCAGAAGAAAATACATCTAAAAAGAAAATAAAATGTAAGTATTGTAAGAAGAAAGGACATCTAATAAAAGACTGTTTTATTTTAAAAAGGAAGAACCAAGAGAAAAAGAAAGGAAAACAGCCCGAGGCATCTGTTGTAGAGGGTTCATTCATTTACTCAGATTCCTTAGCCTCAACTCTAGACAGAACTAATCATACAAACCCTCTAGGTAAACATGATTGGGATTTAGGCTCTGGATGCACCTACCATATGACATCAATGAAACCCTGGTTTAACACCTTTAAAGAAATAGAAGGAGAAATGATTTATATGGGTAACAACCAAGCCTGTAAAATTGAGGGCATTGGCTTTGTTTTCATGAAACTCAAAGATGGAACTATCAATCTTCTTAGGAATGTGAGATATGTTCCTCTACTTAAGAGAAATCTAATCTCCTTAGGCATGTTAGATGCTATAGGGTGTGAATACAGGGGTAAAAGAGGAACTCTTGAGGTGCTCAAGGACTCTAAAGTAATCTTGGTTGGGGAAAAGGTAAATGACTTATTTGTGGTCAAAGGGGTAGAGATGATGACTGGAGCCTATATAGCCACCACAAATGAGATTACTGAGGCTGATTTATGGCACAAAAGACTCTCTCACATAAGTGCCAAAGGCCTAGAAGTCCTATCTAATTAAGGTATTCTCCCTAAAAGTCTTTCAAAAGAACTAACCTTTTGTGAGCATTGTGTTTTAGGGAAAGCCACAAGGCAAAGTTTCACTAACGCACAACATACCACAAAAGCTATCCTAGATTACATACACTCTGACCTTTGGGGTCCAACTCCTACACCTAGCCTAAGTGGCTCAAGATATTTACTTTCTTTTATTGATGATTTCTCTATGAAAAGTTGGGTCTATTTTCTTAAAACTAAAAACCAAGTGTTTGATAGGTTTAAGGAATGGAAACTCATGATAGAGAAACAAACTTCTAAAGAAATTAAATACTTAAGAACTGATAATGGGCTGGAATTTCTTAGTGAAGAGTTCAAAAAATTCTGTAAAGAAACAGGAATTACTAGGCCTAGGACAGTTAGATACACTCCTCAACAAAATGGAGTTGCTGAAAGACTCAATAGGAAAGTCATGGAAAGAGTTAGATGTCTCTTATCTGATGCAATTCTAAGTGAAAACTACTGGGCAGAGGTTGCAAACTATACAGTGTACACCTTAAATAGGTGTCCACATTCCTCCCTATATTTTTTGACTCCTGAAGAAAAATGTACCTCACATCCACCTAACCTAGATAACCTACGGGTATTCAGATGTGTTGGTTACATACATCAAAATTAGGGGAAATAAAAATCTAGGGCAGTAAAATGTATGTTTGTAGGTTTTTCTAAGGGAGTAAAAGGTTTTAAAATGTGGAACCCTACTGAAAAGAAGTTTATAATAAGTAGAGATGCCACCTTCAGGGGAAAAATGTTTATGCAAAAAGAAAGGACATCCTATGAAGTTCCTAACAGCCCTAACACCACTAGGATTGAGATGAAGTCACCTAAAGCTTCTTCCACTAACCAAAACCCTCCTATAGATTTAGAAGAAGAAAAGGATGTCTCAAATGAGACCACTGGGAATATTAAAGCTGTCCCTGACCTAAGTCAGTATTCTTTAGCTAGGGATAGACAGAGAAGAGTGATAGTTCCTCCTACTAGATATACTGAAAATAGCTATATGAACCTTTCTAAATGCCATAGTAGCTTCTAATGACCAAGAACTGGCTACTTTTGAAGAGGTAGTGAACTACCCTAATGCTAGGTCTTGGATTCAAGCTATGTGTGAAGAGATGGAGTCACACTCACTATCAACAAAACCTGGACCTTAGCTCATCTTCCTAAAGGTTGTAAACTTATAGCTTCTAAATGGATATATAAACTAAAGGAAGGTTCTACCAAAGATGAAAGGCCTAGATACAAGGCAAGGTTAGTGGCTAAAGGATTTACTCAGAGAGAAGGAATAGACTATACTAAAAATTTTTCATCAGTAGTAAAACAAACCTTTATTAGGCTTTTTTTATCACTAGTTGCTCAGTATAATTTAGAACTAGATCAACTAGATGTTAAAACTGCCTTCCTACATGGAAACCTAGATGAGGTAATATATATGGTCCAACCTAAAGGGTTTGAGAAAAAAAGGCAAGAAAGACCTATATTGTGTCTTAAATAAATCAATATATGGTTTAAAGCAGTCACCTAAATGCTGGTACAGGAGGTTTAATGACTACATAGAGAGTATAGGTTTTCAAAGGAGTTCCTATGATATTTGTACTTATATCAACTCTACTACCTATAAGGACAAAGTCTACCTATTACTCTATGTTGATGATATGCTACTAGCTGGAAAGTCTAAGGAGGATTTAACTCATGTCAAAAATCTCCTAAAGAGAGAATTTGTCATGAAAGACTTGGGTCAGTCTAGAAAGATCATTGGGATTGAAATTCAGAGAGATAGAACAACCTCAACCCTAACCATAAGTCAACTAAGCTACTGTGAAAAGGTTATAAACAGATTCAATATGGCAAATGCAAAACCTGTTACTATTCCTATTGCTACACACTTTAACTGTCCTCTAAGAACTCACCAAAGAGACAGACATAGAACATTTGACTCAAATGCAATCAATTCCATACAATCAAGCAATAGGGATTCTAATGTACTTAATGATATCTACTAGACCAAACTTATCTTACAGCACTAGTTTAGTCAGTAGATACATGTCTAACCCTGGAAAAAGACATTGCAACAAAATGGATTTTAAGATATCTTATTTGGTCTAAATAGTCAAAATTAACATATCAAAGTACTAATGAATCAAGTTTAGAACTATATGGATATGTTGATTCAGATTTTGCAGGTGACCAAGACAAAAGGAGATCTCTAACAGGTTATCTATTCTTATTTGGTCCTAACTTGTTATGTTGGAAAGCTAATTTACAGTCAATCACAGCATTGTAAACCACAGAAGCAGAGTATATGACACTTTCAGAAGCAATAAAGGAAGCTTTGTGGTTAAAAGGATTGATGAAGAACTTTAGTATTGATCAAACATTAGTTAAAATCTACTGTGATAACCAAAGCGCCATTCACCTTTCCAAAAACCTTCAGTATCATTCAAGGACCAAACATATAGACATCAAGTATCACTTGGTCAGAGATAGAATAGAGAAAGGAGAAATCGATGTGCTAAAAGTTCATACCACCTAGAACGCAGCCGATATGCTTACCAAACCTGTGAGTAAACTCAAGCTTTCAAGCTGTCTTGGTCAGATCGGGTTTTTGCTTCCTGAAAAAGGGTGAAGACATGTTAAATCATGAAGGAAAAGAGGTTGCATGTTGAGCTTAAGGTGGAGATTTGAAGAATATAAGCTCATACATCAACATCAAGAAGCTGTTTTCACATTTCTTTAATCTTTATAGTTAGTTGTTGTAACTACTTGTATCAGAAATAGTATTTAAACTCATCATCTACAAATTTTAGATACAACTTGAGCAATCTGTAAAGAAAACGGGTCTATGACATAGCTTCATAATAAAACTATCTCCTTCCCGTGGTCGTAGGCTTTCATAGTTGAACCACATACATCACACTGTATTTCCTTCTTCTCTTCTCATCGTCTACAAGATCGTCCATTGTTTACCTTTTCTCTTCGTATCGTTTAGTAAAACAGAACGATTGTCTACCGTTCCTTTAAAGCAATCGTCTACACAATTGAGCGAACGTTCACCTTTTTACAAGCAATCGTCTACTCGACTGCGCGATCGTACATATTTCTTCGAACAATCATCTATACGATTGCATGATCGTCTACATCCTTTCTTTTGCCTTCGTCTACCCGACTACAAGCTTCCTCATCGTTTACTCATAAACAATCTCACAGATCAAAGAAAACTCATTAGGGTTAGAAGAAAGAAAGAATATAGAAAGGCGGTAGATCGAAAGAATCTGAAAGATAGAGAGAGAAAGAAATTTCATTTTTGCACCCATCAGAAACAAAGTCTTTTCATTTTTTCCATCAGACAAAATTTCAGTGGGATCATCCACGTGCTAGCCATCTGCTGGAAAATCGTGGTCAATTCTCAACCTAGCTCTCTACCAACCAAGAATTTTTGGGGCAAAGATCAGGGCTTCAAGAATTGGATCGAGGTAAAAGGACCTCTTTATTTTTCATCATTTGGGCTAAAATAGTTTTTCTTTTGCAGAAGCAGGTCCATCGAAGAAGAAGCAGACCTAATATAAGGTTTGAAGTGTTGCTTAGTATGTTATTATTTACCATATTTGGTCCGAACGCAATAGGCATGTACTCATTTATATCCTCCTTAGGTGATTAGTCTAGATATATAGTTTGAGATTTTTATTCCCTGTTTTAAGTTGTTTGGTTGCTTTATTGTGTTGAGTTTTTGTATTTTGTTTGTGTCTTGATCTCAGGCTTTGAGGTATCTCTTTTTAGTAATACATTACTTTTGAAAAAAAGAAAGAAAGAAAGAAAGAGAACAAATAGAAATATAACACAATTTTGTTCCAAATACATATCAATATTAGAATTTTAAATAAATATATATATATAAACTACAGTTAATAGCACATAATAGTTTCGAATGTACCTTGATTATCAACCGATAATAACATATGCAACTTTAGATAGAGGCTAAAAATAATATATAAAGTTATATATCTACCAATGATAAAATTTTAAATTTTCAATGTCAACTATACAAACAATCTAAAGTCATGTATTTATTATTCATCATACGATCCAATTCACACCAAAATGATCACCCGTCCAATAAATTTGTTGGGTTAAATTCTAGAAACTGCTTCTATTCTTTCAAAATTTGACAAAACTATCGGGACTAAAAATCTTCTAAAATTTTAGAAGGAAATTGAGATCTGAAATGACATAAAAAGGACTTAAAATTGTTTGACAATCCAATTTTTTGTGGTAGCCACCACCACAACATTGTAAGTCATTTAAAAAAAAAATTCTAAGGATATTTCTCCCTATAGTAACTTTAAAGTCTTTTATGAAAGGTGAAGTATATGAGGCTCTTACAAAAAGGTAAAACAAAGTACATTAATTCGGCTCATAGCCCATATGTTTGTTATTTCTTAAAATGACAAAAACAAAGCCAAACCCATATATAAAAGATGTAAAACTGTAACTACCCTCACTATTGATATACACTTTATATATTACTGATATATATTTGATGCACTTGACTGATATATTTGATAATGATGCACATGACTGACATTCTTGCTATACTTGAAAACGATGCATTTAACTGATAAACTGTTGATAAATTTGTCAATCATTCACTTGTTTATATTACTGATAAACTTGATACACATTACTGATATACTATTAATAAACATGATAATAATGCACTCTTTTATAGTGTTGATACTCTTGACTGATATACTACTATACATTTGGTTGATATACTGTCGATAAACTAGATAATGCTACACTCGTTTATACCACTAATACACTTAACTGAGTTGATATACTTTATAACGATACACTTAGATTAAAAGAATGGAACTTCTTTCTTCTTAGCTTGTAACAGCGCCCCCCCCCCCCCCCTAAACATCTCTCTTTTACCAACCAGCATTGCTTCACACTATCTGCCACTAGCCATCGCTCCGCCTCCCCCGTCGCTTACCTCCATCGACTACTGCATGTCAGACTGCCGCTTTTCTCTCTCTCTCTCTCTCTTTCCTTCCATCAATTGATATTTTATGCCAAATATGAAGTAAAAATAATTAGAGATCCAGATTTGAATTTTTTACTATATTTGCAAACTATCAAATATGGGCGACACAACTACAAAATTGTATATTCAAATTTTCACACGTTGCAATTCCTCTAAAGGTCCATTAGAATTGCAAACATTGTTTCAAAGGTATAAATATTAAATATCTGGGATTTGAATATCTTGGTTTTAAATCTCCGGGATTATTAATGTCTGTGTTTGAATATGCATGATAGTTAATGTAACACCTCGAATTTTTATTATTTATGTAATTTCAGTAATTTCTTTTAATTAAGGGCGTTTTTTCTGAAATTTTGGACATTTAAGTGTAATTGCTAGAATTTAAATCATTTAAGTAGAAATTAATATTGAAAATTAATTTCAGAGTTTAGTGTTGGAAATCAAGGGCAAAAATTGTTGTTTTAAAAATGGAAAGAAAGAGAATGGAAAAAAAATATAAAGGAGAATAGGAAGGAAATAAAATAAATAAAATATATTTTATTTTATTCCCTTTTCTTTTTCTTTCCTTTTTCTTTTTCCTCTTTTTTTTCCCCTTCCTTTCTTCTTCTTCCTCACGCCGCCTGAAACCCCAACCCTCGCCCGCCGAACCTCCCAACTGCCGCGTCTTCTGTCGAACCTAGCACCCACGAGCAGTCGCCTCGATCCACAAGAAACGCATGCCGCCAACCACCCCACTCGTCGATCTGCACTCCAGCCGCGCCACTCATCGTTCGTGGGTTTCAGCCGACCAAATCTCGCCAGTCAAACCGCGCCGCTCAGCCGTCGTGACTTCTTCCCCTAGTCGGTCCTTCAGCCGCGACTCTCCAGCCGATCCGCTCGTCCAGATCTCCTCCGTGCGAGTCGATCTCGCCCAGTCGGCCAGCCACTTCCGTCCAAGCGCTGCCCAGCCTCTGTCGCCATTGTTTATGGTTGGTTCTATTGTTGGGTAAGTTGTTCGTGAAATTTTTCTTTGGGTTGTTGTTCTACCTCATTTACCAAGTAAGATTGACTTGAATTTAATGTTTACCCATAATAGTTGGTCCTAGATTCAGATTTAAGGAGTGCTAAGAGTGCTATCCATAAGGTTTGAAGTGATTTCCGCAAGTATTGGTATGTTTTTGGGTAAGATCAGTTGAGTTTTGAGGGTTCTTGTTTGCCCATTAAATTTTGGATTACCTTTTTGGTTGATTCCTATTATATTTGAAATTTACATCCAAGATTGGAGTAGTTTGGAGTGCGCAACGTGCTGTTCAGGGGTTCGAGTTCGTTTCCAACAAGAAATTTGGTAACATTTATGGTTCTTGAGGTTGATCTTCGAACATCTACTAATGATTGGATTAAGTAATGATTTGGCTATTGTATTTCAAAGGTTTAAGGTCGCTATCCATCAGAATTAGAGGTTGTTTTTCTTTGTGGAATCTAATGGAGATTTTGGAGCCAAAGCTTGGAAGTGATCTTTGATCAAGCCACACTTTAAGTAAATTATTTTGGGGTTGATTATATAAATTGATGGGTGGAACTGGGCCTTAATGTGAATTAAACGTTGGGTTTATGTTGTAGGTTTAATTTGAGTTTCATTATCAAATAGTTGCTTGGAGGGAAATATTTGGACTTGTGATTTGAGGTAAGTAATCTTACTATTGGAACTGCCCACGGGCCAGACACTAAATGTATGCTAGCATGATAGATGAATTGTATGACAAAACGATAGTATGATAGACGAATAGTATAATACAACCGATGTATGCTCTTGTATGAGGATCTGAAAGAGTTATTTGTGCACGTAGATACTTGAATGCTAGCATGAGATGATACTTGATTCCATGAGGTTGTATTTGATATGAGGATATTGAGGCATATATATATGTTGTAAGGCCATGATGTTGAGGTGTATATGTATGTTATAGAACCATGTTGTGATACCTGTGATGTTGAGACAGCGATAGTGTCCTTACTGATTAGTTAGATGCCCACTAGGTATTGTGTTTCCTTCGGGATTCACCAACAGTTGTGTTTCCTTCGGGATTCACTAGGGGTTGTGTTTTGATGCGTGGAAAAAGGAGAGAGGAAAAATAAATATGCGTGCATCTTATGCTATGCGTTGATCTCCATGCGTCGATGGTCATACGTTGGACTGAGAAATATGCAATATGCGTTTAAGAATGTATGCGATGACCATGCATTCCTGCCACAAGTTTTCTTGCTTTCTCGCCAAGTATAACGAGAATGCAAGTTTCTCGGGATGATCCGAGGTCAAAGTCAGGAACTTGTAACTAAATGTTACGAAGCAATGCGTTTGAGGCGATGAATAAAAGAAAAAGAAAGTTAAAAGACTATGCGCTACTCCTACTTCTAATTAAACAACTTAAGCAATAGAAGTATGTCTATGAGAATTGGTAGAGACGCGGCAACTGTTAACGCGTAATAAGATGTATGAAAAAATAAATAGAATAGTGCAGGGGATAAATTCACCGTATGTATAAGTTTGGTCGCAAGGGTAATCCTAACTCGCCACACTAATGCGTCTCACACCTCTCGGTGGTCAGCCATATGCTTATATCTCTATAACGCATGGTTGTGTTGAGCATAAGAATATCCTATCTCTAGGAACACTGCTTACTTTGCTTAGTGAGTTCCATTACTTACCCTCTCGGGCAGTTAGTCACGGCTAATTAGCTCATAGACAAGCATTGCGACATCTCATAGACAAACGTTGCTACAGCCTCATACTACGCAAAGAGGATTAACTCACTATACTCGCACAACGCACACCTCTCGGTGGTTTGCTACATGTTTCATATCTCTATGTCGCATGATTGAGTATGCGATAACACTTGTAATCTTTACTTAGTTTGTTGTAATGAAAGTAAGGGATGATAAAGAAGAAGATAATGAAGATGGTGTCGAAGAAAATAAAGAGATGCATTGATTACAAAATGTATTAATGTCTTAAGCCAAAATGTAATACAATACAGAGATAAGAAGAGAGGTGGAGGGCTAGATGTAAGCAATCTCTTGCTTCCTTCAGATGTATGTCAAGACTGCCGGTGGTGCCATGGATGGGCGATGGAGTAGTCTCTCTCGAGCTCTATCTCCGGCAAAGCTCTGGTCGTCACTCGAAATGGGTTGAAGGAATGAAGAACTCTCAAAGAATGTCTTGCTCACGCTCTCATCTATGATCACAAGGATCTACTTTAAGGCAGAAGCTTATATGGCTTGAATTTGGGTTCTAAGACTCTATTTATAGAGCTTCAAATACTGACAGCATTGGTTGTCCCGTTCTGAATCACTGCCACTTTCGGCGCGGTAGGTGAAATGTCAACATCATCTTATCCTTTTTTATACTCCCAAGGTATTCATTCATGCTTGTTTCTCCCGAAGTACCAATGCATTCCACCCACCTTGCGATCAACCTTCTATCTTGGTTATTACAATGTAGTTGCAACATCACGCGATGAACGCATGTGATCAACTTTGCGATGGTCTGGGATTCTACGCATGCGATCGATTCCTGCGATAGTTATGAAAATAGACATTTTGGCGCAGAATAACGCATAATATTGGGTTAGCAGAGATTTTCAGTGCTGATCGGCGCAAGCTCACTTTTCACATGAATTCTTAGTATTATCAATGCATATTCTACTCGTTAGCCTTCATAATTCTAAATAAAAAGGCTACAATAGCTTGTATTTCTGCCAGCTATTACACCCCCAAACTTAGAATCATGCTTGTCCTCAAGCATGCCTTATACTTAGGAAATTCAAAATTCACCCTCTGGCTTTTCCTTTGTGATGACCAGCTTTTCAAGATATAATTCGTACCTCTAACCTTGGCAGCAACGCTCCCCTCAATTTTGGCTACTTCTTTAAAGAGATATTTTCTAAGTTTAAATTTTGTAAGCCTCTGCTCAAAAACCTTTTTACCCATTTCTGCCAACTTTGCGTTCAACTTTTTACAATGCGTTTATTTAAAACAATTCAAAGCTTCGCGATACCTTATTAGATTGAGGCGTTGAACCTGGTTACGATCTTCATTTTGGCTTGCCCCCACGGGTGTCATGCGGGCATCCAACTTTGGTTGCGTGCCATATTCAACTCAACTCTTGTCTTAGTTTGGGCTTGCGCCAGACAGAGGAGTTGTTCTCATGTGTTGATCTTGGCCAGTTACCATCGTTTTGGCTTACCTACACAAGTGTCATGTGCAGTATCCAACTACGGGTTAGTGCATTTCACAACTTTAACTCTTATCAGCTTGGGTTTCCCCTTTGTGCTGACAGTGGAGTTTTTTTTTTTTTTTTTTTTTTTTTTTTTTTGCATCGCAATGTGATGGACGTATTTGTACGGACCACTGCCACCCCCAAACTTAGAGAGTAGCAGGGATCTTTTCCAAAAATCTAAAAACACACTCATTCAGGAATGCGGTAGAAGATGTTTGAGCAGAGGTTTACACATAATAAAACTTAGACTGTCAAACTTTGAAGAGGCTACTAAAGTGGGGTGAGTTGTGCAACTTTTAGTTAGTTAATGTAGTGAATTATAAATATCATGGATGTTGATTTATCAATGCATAAGAAAGCAAGCGGACAAAGAAGAATTTCATAAGGATAACACATAAAAGATAACAAGAAAAGACCTATGAGCAGAATATCAATTTCGTCAATACTTAGAACTCATGCGGGGAAATAGCGATGTGTTGAATAATGGAGAAGATTCTTCCGTTGAAACCATGCACTGAGAGGAATGATTATCGCACCCACAATGTGCGAGCGCACACCACATCCAAGAAAGCAGCCACAAATCCAAAATGGCAATAATTAAATAAATAAACTAAACTAGGAAAGCAAAGTAAAGATAGGTTAGAAGATGTCCCTGAAGAAATTGGAGTGAAACCACCGCAAGGCATCTTCCATGCAGGAGATTGATCTCAACTGCTTAGGTCAAGAGACTCGTCCTGACCATTGGAGCTTCCAGCAATGTTGGTCGCATGTTGGTTAACACGCTCCTAAGACTACTTCCAGCTCATGCGACAGATAGCCTTTCTATCTCAGAGTCAATATTGACTTTCGGCGCATCGCCTTTACTCAAATATCATTTGCAACTTGGTCGCACAAGCTACAATACGCCAAAGACTAAAGGGTGCCTACGAAAACACAAAACTTAAACAAACTATTAGGTTCCAAGTCCCTGGCAATGGTGCTAAAAACTTGATGCGTGGAAAAAGGTGAGAGGAAAAATAAATATGAGTGCATCTTATGCTATGCATTGATCTCCATGCGTTGATGGTCGTGTGTTGAACTGAGAAATATGCAATATGCATTTAAGAATGTATGCGATGACCATGCATTCCTGCCACAAGTTTTCTTGCTTTCTCACCAAGTATAACGAGAACAAGTTTCTCGGGATGATCCAAAGTCGAACTCAGGGACTTGTAACTAAATATTACGAAGCAATACGTTTGAGGCAATGAATAAAAGAAAAAGAAAGTTAAAAGACTATGCACTACTCCTACTCCTAACTAAACAGATTGAGCAATAGAAGTATGATTATGAGAATTGGTACAGACGCGACAACTGTTAACACGTAATAAGATGCATGGAAAAATAAATAGAATGGTGGAGGGGATAAATTCACTGCATCATTAAGCTTGGTCGCAAGGGTAATCTCAACTCACCACACTAATGCGTCGCACACATCTCGGAGGCACGACTTTGGGTTTATTTGTTTAAACAGCTGCTGATCCCAACTTCCCATGACAAGACAATTTCAAGGGATCGAGTTATGGCCGCATATTGCATTGCGCACATTCCAATCGATGTAAGCCGGTTGATCGCAAGAAAAATCAGGGGTTTTGTGGGGCACATAAGAGGACAATACTTCTTCCCATGGACAGTTTCAAGTTTATGCCTATCACTAGGTGTGGGTAGAAGAGCCAATGAAGTTCAAGCCTTCCTCCTCAAAGACTCCCCACACTGCCCTAAACAAAAGGCTTAGCATTGAGAATGCGCAAGAAAGCCTTGGATCCTTTACCTTAATAATTCGCCCTCCAAGCCCTCCCGCACAACCTTCTTCTTCTTACCTTCCTGAGCACGTTACCAATCTTCTTCTTTCCTCAAATTCTCCAACCGCATACCCAGCAGCCCCATCCTCACCTTCAACATCATCACCGCAACATTCCCTTCCACCGTCGCATGTTGATGATCCACACGATTTGGGTGAAGGCACCTTTGCACTACCCCAAAACGTTGCTGGCGAGACATCACAGGCACAACCCACTGTCGCCTCCTTGGTTGCTGAGTTAGCAGAAATACAAGTTATTTATACTGCTTTATTTAGATATTGCGGCCGAATGAAAGAAAAATTGCATCAATTGTATGGAAATTAGCTAAGAAATACAATAATTATAAATTTTCGTTAATACACCCACTGACACCATTGCGATGGTAGAAAAGAATATTTCAAGTCTGTTTTGCAGGAAATCCAGTCACCGTATGCGTTCATGCCTCAAGAGAAAAAGATTAACGCATCTACGTCGCATTGCGCCCATCATTCAGGAATTAATAGACAATCAACGCAATGATGGCGCATGCGACAATCGATCACGAGCTTTGCGATCAACACAACTTCAACCGCATGCGGTAATCAAAAGCAACATCGCATGCGGGCACATGATCGAAAGATGCAAATGAGCAACGCAATCACGGAGGATTTTGACACGTGTACAACTAACCGTTGTGCATTTTTGACAGATTGATTGCATAACAGAAGGAATATTTATTCAACCATTCTCGGAATTTTCATAACAATAAAGTGGAGACCACAAGTCAGAGAGTCAAAGTTTTCATCTATAAATACCCTCAAAGAATTCACTGAAAAAGATACTTGATACGGGATAATTGATATGAGGCTATTGAGAGAGAGGCTGATCTGAGTGCTGATCGGAGAAGATCTGGGAAGAAAAGAGACAAGGCCGAGAGGTGAGTCTCAGGGCGTATCATTCCAAATCCCCGTCGTGAAGCTCTGTACCTAGATCAACTTTACCGGTTGAGCAAGCCTGAGAGGGAAGCTCATCCGTCCATTCACTTCATCTACACCGGCAAGCAATCTCTCCATCCAAATCGGTGTCAAGACATTGGCACTCTTCTGTATCTGTTTCGAACTCTTATTCATCAATTGTACTTCATCTTCTTAGTCTAAATCATTCACAACCATGTATCAGACGCTGGATTTTATAATTAAATGTCATGATCATCCAAATTTCCACATTTTTGTCTATTTTCGTTCCTCTATTTATCGCTCTCTCCATGATGATTTCTTAATCCCGTGGTGATTAATATGAATTAAACAAGTAACTTAATCTGTGCTAAGAAATAAAGA
The DNA here is from genome assembly GCF_027475165.1 of Benincasa hispida. Taxonomy (NCBI): domain Eukaryota; kingdom Viridiplantae; phylum Streptophyta; class Magnoliopsida; order Cucurbitales; family Cucurbitaceae; genus Benincasa; species Benincasa hispida. The sequence continues at coordinate 5,469,295 of NC_143478.1, read as the reverse complement.
TGTTTAGCTAAAGCATGCTAGACGACATCTTCACCTGTGAGAGCAGATGTGAAGATGCCATTCTGATCTTTCGAGAGAAGGTTAGAAGAATGCGTTAACTAAAGTAAGAAGTATTTCAAGAGATGGAAGCAACCTTGCGTTCACTACATTTGTCCCTGTTTCACCATAGAGATGTGGGAAACGCGGCCGATCACCGAGAGGTGTACGCCAAGGGAAAGCAGAACCGTACTTATATCTTTAATGCAATTGAGAAACTTGCACTGTTTATATTAATTATCCTTTCTCTTTCTGCTTCGCACATAAGCCTTGCCACCACATAACACGATCTTTGTATAATCTTCACATTCAGTCTCAACCTCGGTATCTTGTATCATGTAACCTGTATCTTGTATCATCATAGCTTAGGTTTATTTTATCGCACTTTACTTTTATTGCAATTTACTTTATTATCGCATTTTTATCGCTTATCTTTACTTTACTGCACAATGTACTTTATCGCATGTACAAACCACATTTTTATTAAATTGAAAAACCCCTGGTCGCATATATCATGAACGTAACATAATCAACCTAAAAAAATTCCTGTGTTCGACCTCAGATCACACCGAGAAACTTGCGGTGAAATTATACTTGGTTTCAATGCAAGGAAACTTGTGACAACGCACAGCATACTACAAGAACATTCATTAATAACGCATACATCTAGAAGTAGTATCGCATATCATCGCAATCATCCATGTGTTACATGACATAAAAAGATAAATTCTATTCATTCATATTCATATTTGTCCACATGCTTAAAATAGAGGCATCATCGCATTTTATGTCCAACAAGTTTATGGCACCATTGCCGGAGAACTGGTAACGGGAACATGGATTTGTAGCTTAGATTAAAATTATGTCTAACAAGTATATGGCACCATTTCCAAGGATTGGTTAATGGTTATTATTTGAGAATGTTTGTGGTATTTTGTAGGACAAATCTCTTTGTACTGGCTGCTCATCGCGGAGAGCAGTCTGACAGTTTATGAGTACTGGTATCGAACCAGAATTCGTAGCTGACCCAGAGATCAAGCGTACCTTTCGCACACGGGCACGCCAGAATCGAGCAAGGCAAAAGAAAGCAGCTGATATGGCAGATAATAACGACAACGCAGCTTCCGCAGGAAATCAAGGGGCGGTATGGCCAGTGCAGGATTCAGTGGTCCTGCTGCTGACCACAACATTCCCATGAGGAACTACACGACGCCCAACCTGTACGATTTTTTGCCTGGGATTTCGAGGCCTACAGTAGAGGAGAATGCAAGGTTCAAAATAAAATCGGTCATGCTTCAAATGATCCAGAATGCAGGGCAATTTGAGGGTCTGCAAGGTGAAGACCTGCATGCCCACCTGACCTGTTTTGTCGAAATGTGCGGCAACTTCTCATTACCTGGCATTACCCCTGAGGGTATTAGACTGTATTTATTCCCTTACACCTTAAGGGACAAAGCCAAGAGGTGGGCTCAGTCACTGGTGCCGAACGAGATTCCATCATGGGATCAGCTGGTTAAACGATTCATGAAAAAGTTCTTCCCACCGGCGTCAACGCAAGGCGACGAAAGGATGCGCTAAACTTTGAGCAAATGGACAATGAAACCCTGAGCACCGCCTGGGTGCGATTTTGAAGGTTGGTGAAGAACTGCCCGCACATCGGGATACCAAATTACGTTTTGATGGAGACATTTTACAATGGTCTGAACAGATCGATGCAGGCTGTTGCTAAAGCCTCTATGGCAGGAGGTTTTATGAACAAGACGTATACCGAGGTCAAGGTCATCCTGCATATTGCGGAACATGGATGACTGGATTGATGATGGTTATAGAGGCAGAGGATCTGAAAGAAGAAAGAATGACATTGCCATTGTCCCCGCGGAGTCAATGACCACATTGATCGCTCAGATGGCCGTAGTGACCTCAATCCTCTAATCGATGGCAATCAATCAAGGATCCATTCCCTAACAATTAGTACAACCCACTGCACCGATTCAAATGGTCGCAATAAGTTGCGTTAATTGTGGAGGGGCTTATGTAGCAGAAATGTGCCCATCAAATATCCAACAAGTATGCACCATCCAAAACAACCCCTTCAGCAACACCTACAATCCAGGTTGAAGGAACCATCCTAACTTCGGTTGGGGAGGGAATCATAACCAAGGGGGGCCAAGAAACCATCAAAGTGGCAGTCGAGGGAACCCTTCTCCTTTTCACCATAAATCGAATTAGGGGCAACCAAGGCAATCGCATAATCATCAAAACCTCTGGAAGCTCATTGGAGGCCCTGTTCAAACAGTATATGGATAAAAATGACGCAGTGATGCAAGCACAAGCGTCTTCAATTTAAAACTTAGAGATTCAAGTAGGCCAGCTAGCATCGGAGCTTAGAAACAGAACACCTGGTACGTTGCCCAGCAACTCTGAAGCCCCAGGATCTCATGGAAAGGAGCAATGTCCCTAGGACATTGGGTAGGCAAGCTGGACCACCTGCAGAGGTGTGGATTGCGCTCATTTAAAGAAAGGCATCTTCCGGTCCATATCTCACATCTATGTTTAAATGCTTTCTTTAATTTCTGTCTTTATGAATTTCTGAACTTTGTCTTTTACTACGTCATTTAATTTGTTTCATGACTTTATGCATTTATTCTTCAATTAACTCTCTTGCATCTATGTCTGGGTTTTCTTTAATTCCTTTAACTTTTCTGTATTTAATGCGTTATTCTTTAACTTGGTGAATGATTGAGTAATGAGAAGAAATTTTATTACCGCAAGTCATAGCAACTTGCGTTGATGAAAAAAAATTCTTTTTATAATAAAATAAAACACATCCAATATGCATGGCAATAATTGACACATCTTGAACCAACAAGATACACTTTGCATTCATCCAACTCAAATGCATTGCGTTGAGGAGTGTGTTGCGCACGTGTGTGTCCTTTGCCCGTCCTTAGCAAAACACACTATGTTGAGGTAGTGTTGCGCTGGTAGCAATACCGTGCACCCGATCCTCCAGAAATGTGTTTAGCTGAGGGGTGTGTTGCGAGGATGCATGCATTGTTACCCATCCTCTGCAAAGATGCATTTGCGTTGGTGAACACATTGCGTTAATCTTTTCCTTGCGTGCATTCAAATAAAACATTAAAGATAATTTTCTTTGCAAAATTGAGAAGTCCAATCGTTTTGTATTCCAAAGAAATAATGAGTCTGCAGACGAAAAGACGTTTACTCTGAAATCTCATAAATGAGGGGAGTTCAAACGGTGGGCCTTTTGAGTGTCTCGAGGCCTGCCACCGCAAAAATATCGTTGGGCCCACTAAAGCCCAACCTATATAATGGACTTTCCCCGTCTGTGAGCACACTTGCCTCATTTGCAATCTGAAACCTTAGCGCCCCTGCATACTGAGCTTTCTTCTTCCCTGAAACCTTTTTCAGCTTTCTTTCACCTCAGTATCCATGGCCGACCAATGTTCCCAACCTTCCGCTTCACCCTCAACACCTTCGACAAACCAACTCTCCATGCAAGAGGCAACATTCCTTGTTGCTAGTCGTCGTCTTGCTGCTCAACCTCACACTGTTCCTAGAATTGCCGGAAGACCCCGACGAAACCCTTTAGCCGTCAGACCACTTCAGGTCAAGAGGGGGCAAAGCACTGAAAGCACCCCACTCCCAACTCCAATAGTCTCCACTGAAAGCGAAAAGAAGAGACAAGATGACAAGGAGGTATTTGGAAACATTCTGAGTAACCTGGAGAAAGAAGAAGTACTGCCCGAGGCTGGGGTTATAAACCAACCACTGTTTTCCTTCGGGATTCACCAGATATTGTGTTTCCTTCGGGATTCACCAGAGGTTATGGGTCCTACGGGACTTACTAGAGGTAGTGGGCATACTTAACTATAGTAGGATAAAAATAAGTTTTTCATGTATGTATGTGTCCCATGAGGACTAGAGAAGTTTATATGTTCCACCAGAGGTAGGCATCTAGAGGACATAGATTCCTAGCCTGACCCCAATAGTGGGGTTACTTACTGAGTATTTTATACTCATCCTTTCTCATGTTGTTGTTTTAGGTAAAGGTAGAGATGCACCGACGATTGACAAAGGGAATCCGTGATCAAGCCACTGGGACCAGTTTTATGCTTCCGCTCATGATATTTAGATCTCTTTTCATGTTTTTTCAACTTCAATTTTGATGTTTGAGACTTACTATTAAGATTTGTTTTTAGACCTATTTATTATCCTTTATGATTTATGAGTACCCTATCGTCTATTTTTAATATTTGAATTTAATGAAGGTCTTTTAAATTTACCTTATTTATTTAGTATTTATTTCACTAAAAGGGTGTCGTTTTAAGTTCCATACATGCATGTGTTTAGTAACGACCTAACTTGAGTCCTAGGGGTCAGGTCGTTACAGTTTATATCAGAGCTCATGTTTTGGGTTCTGAAGACTGACTTACTACGTAAGTCTAGGTAGTCCCTGTGGCCTTGTAACGGATTCCTCGTCATCGCCAGGTATGTCCTACTAATGAAAGACCCAGAGGTAAAGAGGAAGGAAGATTGATAGATGGATTTTATGATTGAACGATAGCATGATAGATGGATAGTATAGTATAATCGATGTATGCTCTTGTATGAGGATCTGAAAGATTTATTTGTGCACGTAGATACTTGAATGCTAGCATGAGATGATACTTGATTCCATGAGGTTGTATTTGATATGAGGATATTGAGGCATATATGTATGTTGTAGAGCCATGATGTTGAGGTGTATATGTATGTTATAGAACCATGTTGTGTTACCTGTGGTGTTGAGACTGTGATAGTATCCTTACTGACTAGTTAGATGCCCACTAGATGTTGTGTTTCCTTCGAGATTCACCAGGGGTTGTGTTTCCTTCGGGATTCACCAGGGGTTATGTTTCCTTCAGGATTCACCAGGGGTTGTGTTTCTTTCGCGACAGAGGTTGTGTTTCCTTCGGGATTCACCAGAGGTTGTGTTTCCTTCGGGATTTACCAGAGGTTGTGGGTCTTACATGACTTACTAGAAGTAGTGGGCATATTTAACTACAGTAGGATAAAAATCAGTTTTTCATGTATGTATGTGTCCCATGAGGACTAGAGAAGTTTATTTGTTCCACCAATGGTAGGCATCTAGGGGATATAGATGTCTAGTCTGACCCCAGTAGTGGGGTTACTTACTAAGTATTTTATTCTCATCTTTTCTCATGTTGTTTTTTCAAGTAAAGGTAGAGATGCATCGTCGATTGACAAGCGGAATCCATGATCGAGCCAATTGGACTAGTTTTATGCTTCCACTCATGATATTTAGATTTCTTTTCAAGTGTTTTCAACTTTCAGTTTTGATGTTTGATACTTATTATTAAGATTTGTTTTCAGACCTATTTATTATCCTTTATGATTTATGGGTATCCTATCATCTGTTTTTAATATTTGAATTTATTGAAGGTCTTTTGAATTTACCTTATTTATTTAGCATTTATTTCACTAAAAGGGTGTCGTTTTAAGTTCCATGCATGCATGTATTTAGTAACGGCCTAACTTGAGTCCTAGGGGGTCGGGTCGTTACAATTAATGTCTGGAATGTTAGAAATTTTGATTTCTAATATTGATTCATATAGTTTTGGGTAACTGATAATTGTTATTGTTGTACACACGGTGATGATTAGTGTAGTATTGAAGAGACAATTATTGGGTGTAAATCTTTTTGTCCCATACCATAAAATTTATAAGTTTGAGTGGTGTTATGTGTAGGGATGGCAACGGGGCTGGGGCAGGGTGGGGATTCACTCTCCATCCCCTTCCCTGTGGGGATTTTTTATCCTCGTCCAATAAACAAAGCTTCATGGTTATTGTATGTAAACTTAAGCATGTATATGAGATATACAAGTAGATCATGCCTTAAGTGAGAACCTAAATAGGTCTATAGCGTAAGGATTAAGAAGGGATACCTGACCACTTTGTACAGGTTTGCAAGTATTGTGAACTACTACAGATAGTAGATCCTAACCATTCATATGGAGACATGCGAGCGGGGGTGTCCTATACAAAGAGTTTGTATAAAACCGAACCACGAGATGACTAGTCTCTGCACATAACGCCATTGATACTGGAGACTTACATCTGACCTAAACGACCATAGGTGACATTACCTCAATCCTGAGTGGTTTGGGAACTTCTGCCTTTGAGGGCGGTCCTTTGATTAGTATGGGTGAGAGTGGTCAGATTGCCAACTCAACATGCCTACCTTTTTGGGGACTTGTCTGATTTGGTAGCTGGAAACTTAGTTACACAAGATGAAATTCACTCCTTCCCCGAAGCAAGGGTAAGTAGATAGATTGATCCCTTAAGGGCTGATTCCGAGTCTTGAACATAGTGGCCACAACTTCTCTTTGAAAGAGAGGACTCAGTCATAGTAGGACTATGACTTATGTTCATTAGAGGGATCAATGGTACTTAAGGAGTTAGATGTAACTATAGGAGTATAATTGTTATTAGCCCAGCTGTACTTACGAGCAATCTGTGAAGGGTTATCGCACTGTTGATTAGTTGATATGGACACATAATATATTGTGGTAAGGAGAGTTCATCTGTCGGTCTATAGTGGAGTGTTTGACAATTAACAGATGGTGGATCCCGTGACTAAAGAGTTTAGTCAGTTATTCACGTACCGTTGGAGCTTCGAGCTACAGGTCCATAAGGTCCCCTTGGTAACTCAATGAATTCAAGTTGAGAATCAGTTTTTTATGTTGATTTGAAATGTTCAAATTGACAAGAGAAAAATTCGATTATATATGATATGATCAGCATGATGTATGAGATACATGGAAGATTAGCGTAAATGAGATTTACATTAAGTACCATGAATAGAAAAAGAACTATGGTTTATATGTTTCATGAGATGAAAAATTAAAACTATAGGTTATAAATATAGTATGGTAAGTTGGTTATCATATATATTAATAATAATATTAATTATTGAATAATTATATCTTTTTCTCTAATAACCAATTGAGTGGGAGGTTCTTGGTTGTTTCATGGTAACTGTGAGATAAAAGGAAAAATGTTTTCTTAAATTTAATAGTTGTTAATTGAGATTTTCCATTCTCATAATAACTCATGTTGGCTGTCAAGTGGATTAGATTCACTAAATGATAGCTGAAGAGAGACTAAACGATCGTGGAGTGACATTACACAATAGTTCACTCAGTTGGCCATTAGCTAAACGATCACGGAGCTTTTGCTAAACGATCGCATAGCATTTGTTAAACGCTTGGGTATCATCTATACGATAGACCTTTGTCATCTCCCACTTGCTCAATCGTTTACACGATTGTTTTTCCTCTGGTCTTTTCCTCTAACCAAGTCCACACACACCCCACACTTCTTGATTCTCATACCAAGAATACCAAGGTAGCCATTGTGGTGATGTCGTACTCAACTCGACAAAGTTCGAGGTTTTTTTGAGGCCGTTCATTGAGTTCGCGATTTTCGTGTGGAGGTTGCCGATTGATCGTGTTGTGTTACGGTCGAACTGTTCGAGCGTTCGTGATCGTTATCTTGCTGATTGAACGAGCGTTTGGGATCAAAGGAGATTGAAGATGAGTCTTTGAAGGTATAGTTATTCTTTCCCTTGATCTTTGTTAAGCATGTTGTAATTTCGTAGTATGCATGACAGCTTAAGTTCCGTTTATGAACTGTAATTGTTTATGTTCAAATACTATTGGAATTTGAAACGATCATTTCGCTGCTCATAGAAATCCTCATATCGGATTTCCTTCAATTGGTATCAAAGCCAAGTTGTTCTGATATTCCAAATTTCACTTTTGTTTTGAACTTCTTTTACAGTCGTGGTGGGTTTTCTGCATTTGAGTTTAAGTGTTAAATGCATTTGTGGATGGCGTTGATGAATGTTTACGAGTTTAATTGCCTTTGTTTAAAGTTTTCTTTAAATTACGAAGTGTTAATTTGTAAGGACCCCTATGTTTTTGGGCATAATTAACATGCAATCGAGTCAGTAATTCAAAGTGTTTGAGTTAGTTGAGTTGTTCATGATGAAGTTTCGAAGCATCGAGATGTTGGTTCTCAGCGAAGAAAAAGACCAAGAGTTGGTCGTGTCGCGTAGCCTCAGATAAACGATTGTTGGGATTTGGCTAAACGATCTGTAGATTTTTCTATGCGATCGTGTAGTATTTACTAAACGATCGTTTAGGGGGTAAATCGTTTACTCTACCGCGTAGCGTTGATTACCCGATCGCGTAGACGCTGGAGGTAAACGATCGAGTGGGAGAATTTGATGCTCATCGTTTAGAAAAAGGCACACACTAAACAATCGTGTAGTTAGCATGCCTCATCACATAGTTACTGACTACACGATCACATGATTTACGAAACGAAGGCGTTCGCTCAGTGATTGCTTAGATGATAGTGTTTCACCGCATCGTTGTCGTTTAGACGATCGTATAAGGCTTGCATTGCGAAGCGCACTGCACGATCACATACCCCATGCTTCATCTCATAGTAAAAGGTACACGATCGTTGCTAAACGGTCATTCAGCTCTGCAAGCGTAGGTAAACGATTGAGTAAAACGTTTACTCTTTTGTGTAGACGATCGCTCAGTGTTTGGTACACAATCAATGAAGACACGTCGCTTCGTCCGGACAGTTCAAGACCCGGTTCACCTATTTGAAACAAAGACTCTTTGCATTTGTAATAGTTAACTTTTAGTTTTGAGGATTTGAGGCAATTTTTCCCGGTTCATCAACTTTTGTTTATTATACATGAGATGTATGTGGTTTATATGGCAAAGTGTTTGAGATATAGATTTGAAACCCACCTTAGGTTGTGTAATTATTCATGCATCATGTATTATAAGTGTTATAATATTGCATGATGAAATTACAAGAAAGTATGCGCATGCATCATAAGAATATCAGAGTTATATTTATGCATGCAGTAAGCATATTCATGCATCATCTTTATATTATAAGTGTTATAGTATAAGGTGTTGGATTTTATGTCCTAAAATTCGTTGTTTGTAAACTAATAAATATATTCTGTTTTGTTTTTCGATAAAGTTGTTATTGAAATTGTAATCTTGAATTCAATAAACTAAGGTCCTGAGGCTATTTAATGTAGTTTGAACTTTATGTAGTGACATAAAGATGGATCAAGTTCAAATATATAGCCAAAATGGTCTATAGTATATGAATAAGATTGGGCGCCTTATTCTGGGGACACTATGGATGCGGCCCACTTTGTAGTTAGTACAAATGATGTGATCCTGAATCGTTCATATAGAGATATGTGAGTAGGGGCATCCTATGTAAAGAGTTTACATATGACTGAACCATGAAATAGTCACTTTTTACGTTCTAAATGTCGTTTTATGTATAAAACTGGTTATTTCGTTAATTGATGACCTAGGTAACTTAATCTTAATCCTGAGCTAACTATGAACTCTTGTTCACTCGAAATTATTCTTAGATATGCATAGGTGAGGGCAGCTCAATATCGCTAGCCCAATAAGCCTCCCATTTCAAAGGTAAGATCGGGTGGATAGCTGGGAACATAGGGTGCAAGAAGAAATTCATTCCTACCCGTTATAGGGATAGTAGATAGGTTGTTCCCTTTAGTACTAAATCCAGGTCTTAAACAAGAGGCCCCACCTTCTCCTTGGCTCGAGAGGGATTCGGTATATAGGTTGGACCTTAAACCAATTGTTCATTAGAGGATCAGTGGAACTTACGGAACAAGATGTAGTCTTGGGGGTAAAACGGTTTTTATGACCCAGCCGAGATTACAAATAACCTGTGAAGGATTAACTTACTCATCATGGTTATATCAAATGGACACAAATATATCTATAGTGAGGGGAGTGCAACTACGAGACTTTAGTGGAATGACCCGTTAGTTAACGAATGTTGATTAGCTCCGTCTAAAGAGTTTAGCTAGCTAATCTCAGATCGTTGGAGCCCATGATCTATAGGTCCATTAAGTTTCCCTACTAGCTCATATGGAATAAACTTAGAACAGTATGATAGAATAATTCGAATTGTTCGAATTATGTAGAGAGAGAGAAACCGACAAGTATATGTGATATAGTGGTCGGGTTTTTCAGCTTAGAGATACAGCTTCAATATTTAAATGTGATTTAAATATCAAGAATATGAAAATGTTCATATTCGGAAGCTCAGAAATGATGGAAATGGTCAAAGATGTAAAAAGTCAAAGAGTTGACTTTTGACTTTGAAAAATCAAACTTTGACCGACCTTATATTCAAATTTGATTTGAATTTTGAGAAAATGAATGCGGATTCATGCTCGGGAGGTCAAAATTAGTCAACATGGGAAAAATCATTAAAAGTCAAAATGTTGACTTTTTGGTCAAAGTTTGACTTTGACCAAATGACTATTTTGCCCCTTTGACTATAGTTAATGGGAAGATCCAAACTTTTGTTGGCTTATTATGGAGACATTAAGCCCACTAAGATAGTGAAAGATAGGTATTGGATTTTTTATGCATTTAGTTCATGCAATTGTTGCATGGATTTTTCTATAAATTAGGCTTTCATTTTGAATGAAAAGAGTTTTTGCAATTTTGGAAATTGGTTTTCATATTTGGGTTGGAAAAATCACCACTTTTAAAAAAAGAGAAAAACCCAAACCTACCCAAATTCCATCTTATTTTCCATCTCTTTTCTCTCTCTCGGTTTTCTTCATCCACCGGGTCCCACAACTCGGTTCTGAGTCCAGAGGATAGTAGGTCAACTCTAGTGGTGGTACGAAAGAGTTCGGGTCGAGATTCAAAGAGGAAAAGCGGTTTTCGGGAGCTTCAAAGGTAGTATCCCACACTTTTAATTCACTGTTTTTCCCTTCGTGATGCATGTTTATTTCCTTTAATTTAAGAGGAATTGGAGTGTAATTAGATCCTAATTCCGCTGCGTATTTCTCGTGTTCCATCATAAAGGTGAATGGAAACATGTTTTGCTTGGTTCGTTGCTGTATAAGTGTTAGTTAAAAGGTAACAATGAATGAACAATGCATGGAATATGACACTTAGGCTGTTTGTAAAAGTTATGAATGCCTCGTATGTGTTTGCTTTCCATTGTGGTTGTTTTTTATTGTTTCTGTTATAAGCGTTATAATAGAAATTAGAACTAAAATCGATAAGAAAGAGTTGCATGCGGACTTAGGCAAACTCATGTTTTAAAAGGGTTTTAAAATTGGATTGAGATAGTCCTAAGTTCAAAGGTTCTAATGGGATTAGAAACCTAGTTTAATCTTTTTAAATAAGTTTAATAGGATTAAATTGATTGGCATAAAAGATTAAAATTGTATTAAATCTATTTATAAGGGACCTTTTGTCTAAGGCGGGTTCTGTCTAGGCTGGGGTACTAAGCTGATGGAAAAAGAACACCCCTACCTGGAAAGGTGAATTAGATAGATTTTCTGCAAGCATGCGACAGTTGGTCAAAGACTCTGTTAAAGAGTTTAATGAATGATGATCAAAAGTTGTTCAACTATCCAAGGTAATAGTTACTCTTGGGAAAACCTAAAAAGTCAATTATTTAAAATCCTTAGCCGTGTTTTTTCTAAGTAAACTAAACCCTAGGTTATAAAATACTCAATGAGAGGAAGAGATGTATCTGATATGTCAATGATTCCACTTCGTTTCTCCCTAAATGTTCATGTCGTGATATTCATGCTTGGCCTCGTGGTGCCCTGGGAGCATCCCCCTTCGGATGGTGTTTGCATGAGTCAATATCAAGGTGGATAGAGAAAGTGTTTATAGTAAGTGGGTGAAGGGTGTGTGTCAACACGTCCTATGATCTTTGTCATTGGTTCGCACCATGAGATCATTCTGTACACCCTCGTGGCGCCCTAGGAGCGTCCCCCTTCGAATGGGTTTTGTGCAGTTGGTCAATATCAAGGTTAACTCTAGAAATAGATAGGGTCACTTTAGTTTTTTCCCGAATCGGATTTTTTCTCTACGAATTAGCTGCTTGGGCCAGAACTCTACGGCCTAAAATGGCGGGTCACACTTACGGGAAATTGTTAAGTAAGTTAATGATTTCTTGACCAAATCAATGATGGCTAGTCGTTATAGAAGCAAAAGTTATTCTAGTATTAATGGCTGGTTGAGAATGTCTCATTTCAGAGGAGGGGTAATCGACCTCCCTTCGACAGCTTTTATCTTAAACCTTTGAAGCGTCATTGCGAACTTAGATGTCACACGGGGTTCATGTTAGTTTTACTAAACCTTATTGGATGTTGTATGTTTTCTCAACGGGTATTTGCTTAAAACCTAACGTAGGTCAATGTGTTTTTGTTTTCAGCAACATGTTTGAATTTTCATTTAATGCCTCTAATTTGACCGATTACATATAGTGGAAAGAGTCTTGTAAAATGTATTTCGTGGTAAACGACCTCCAGTTTGTCATGGTTGAGGAGTGTCCTCAAGTCAGTTCTCAAGTTCATCTTTAGGAAGAGAAAGCAATTGTTAGTGACTTTGTTAAAGTTCATAGAAGAGAAGTGTTCTCTGACATTGAACTTGGAGCTTATTTAGGTTCTGATACTGATCCCACTACTCTCTAAAAGAAGAGGATGTCTAAAGACAGTAAATATGATTTATTAGTCTTGGAGACATGTTTAGTAGAGAATGATGATTCTACTTGGATCCTTGATTCGGGTGCTACTAATCACGTCAGTTTCTCTTACCAAGGATTCAGTTCCTGGCAAACGTTGCCACAGGGAGAGATGACTCTTCGAGTCGGTAGTGGTGAGGTTGTTTCAGTTATTGTTATTGGCAAGTTGAAGTTATTTTTGGACAAGAAACATTATCCGTTACTGGATAATGTTTTCGTAGTTCCTCATAGTAAGAGGAACTTAATCTCGGTTTCTTGTCTCATTGAATAAGGTTATACCGTCTCCTTTTTTTAGAGTAAAATTTTTATTTTCAAGAATGGAATGGAGATTGGTTTTGGTTCAATGGAAAGTAACTTATATGTACTAAGGTTGTTAGTCATAAAAGCCTTGTTTAACACTGAAATGTTCAGTACAGCGACAACAGCTAAAAGACCAAACGTTTCTCCTAAGAAAAACGCCCATCTTTGGCATCTAAGGTTAGGTCACATCAACCTCAATAGGATTGAATAGTTGGTGAAAAGTGGACTTCTAAAGAGTTTAGAAGAAAACTCCTTGTCGATGTGTGAATCATGCCTCGAAGGCAAGATGATCAAACAACCTTTTACTGGAAAATGTTACAGAGCCAAGGAAGCCTTGGAGCTTGTACATTCAAACCTCTGTGTCCGATGAGTGTTAGAGCTCGAGATGGGTATGAATATTTCATCTCTTTCATAGATGATTATTCAAGATACGGGTATCTCTACCTAATGCAACGTAAGTCTGAAGCCCTTGACAAGTTCAAGGAGTATAAGGCTGAAGTTGAAAACTTGTTAGGTAAGAAGATAAAAACACTACGATCTGATCGTGGTGGATAGTATATGGACCTCCAATTCCAGAACTATATGATAGAACATGAGATTGTGTCCCAACTCTTGGCCCCAGGTACACCTCAGCAGAATGGTGTATCAGAAAGGAGAAACAGAACCTTGTTGGACATGGTTCGGTCTATGATGAGTTATGCTCATCTTCGAGACTCGTTTTGGGGTTTTGTAGTGGAGACTGCAAGCTACATTATGAATAACATTCCCTCTTGGAAGAAGACCACATCTGGGATCATAAGCCACGAAGTAAGCTTGTTTTACGTGAGATTTCTAGTGAGACTGAGACTACTAAGGGTTCAACAAGAGTTATTGAACAGGCCGATAGATCAACAAAAGTTGTTGATGTTGGTACATCTAGTCAACCAGCTCAAGAGTTGAGACTACCTTGACGTAGTGAGAGGGTTATGAACCCACCAGATCGCTACATGGGTTTGACTGAAGCCCATAATGCCATTTCTAATGATAGGATCGAGGATCCATTGTCTTTTAAAAAAGCAATGGAAAATGTTGACAAGGATGAATGGATTAAAGCCATGAACCAGGAGATGGAGTCTATGTACTTCAATAACGTCTGGGAGCTTGTGGATTCGCCTAATGGGGTAAGACCTATAGGGTGTACGTGGATCTATAAGCAAAAGTGAGGTATAGATGGAAAGGTACAAACCTTTAAGGCTTGACTCGTGGCTAAGGGTTATACCGAGGTTGAGGGAGTGAACTATGAGGAAACTT